>NW_022111366.1:1079499-1094273 GCF_000313985.2 Echinops telfairi
CGCTTAACCACTGTGTTGACACAGCTTCCCTTCCCAGGCCCTCTCGTTGGCGGCGTGGCGTTGGTTCCGACTCACAGTGGCCCCTGGCGTAGCAGAATGGAGCACTGCCCGGTCAGATGCCATCCTCATAATCGTCGTCGCTCAGTTTGAGCCCACTGAGTCAGCCACTGTGCCAGGCCATGCCACTGGTGGTCTTTCCCTCCTCGCTGCCCTCTCCTTCACCAAGCAGAATGCCCTTTTCTAGGTCTGATCTCTTCCGAAAAAGTCTCATCACCCTCAGTCCACAGTACTTTCAATATTATTCACAGGCACCGTAATTCAAAAGCATCAGTTTTTCTTCCGTCTTCCTTATTTATTGTCCAATTGTGCCATGCATGAGATGACTGAGAATACCAAGTGTGGGTCAGGCTTGCATGAGTCTCTAAGGTGATCTCCTTGTTCTTCAACACTTTAAAGAGCTCTTGTGCAGTAAATTTGCCCAATGCAATACATCATTTGATTTTTTTAACTCCTCCCTCCATGAGCATTGATTGTGGGTATAAACAAGATGAAATCCTTGACAACCTCACTCGTTTCTCCGATGATCGTGATCTTGTCTCTTGGTCCACTTGTGAAGATTTTTGTTTTCTTTACGTTGAGTTGCAATTTATATTGAAGGCTGCAGCCTTGTATTTTAATCTGTAAATGATTAAGCTCTCCTTGCTTTCAGCAAGCAAGGTTGTGTCATCTGCACATCGTAGGTTGTTAATCTGAGGGTACCCCCAAAAAACCAGCATTGCGCTGGGCAGAGCAGAGCTTTTGTGGTATGCGTTTTTCTCGATAGGTGGGCATCGAGCCACTTGCTCTGAGTTAGTGCAGCCAGGGTCATCCCCTTGAAAAGTTCTCTCTGGCCACAGTGAATTTTTTCATAAAAACAGTTTCACTGGAACCTCGTCTTTTGTGATGGCCAATTTAAGAGAACAGTGTGCAGCTGGGAAATCTTGTTTCCTGCTCAGGAAAAATGCTCAGGAAACTGTTGTGATGTTGAACACAGCTTACAAGTACAGCACTATGGGAAAAAATCCTCAGGTGCACAAGTGGTTTTCTACTTTCAAAAAATGTGAAATATTGATTGATGACAAACTTCCTTTTGGATGTCCGTCAACTTCCCAAATGGATGAAAATGTTGACACTTGTGCTTGCGCTTGAAGATCTACGATGGGCCATTGAAGAGATGGGGAAGTTATCTGGACTAGTCAGTGAACTTTAATGGAAAATTTGGGAATGAGGAGGGTCACTGAGAAATGTGAGCCTCTGGTTCTACTGGAAAAATGAGTGTCAAGTGGAAACATGCTGTGCTTTGAAAGAACAGCTCCAAAGTGACCCGGACTTTTTTTCTAAGGTCATTACTGGGGACGAGACATGGTGCTATTCTTAAGACCCTGAAAGCAAACATCAATCAAGCCATTGGAAGATGCCATTATCACCTTGCCCCCAAAAAGCTAAGCAAGAGAAATCAAAGATCCAGATGATGCTCATTTGTTTTTTTGATGTGAGAGGGATAGCACATTTGGAATTCATTCCACCAGGTCAGACTGTTAATCAAGCTTTCTATTTAGAAGTTCTGAAAAGATTGCGTAACCGTACGTGCCAAAAAAAAAAAAAAAGGCCAAATTTGTGGCACATGGAAGACTGGGTTTGTCACAACAATGTACCTGCTCACACAGCCATCTCAGTGCGACAGTTTTGGACAAAAAACAGCATGCCTCTCTTGCTCCACATACCTTACTTGCCTGCCCTTGTGCGATGGGACTTCTTCTTGTTTCTGCATAAGCAGAGGAACATGAAAGGACAGCGAGTTGACAACACAGAAGAGGTGGAGAAAAATGTGAGGGAGGTGCGGTCAACCATCCAAACAGATGAATTTGAAAAATGTTTCCAAGAATGGAATCACAGATTTGACAAATGTACTAAGTGTAATGGAGAGTACTTTGAGGGTGATAGGGTTGTTTTGTAAAAAAAAAAAAAAAAAGGAAATGCATAGCTTTGAAGAAAAAAATCCGGGTGTTTTGGGTATCCCCTCCGAAGTCTTTTTGCCCATCTTGGTGTCACATTCTTCTTCATATAGCCCAGCTTCTCGGGTTATTTGCTCAGTGTATAACTTGAGTAAGTATGAAGAAAAGATACAAACCGAAATTTCCTCATTTTAAACAACTCCCTAGTCCCTGGATCAACCCCCTGTTGGTCTATGTACAGGTTCTGCATGAGCACAATTAAGTGTTTCGGAATTTCTGTCCTTCTCAATGTTATCCATAGCTTGTTGTGATCCACACGGTCGAATGCCTTTTCATAGTCAATAAAATAAAAGCGAACGTCCCTCTGGCAGTCTCTGCTTTCAGCTAAGACGCCTGTGCCATCAGCGCGACACCCTCATTCCACCTTTGCTTTTGAATCCAGTTCGAATTTCCGGCAGCTCCCTGTCAATGTACTGCTACAACTATTTCAATTATCTTCAGCAAAGTTTTTCTTGAATCAGAAAGTAATGAAATTGTTCAGTAATGTTATCTCTCTTCGACACAGGCACAGATATGGATGTCTTTCAGTGGGTGGAAGCCACTCAGCTCTTCGTAACCCCTAATAAACTTTTGTGCCTGTGCATGTGCCTATTCTAAGTATTTCAGATAAATGGGGGCATACAGCCTTTGTTCTTTACTGTTTGGTTTCTTTCACTGAATAAAATGGCTTAAGTGTATAAGCCTTGGGTTTCAAAAATCTAGATCTGCCCATGCTTATATATAGGAAGTGACTTAAAAAAGTTCATGGACAAATGGAACTAAAGAATAATGGAATTTTTCCACAAAATTTTTGACATGCCTCCCTGTATTTTTATCTCAAGTACAAAGCTCACCCCTCTCCCAAAGGCCTCATTGGTAAAATAGTCTCCTCCTGCAATACCTGTTTCACCAAAGAATGAGCCGCTTCATCTACAGACATTGGTGGACAGAGCACCCACGCATGGTGGATGTTTGGGCATAATTCCATCCAAATGTTGTGTCCTGTTGTTTCTAGAAATGCTTTTATAGGGAGCTTGGTCTTAATATTTAGCAAACAGGTTCCCATACCTTCATAGCTGTTAGCACATACCCTTGGCTTCTGATTAATGAAAGTTAATTAGAGGAACAAAGAGGTTAAGAAACAGTAGTTGTGGCTTCCAGCAACTAGAAGCTGGGCACTACAAATGCCAGGTTGGTTATCCAGGAAAGAGCTGATGAGAGGATGACGGTAGACATGTACATATCTGGGAAAAGTGGGAATGAAACATCTACTGGGAACCTACTATGAGCCAAGAGCTCTGTGTAGCATTTTACATCCCCACTGCCTGTCATCAAGACTCCACACTTCATAATAGTTTGCTTCAAGAGGAAGGGCAGTCCAGCCCAGGGAAGTTGAGCTGGTCTGGAGAACTGATTCAAATTCCAAATCATGGAATATGCTGGTTTCCATGGCAGCCTCCCTTCTCAGGCCCCGTACTCTTATCAGAGGCATCTGTGGAAGGCAAGCCTCCTCTTGGTATCTTGTCACTGCGACACAGTGAGGGTTCAGCAGCAACACGTGGCAGGGCAAGAAGAATGCCCAATGACGAGGGGAAGCCACCTACGAGTTCTGTCTGAGGCACAGCTTCTCCTGAGATGCATGGCATTCATTAGCCTCCCTGCAAGAGGAAGAGAAGGAGCCTTTTCTCTTACTCAGGTGTTCATAGACACTGAGAAGAATAGTGGGCGGGCTGGGTGGGCTCCATCAGCTGCCCTCATGTGCTGAGGGCTTATCTTCTCTCACATGCAATGTTAGGGAGTTGGAATACAGGATGGCTAGCATCCTTTTGCCTCTTGATAGCCCATGACTTAATCATTGACATTAACTCAAGTACATTGGGTTATTAACTAAAGAGCGTTTTGTTGCTGTTGTTAGATGCCATTGAGACAATTTTCTACACCTAGTGACCCTACCTGGCGGAGTAGACCTTCCCACAGGGTTTTCTTGGCTGTCATCTTTCCAGCCTCAGAATCCCTTGGGAGTAGTTCCACTCTGCCTCAGGAGTCGCTAAGAGTCAGACGGACTCAGTGGCAGTGGGTGGGTTAGCCTTCACCATAGCAAATCACTAAGTCTTATGCTCTGGCGCCACCGGGTGGGTTCAAACTGCCAACATGCCCGTTATCAGTGTGGGTGCTTCATGCCGTGCCACAGGGGTTCCTTGAAGAACAACGAGCTTGAGTTTCTTGTGTCTGTAATGTTGTGAACATGCATAGGATTCGTGAAAACTCTGCTGTCCAACGGAACTTTCTGCAATGAGAGAAAGGATCTCTATCTTCCCCAACCAACATGATCACCCCTAGCTGCATGTGGCCACAGAGCTCTTGAAATGAGGCCCGTGTGACCGAAGATCATGTGGCTTCACTTTAATTACCTTACATGTAAATAGCCTCATGTGGCTAGTGGCTACCATATTAACAGAACAGGTATCAACCTCCCGTAATGTAGAATTTCAAGCAAAGATGAAAGAGCAAGGGAGTGGTTTGTGAATGGCTCCGGCTGAAGAATAAAGGCAGGCACGGGTTTTAATTTAGGCCATTTACAAATAGAGTACTATTATTGTTCCAGCCCTCTAAAGAGGACGAGAGCGTCTTATTTTTAATAATAGCAATGATAATAGTACCTTACAATTAGATGGATATTTATGCTCTCCGAAGATCTTTCATGACTATAATTTGTTCCTCCCAACTCCTCTGTGATGGAGGAGACAAGTATTATTATCTAATTTTGCAGATGAGGAAATTGAGGCCCACACACTTGCCCAAGGTCACACACTTCAAACAGTATCCCCTCCTGTCTTCTCTTCCCAGTTCCTTTCCTGGGCATGAGTCTGTAATCTTGCCCTTTCCCAACTCCAGCACAGGAGTGCCAAGGACTTACAGAAAGTTCCTAAGTAGGATATGAAAGAGACTGATGAGGGTAAAGCAGGCGCCCACTATGCTGCTAGCTAGAGACTCAAACTCTGAAAGAATCGAGTGTTAGGTGGATCTCTTAGGAGGAAAGGAACCAAACCCTTCAGGTGCCCACTCCACCCTCAATTGCCAAAGACCTCTTTCCAATGTTAACGAGCCAAGATGTCACTTTGAGATTAAGGTGCACCTGACCCAAGCCACGGCATGTTCAATGGCCTTAGATGCGTATGAACGATGGTGTTGGTGAAGAATAGTGAAATTACCACGGCCTTCAAGAAGAACAATGACTGTCTCAGAAGAAGTATAGCCATTCTTAGCATTCTTAGATAGCAAGACTTCCTCTCACGTGCTTTGGACATGCTCTCAGAGGAGACCGGTTCCCAGAAAAGGACATCGTGCTTGGTAAAGCAGAGGGTGAGTGGGGGCAGAAGACCTCAGTGAGGTAGGTTGGTACAGTGGCTGCAGCAATGGGCTCCAACTTAGCAACACTTGGGAGCAGGATGTGGGTTTCTACTCCCAGAAACAGTGACATTCTCGGAAATGCACTGAGACCATTCGGCTCTGTCCTATAGGGTCGCTCTGAGTCGGAATCGAATTGACTGCAGGGCGCTTGAGTTTGCTTTGCTGAGTGTGGGGCGGGACCAGGCAGCGCTTCGTTCTGTCGCATGCAGGTTTGCTATGAGTTGGAGTTGACTCAACAGCACAGCAGTAATGCACCTGGTGTTTGACAGATTGCACGTGGCAGAACAATCTCCTATGCAGCATTATCAACAGCATCCCATTGCTGAGGAAGCGTCTCATGTGGAATCACCCATCTGCTAGGGAGCAAACCTAGGATTCTGGCTTCTGGCTGCTTCCAAAAGTCGCATTCCTATTTAAAGGAAGAGGAAGATTTCTCACCACCGAGGGTGATGCGAAGCGGTCAAGCTGCAGCCTTTGAGCCTGAACCTCAGTTCTGACCCTGGGAGAGGGATTTCATGTTTCTTCACTAGCGTTTCTTCAGCTGCAAAACTGGGGAATTGCTTTCCTTACTATGTAGGGCTTTGGAAGGGTTAAGCGAGATAATGTGTGAAAGTACAGTGCCAGTCGTAAGTGCATAATCAATGCTGGTTATTAACATTTTTCATTATTATTAAGGTACTATAGACTCCATAAATGGATCAAAACCATACTCACTGCTGTCCTGTCAGGTCTCACTTTTAAAGACACCTTTAAAGACAGAGTAGAAAAAAAAATTTTAAACAAACCAACAACAACAAGACAGCGTAGAACAGCCTCTTATGTGTTCTGAGGCTATAAATATCTACTGGAATAGACAGCCTCAGTCTTTCTTCCGTGAGGTGGCTGATGGGCTTGAACCACTGACCTTGTGGTTAGCAGCCCATTGCTAAAGAGTCTATACCAAATAAGCACCCCCTAAACCCACTGCCAATGGAGTCATTTCAACTCATACCACCTGTACCCTGGGTTTTTAAGGCTCTCTTTACAGGAACAGAGAACCGCACCGTTCTCCCTCAAAGCAGCTGGTGGGTTTGAACCTTGCAGTTATAGCAGCCCAGCCTGTACCTGGCAGCAGCACCAGAGCTCGTTAATCCCTGCTACCATAGAAAGTCTAAAAAAGGTAGCATTGTTCTAAAGCTTAGCAAGTAGAAGGTTCTGTTGGGCAAAGGACACGTACTTGGACTCTGCAGGTTCCATGGGGCGACTCAAAACCACAGAGACCCGATGGGACAGGGTGGGACAGTCCCAGGGGCTTCCAAGATGGTATCTCTTAGGAGTAGAAAGCCTCCTCTTTCTTCTGAGGAGCAGCTGGTCGCTTCGAACCTGCTGACCCTGCGGTTGGCAGCCCTACATGTAGCGGCTCTGCCACCAGGGCTCCTAAGGGTCTTAAAAGTCAGTGAGGGGTGAGCGAGGCCGATGCAATGAAATGAAGTCTTTGATCAAAGAAGCCAAGGAGCTTGGGAAATTTCACCTCACTTTCAAACCTGGCCCTTCTCCACCTGAATCTTACGCCTCCCTGAAAAGCACTGTTCCCCAAAGAGAACCCGTGAACCCGCACACTCACCCACCCAGCCATACACTCAACAGCCATTGCGGAGGCACCTGGTATGTGCCAGGGCCTCTGAGAGGTCGGGTAAAGCACCAAACCGGCCACACGCTTGGCACTAGCTTTTGGTGAAAGAGAGCAGCCACAAACCAAGTGAGCCAGTGAGTAAGATCATTTCCGATCATGGTAAGTGCTGCCCCCAAAAGGTGTGATGCACCGTGGCCGTGGTGAAGGGATCGGTGACTAACTGGTTCAGGGAGGCCTCTCTGAAGAGATGACACTGAAACTGGGACCCGACGGACAAGAAAAGACCCAGCCACGCGGAGATCTGAGGGCAGAGGGTTCTGGGCAGAGGGTTCAGCAAACGCACGGGCCCTGCCTGTGGCAGAAGTGAACTCGGAGCACTTGCAGGATATTTTTAAGCGAGGGAGCAATGGGATTTGATTGGCCTTTTTAAAGACCAATTTTAAAAAGATGACTCCTACTCCCCCCCATCCCCTGCCCAGGCATACACGAGCAGGCACACAAGTACACCGCACTTGAAAGTTTCTCTTAAAAGCATCTTCGTTGTGCCAGTTCCCTTGTCATGGGTGAGTCTCTCCCCTGCACCCCACTTGGAATCCCATCAATTCTACCTCCGCACAGTTCCTCAGCCCTCCCCATCCTGGCATTTCTACCGCTGTGTCCGTACGCAAGCCCTCGCCAGTCTCACCTGAATTACTTCAGCCGCTCTCACTGATCTGCCGAGTCCCGGCCTGACCCTTCTGAAATCCACTCCGCATAGCAATGCCAGATACATTTTCTAAAGTAAAGGTCTTCTCAAATCCTGCTCCTGCTCAAGAACCTGCCATGGCTCCCTCACGCCGTAAGAAACTACTTTCTCATCCTCTGACCCAGGGTCCACGCGTCTTCAAACGGCTGTTCTCTCTTCTCTCAGACCTGCCCTCGTTCACCCTGTGCTCTGCTCAAACGGGCCTGCTGCTCCCTCCAACCCCAGAAAACCAGACTCACTGCCATCGAGTCGATTCTGACCCATAGCGACCCGATAGGACAGGGCAGAACCGTCCCTGCAGGCTTCCAAGACAATAACTCTTTACGAGAGTAGAAAGTCTCACCTTTCCCCCATGGAGCTGCTGGTGGTTTTGAACTTCTGACCTCGTGGTTAGCACCCCAATGCGTAACCCAGATAGGGCTTGCTTTTCTTTGACCATTTTATGGGTCCGAAATGCTGCTGTCCCATTTACATCTGCGGAGCTCCTATCCTGTCCAATCTGGAGAGGACACCAGCTTCTGCAGGACGTGGAGCCCCCACATGAGTCTGTTGTCTGCCTTTGCTGAGAGTCGTCTGTGAAGTTCAATGATAATCTGTACACTTGTCCTACGCTCCTACTAAATCATTAGCATCCTGCGGGCGGGGACCGAATTTCCCTCACTTGTAATGCCAGTGCTAATGAGCACAGGGTATGGCTTGCAGGAGGAATGGGATACATATTTGTGGGATGAAGGGATGAACAAATGGATAAATAGAAAAGGAGACCCTAAGATTCATCTTTGGGCCCGATTGCTCAATAACATGGTTTCAGAAAATTATAAATAATCATGAGAGGGAATAAGGGGGTCTAGCCCTTTCATCTTACAATGGCATTTCAAGGCTCCTGGGAAACACAAATAAGCATGGAAATGGATTCCCATTGTTTTACACAGAATGGATGTCAGAAAAAGCCACTTGGGAGTGCTGGAAATTATGCACTGTGTTAGGAGTGCCCTAGGACATAGAGTCCATGTTTGTGGCTCTCCACTACCCACCGTCCTTCAGTCCCCAAGGTAGGCTTATGGGAAATAATGTAAAACCATTTCCCGTAGCAATTAATTTTTAGTTGAGCAGTTCCTTTTTAGAGGCAAAAAAAAAGATAAAAGTTTCAGCTAATTCCCCAATTCTTCACTGCGCTATATTAGTGTTGCAGAAAGACTGGATGAGTGTGTCGGGGGTTTACCTCGATCAATTGTCTTCATGGGGAGTTCACTTATCTTAAGTGACTTTGCTGTGGAAGAAAGGTGCTGGCGATCACCCTCACAAGCACAGGCTTCCGTGGATGGAGAAAATGGGTAGAGCATACGCCCTGTAGGCAACAAGACCCATGGCCTTATGCCCCAACTTTTGCTTCCGCTTCCGCTTCCGCCCTGCCCGGGACCCTCTTTAGGAATAAGAGGGTGGCTCGAGGTCCCGATGTTCTTTAAGCCACACATATTTATTATACTGTTCTGTTGCAAACCATGCGTTATTAATTACACTTTGCTTTTCTTCCTCTTTAATAATTATGCCTTGTCTTTATTCCATTTTAATAGTTAAAGAACCTACTTCGATTAAAGGCTCTGCCAAAGTCCCTCCTTGAGAGAGAAACATGGCCACTGGACACTTCCTCAGTGACTGCCTCACCTCACCGTGCATGGCCACCCCTCACGAATCCTAGCCACGCCAACTCATTTGCCAATGGACAAGCTAGACACCGGTTGTGGTTTGAGTAACGTGAGTGGTTCCCTGCATTGTTCACATTTCATGTGTGTGTGTGTGTGTGTGTGTGTTTCCAATGATACGCACGTATACAGAGCTCGGGTGGGCTGTTGGGTAAACACTGAACTGCTAACTGAAGGGTCTTTGGTTACTTTGCTGCACCGGAGAAAGATGAGACAATTTGCTCCCTTAAAGATTTATAGCCTCGGAAACCTTAAGTTGCTAAGAATCTTAAACATGTGATTAGACATGTTAAGGTGTCTAATCCATGAAAGTGGGTGGGTGTATAGCTATACTTTAAAAACTTTATGACCATATATAAATTCTAAATTTACATATTTAGCTTTTAGATTAGCTAAGGGCCTTTTGGACTTTTTTTCCAGAGTTGTTCAAATACATAAATGCATATATTTAAATATGGATCTATTTTAACTTTATGCCAGTTTGAGCTAAACTTTATTCTAAATTTTGACGGTCCCTTAGCTCATGTTCAAAGAAGAGAGTGAAGCAAGGCTTTCTGATTTTGGTTTAGAGAGAGAGTGTGTGTGTGTGAATGACTTCATTACCAAGAGTTTAAGAAATATGACCCCTTTCTTATCAGCTTCTTAAAATATGCTTTCTTTGGGCTTTAGTTCCTAGCCGTCAGTAGCCACCTACTGTTCCATTGCCCAGAGAGGCAGAAAATAATCTTTTTTTTTTTTTAACCCAAAACACCGTTCATGTATCTTCTTCTAAGAAAGACCCATGGGCACTGAAGACAAACATGTGCACAAGCAAATGTGGTGAAGAAAGCTGATGGTGCCCGGCTATCAAAAGACATAGTGTCTGGGGTCTTAAAGGCTTGAAGATAAACAAGTGGCCATCTAGTTCAGAAGCAACAAAGCCCACATGGAAGAAGCACACCAGCCTGTGCAACCACGAGGTGTAGAAGCGATGAGGTATCAAGCATCAAAGAACAAAAAATCATATCATTGTAAATGTGGGTGAGTGCAGAGTGGAGACTCAAAGCCGATTGGTAGGCAACTGGATACCCCCTTACTGAAAGGTTGTGGGGAGAAGATGAGCCAGTCAGGGTGCAGGGTAGCAACGATGAAACATATAACTTTCCTCTAGTTCTTGAATGCTTCCTCCCCCCCACTATCATTATCCCAATTCTACCTTGCAAATCTGGCTGGACCAGAGGATGTACATTGGTACAGATAGAAGCTGGAAACACAGGGAATCCAGGACAGATGATCCCTTCGGGACCAGTGGTGAGAGTGGCGATGCCTGGAGGGTGGAGGGAATGTGGGGTAGAAAGGGGAAAGCGATCACAAGAATCTACATACAGCCTCCTCCCTGAGGGATGGACAGCAGAGAAGAGGGCCAGGGAAACGTCAGACAGTGTGACATATGACAAAATAATAATTTATGAACTATGGAGGGTTCATGAAGGAGGGGGGAGGGAGGGGGAAAGTGAGGAGCTGATATTAAGGGCTAAAGGAGAAGGCAAATGTTTTGAGGATGATGAGGGCAGCAAATGTACATAAGTGCTTGCCACAGTGGATGTATGTCGGGATTGTGATAAGAATTGTACGAACCCCCAATAAAATGATAGAAAAAAAAAAAAAAAAGAACGGCCCGTGGGAAGATAAGGTGAGAGTGTGCCATCCTTAGGGAAGACGGAGGCATCCACGCTTGCCGGAGGGTCTCTGCATTTCTATGACAACGCTTGACCGTTGAGGTCAGACACATTCTCCTGCAGCTCAGGCAAAGGAGGCAGAAGCACCGTCGCTGGGTCTCAGCAAGGTAATTGCTGACTGGGCACAGTCGTGATATCATGGGAAACTTGGGTGCAAATCCTGGTTCTGCTTCTGCCACAGGGTAACCTGGGGTGAGCTACTTCACTACTTGGAGGTTTGGCTTGCCCAACTGTAAAAGCTGGAACAATAATCCTTGGAATGTGAAGGCTTTGCTTAGGTTAAATGAGATGGTGCAGGCACAGCACCTGATCACAGGGCTCATAGAAGAATTGGGAGAGTTAGTAACTGAACAACTAAGAGATTTCTTATCACCTCCCCAAAGCCACTGAAACGGAGGTCTCTGTAACTCTCCAACTTTGGCTTTGGGCTATTCTTTTAAATGTTTAGGTAATGATGTAGTGGTTATGAATTGGACTGAGATCTACAAGGTCAGCAATTTGAAACCACCAGCTGTTCCTTGGGGAGAAAGACAAGGCTTTCTCCCCCATAAACGGTTACGCTCTGGGAAACTCATGGGGGCAGTTCTAATCTGTTCCATGGGGCCCCTGTGACTCTGCCGGCAGTGCGCTTGCTTTTTTGAGGTTTTTTTTTTTTGAATAGTTGCTGTGAGTTAGAATTGACTTGATGGCTGTGAGTTTTATAGGACACAATGTTTTGTCATTTCATTTGTCAATGTCACAAAACTGGGAGAGATGACCATCCAGATACAAAAGTAAATACAGATCTCGGCAGGTCAAGCTTAACCAAATGGATTTTAAACGTGATAAAAGCAGAAGTCTAGCGTATAAATAAGTGACAGAAGTCCAGGTTGGCTATAGAATGGCAAGAGGAAGAGAAAGAGCAGGGGGAGGAGGAGGAAGAGGAGGAATCATAGGTCTGTGATGAGATGCTGTACAGACCTGTACCCCGAGAAGTCTGGAGCTTCAACCAAGGGAGAGGATCCTCTCTCTACTCCACAGGGAGCAAAGGGACCCATTCCAAATTCCCCCTTTTAGAAGGGATACCGACACACTTTAGTGTAGTCAGTGCAGAAGCCAAAGAGAGAGGGCAGTCTCGCTTCCCTGAGCCAGCAATATCAATACTCAGTTTAACGGTTGCTGGGAGGCTTAAGTGAGATACCTTATTTCATTGATTCTAAGATGCATACTTTTTTACATCGTAAAAGCTCTGAAATCAAGGTGTGTTTCACAATGATGGGATGAATAGTTTAATCTGGAGTGCTTTTTCCTGTCATGGTGGCCCCTAAAATGATGTGGGTTTTACAAACCATGGAAACTTACATCCAAAGGCATAGGTTAATAGATCCGAAGCACTTCGCCTAACATCTTGTATACAGTGAGTGTTCCACGCAAGGCTAATTCTGTTCTTCCTACTTCGAGTTCTTCCTGACCACTACTTCCCAGCCTCTGGAGGAACAGGGAAGTCCTCAGCAATCAATCATTGGAACTGATCTAAAGATTCCCCAGATGGGAAGTTAATGAGGAAGTTCAGACCAAGGCCTGTGGAGGGTCATTTCCATTCTATAGAATTTCCTTCGCACCCCATTTCCTGTGGCCACATAAACGGAGGTTTCTGTAACTTTCCAACTCTGCTGGCTCTGTATATGTTGGTTCACTCACGGAGCAGAGGGCTAGATGTTGGTGCCTCCTTTGTCTTAGGGAAAAGGATATCTTGGCCATTGTAATATTCTGCCCCTCCCTCCCAAATCAGCTGCCCACCGTACAACGTCTTTGTCAAGTTTAATATCCTTCAGCGCGGATATCTTTCCCCATCTGATACTCAATTCAAGATGCTTTGTTTTTCCACAAGAAGCATCTCATGAGCTCAGTGCTACAAGGACATCCCGAGAGGAGAAACGTTGTGTTGACCTGGCTAGTCCCGGACATATTCACCAGAGAGGCTGCTTGTCGCCAGCTAGTGTGGTTGTATGTGCAGATTGTTCCTCATGTCGGAACATACCTAATCCCTTATAAAATGTTATCAGGCGAGTGGCATCACTGGTATTTTGTGTTAGCAAGCTGCCCAGGTTATTTATTATATGTTACAAAATGCACCTCGTCGAAGCTGCCTTACATAAAAAAAAAAAAAGCTGTTTAATTGAACATATCATCTTACCTCACAGCAATAGTAGAAATTCATTTGCTAGCTCTTTCTGTTCTAATCCGATTTCTGGAATAGTGTGCTGCTGCAAAGGACCCCATCAGAGGCAAGGCAGAGAAGAGATGAGCTTTCTCTTTATTGGTACAGTCGGTTCGCTCGGCAGCATGTATTGAGAGCCTATTATACAACCCCATCGCCCGCCTGTAAGGTTGTTCCGCTGTGTGTGTTGCTATGATGCTAGCCGTCATGCCACCTGTCATTTAGGTATCGGCCGGGTCACTGCTGGTGGGGCTGGTTCCAGCAGAACTTTCAGAAGAGGCCAGACTAGGGAGAAAGGCCTGGGGGTCGACTTCTGGAAATTAGCCAATGAAAACCCCATGGCTTACAACTGACTGCTGAAAACCCCATGGCTTACAACTGACTGCTGGCCAGTCGGGTACTGGAAGACGAGTCCTCGACGGAAGGCACTGGAATTACACAGTGGCCCCGACAAGGGACTTGGCGTGCCAACGATGGTGAAGATGGCACGGGACTAGACAGCACTTCGTTCGGTGGTCTATGAGCTAACAAAAATGACGCAGCCCCGTCACTGTGCTCAGCTCTGAGACAAACTGCGAGACAGAAGCCGGAGGCTCAGGGCGTTCACCCTCTAGGGAAGAGACATGCAGCAGGCGCTGTGTTGGACAGGGGTGGTGTCAAACGACCTGCACTTAACCGATCCATCGTGGCCTCCACTCCCTCTGGAAATGCCACGTTAAGGCCCCTGTCGGATCGGCATGCACTCCGTGTAGTAGGCTGCTTGCTAGGAGGGGTGCATCCAGTGCATTCTGGAGAGCTGTCTGCCCACCAAGAGCCACTGTGATCGTTCCCAAGCCTGTTCTAGCTGCCAGGTGCCTCCCAGTTGATTCTGACTCATCATCGACCCTGTGTGACAGAGTAGATCTGCCCTATAGGGTGTTCAGGGCTGTAATACTTATGTGAGCAAATCAATAGGTCTTCCCTCTAGGAACTGCTGGGTAAGTTTGACCCCCTTACCCCCGACCTTTCCATGAGCAGCTCAACAGTGAACCATTGCACACCCAGACGTCCTTTCTATTAATGCTCGTTCTTCTTCAGCTTGTAACTGCACCGTTTAAGTAAATTTACCTAAACTAATGAAAGACGAGTGCCAAGAAGCTACCTTGGCTCTCCAAGGTCTGAGTTGAATGTTTGGGGACAGCACACAAAAGCTGAGTTGCTGAAAGTGGGCTGTCAGCTGAGGCACGAGAGAGCCGGCGGGAAAACATCATTCAAACTGGAAAAATCTGATTGCTTCACAGATGTCCTTTAAGAGCTGGCTCCTCCGGGGAGGAGATGAGCCAGTCAGGGTGCGATGTAACAATGATGAGAAA
>NW_022111366.1:1094373-1097165 GCF_000313985.2 Echinops telfairi
ACTGGTACAGATAGGAACTGAAAACAGAATCCAGGACAGATGAACCCCGCAGGACCAGTGGTGAGAGTGGCGATACTAGGTGGGTGGAGGGAAGGTGGGGTAGAAAAGGGGAACCAATCCCAAGGATCTACATATAACCCCCTCCCTGGGGGATGGAAAACAGAAAAGTGGGTGAAGGGAGATATCGGACAGTGTAAGACATGACAAAATAATAATAATTTATAAATTATCAAGGGTGAGGGAGGGAGGTGGAAAATGAGGAGCTGATACCAAGGGTTCAAGTAGAAAGCAAATATTTTGAGAATGATGATGGCAACAAATGTACAAATGTGCTTGACACAATGGATGGATGGATGGATTGTGATAAGAGTTGTACAAGCCCCCCAATAAAATGATTAAAAAAAAAAAAATCACAAGGAACAAGGACCCTTTCCCTGTGGTCCTCAGGCTCCCACCCCCACCCTGAGCCCACAGAGAAAGTATCCCCCTCTTGCCTCCTGAACTGTGAGGAAGTTTCTGTTTCTGAAAGCTACCCACTAGTGCTGTTTCTCTTATAGCAGCATGAGCTGAACTAAGCCACCCCAGCCTAGACCCCAAATCATCTGAGCCCAAATTGGATCCACTTCCCAATACCTTTGGCTGTCTCTCTCATAAGCCTGGGCTGCTGGGCTGTGAATTCATCTGTTGAAACGTTGGGTAGGGCAGGCTATGCTGCAACTAATAGCTAAAATAAGAGTTGGAGATTATCAGGGATTTCAATTATCCTGCTATCTCCGACCTCCATTACCAAGGGTAATCAGAAGCTGGCTCTAGCTATTTTCTGAAACTTTCATTACGGTTAAATAAATTTATGCAATGTCATTTTCCACCCCCTTTACCCAAATTTAAACTGTCCCTGTCTCTTCTGTCTCTCATTACAGGCAAATCGCTTACATGTCTTGGAGCTGGTCTGTTGTCTTCCTCGGCATCCTTCGTGTTTCTGCTTTGTTTTCTCGGCAATGGAAGGACCCAAAGCCGGATTCTGATTTTAAGGCGAAGTCATAACATCCATGTATATCATTAAAATGTTTTATTGTAATTACAGAAATAGTCAATGCCAAATTATGTGCACTATATTATTTTCTGCATCCTTCTTTATCCCATTCTCAAAGTTAATGCAGCCTATTATCTCTCATTCATTCTTCTGCCTGCCGCTGCACAGTGAGCAGATGTCTCCATTGAGCAATCCACAATGAATCCGAGCTCTCTTTCCTGAGCACTTACAAGTACAGTCATTCAGGGCCCGTCAGTGAGCCTGAGCTGTTTCAATTGTTTGACGTTACAATAAAGGTGTAAGGAATGAATCTATCATTTTATGCGATTCCTCCTTTAACAAACTTGTTCAATTAAATGACCAGGTGTTCATTGAAGTGGTGTCAAGGATTTTCGTTTGTTTTACCTCTGTTCATGTAATAATGTGTTAAGGCTACATAGAGGGAACAGAGGGTGCCACGTCAGAAAGTACGACCTCTCTGAGGAGAAGTGAGGACTTAAGACAGCCTCCGTGGGAGCCCTGAATGTGTGCCAACGGTTAGAGAAGGCGCTCCCAGGGAGATCGGAAAGGCCGAGCCAAACCAAATCCATGACTATCGAGTTGATTCCGATTCATCGCCACCCGACAAAAGAGGGGTTTTTGTTTTTGTTTTTACAAAAGAGTTTTGAGACTAAATCTTCACAAGACCAGACAACCTCACCTTTCCCAGCTCAGAGGCAAGACAACCTAAGCTAGATTTTCTACTCTGCCCTGACCACGTGTCACCGCACACTCTGCCTCCGTGTCTTCCTGCGTCAGATGAGATCATGGCACCGCCGACTACCTCCAAGGGCCATTTTACTAAGACTGCCTGAATGAAAATCATGCAAAATTATTCTCAGCCTTTCAAGGAGCCAGGAGTCAACATGCTGTAGGGTGATGCTAAAACTGAAGCACGATTTTCCTCTCTCGTCTATAATGTCCTGCCCTGAGCAAAAGAAGAGGAAGGCCTGTTATAGCCTGCCCCCCTCCCCCGCTGCCTACCCCCACCTCCCTAGAAGTCAATTCAGCCCCTGAGAGCAGCACGCTGCTGGAGGAGAAAGCTACTACCTCCTCTCCATGATCGGCGCTCCTGCATTCAAGGAGCTCCTGTCTTCCTCGTACGGCTCACATAGAGTAAGCATTACAATTGTCTGAATTTTACCTGTGAGGAATTGAGTCTCATGAAAGTTGAGTGCATCACACATGTTGTCCAGGTGATAGTGTGCTGAATCAAATTGTATTCACCCAAAATATGTGTTGTAGTATTAAATCCTATACCTGTGGATGTAATTTTGTTTGGGAATGGACTTTATTGTTATGCTAACGAGGCCATGGTCAGGGTGTGTCCTAGACCTAATCAGACCTGCGTTGCAAGGAGCGGCATAGGCAGAGAAGAAAACTCAAAACCGAACTCTCTGCCATCGAGTGGCTGCCGACTCATAGCCAACTCATCCTCTCACAGAGAAGAGAGAGCAAAAATCAATGTAAGATCCCAAGGAGAAAACAAAGGAACTGGTGGTTCCGGGGGTGGGGGGATGTGAGGGGACATGGGAGAGGGGGAGGTTGGGGAAAGGAAATGGGTGTTAACAAACCCAGAGACAAGGGCACAACAAGTGATCCAAAATCGGTAGTGAGGAAGGGATAAGAGGCCTGGTAGGGCTTGATCAAGGGCAATATAACCGAGAGGAATTACTGAAACCCAAATGAAGGCTGAGCATGATAGTGGGACAAGAGGAAA
>NW_022111366.1:1097265-1138861 GCF_000313985.2 Echinops telfairi
CGTTTCTGCCGTAGAATGTGAAGACCAGGGTGATGGCTCTGATGATGCCTGCTCTCCCCGCACGAAGAGGAAATCCACACACAAGAGATGCATACTTGGCCTCTTCAAACAATATTAAGATGTGCAAACTTAGTTCAGAACATGCCCAGCGAGGAAAACCAACCTGAACCAATGGTCAAAACAGGCAGGCTGCTCAAGCCCCAGTCTACTGAGGGAGGCCAAGACAGCAAGACAGCAGGTTTTAAGTTAGAGCTACATTTAAAAAACAGTGCCAACAACAACAACAACAAAAACAGAAAGTTTGGTATTAGACTTAAGAAAGATTGAGAATGTGCAAGTAGAAACCAGAATCTTTCATCAAAGAATAGACAGATAAATGACCCATCTGCCACTACCTCAGTACCACATAAGACAGCAGAGGACTGGTACTGGTGTGCCATGCGGTCACTCTGGAGATGCGCGCACCCTTATTTGATTCCTGGGCAACTCCCGATCCCCAACGGAGGGTGCCTGGAACAGAGCACTCCATCGTCTGATTCCTTCCATAGAATTCGGTTTAGTGCACACTAGGCAAAAACTAAATATTCCTGTGATCATACGAGTAGATATTTCTCCACTGCCAGGAAAAACCTCAAGCTTTGAAAACACTATTATTTGTCAGTGCGTTAACTTAATGGCTAACTTACTGAACACCACCCTTTATAAAGCCATTCCTTTGAAGAAAATAAAATGACAGACTTCTGGCACGTCCTTAATTCATCCCTTCAGGACCCCTGCAGACGCCATCTCCTGCATGACGCCTTCTCTGGTTCGTTCGACCACCATTCCCTTCACCAGCACATAAAGTAGTTCCTTCGTGAGCTGCTGCTGCTCTTCGCTGCATCACTAGATACTTTGTAACTAGTTGGGTGGGCATCTGTCTCCCTCCACCACAACGAAAGCCCCTGAAAGGCTGGGGTTCAGCCTTCCTCGTCTTGCATTCCTTCGAACACCCAGCTCATTTTCCATGGCCTGGCAGACAAGAGATTGAATGCATTTGTTAAATGATTTCGTCAGGTCTCAGAAACTTATCCCCAGGCCCTACCTGCACTTGTTCTGTAATCTGTCTGTTGCCTATTTGATCATGGGGCCCAGATTCAGGTACAGCATCCTTAGAAGTCTGTGCCTATCCTTCGTTCACCCGGCATGCACGTGTGCAAGTGGACTAAAGATGTACTGCCCTTAAAAAGGCCTTACTCTTGTCTCTGGCCTTAGCAAGTAGGTGCCTTTGAAAAATGTTTGAAGCCAGACCAACCTCGGTTCCGATAGACCCAACTCTGCTCACTATTGATTAGCTCTATGACAGTCATACTGTCGAATTGTGCTATGAGAGGAAGATTTTAACAGTAGCTATCTGAAGGAGTCCCGGTGGCGCATGGGTTAAACATTGGACTGCTAACCAAAAGGTTAGTGGTTCGAGCTTGCCAGCTGTCTTATGCTTCTGTGAAAAGTTTACAGCTTCGGAGACTCTGGGAACCATTATGAACCAGCAGTGAGTTTTGTTTTATCTTGGGTTGCAATGAGACAACGTACGGTAACAAATGCAGAACAAACGGTTCAAAAAATAATAATAGTAGTACAAGTCCCTGAGGATTGCCCTAAGGCACAAGTGATATGAGGTCAGACTCTAGCACCTTGTTTAGTCAATGGTTCCTTCCTTGTGCTAGAACGACTGCCACAAGTGACTGAGCACCCATTGCATACCAAGCATGAAATGTGTACCATCATCTAAAATATATTATCCCGTCTAATTTAATTCTTATAGCAAGCTGTTGAAATGATCATCATTACCCCTATTTTACAGATGAGTAGATTGAGTTTCAGAGAGAATAAATAACTCGCTCAAGTTCACATGATTAGTTAGTGGCAGATTCTTCTAGAAGCTACAGATAAGCAGACTAAGTATTGAGCAAGGAAGTATTGGGAGAAAGCACAGAATAGGATTTCTGTCCCCTATGGAACTGAGCATTCCTATTTTCCTCGTCCTAGTCCCCAATTCCAGAACTGTGCTTGCTTTTGAACTAGCCTCAAGGATCCATGTCAATATATTCTCACTTTTACCAGTCACCATTCTTGTGCAAAACCATTCATGAAACAATGTCTAACTTCTAAAACTTCTCTATTATACTTCCCTCTTCCAATTTATTTCCTGGTTATAAATTTGCTATTTGCACCCGTGGCCTTCTTTTCTGAGTTATACCAACTGTCATTCCTGAAAGATTTTAAGTTTTGATAATCTGGCTATCCTTACTATCTTAAACTTCTACAACATTGCATCACCAAACCAACAAACCACTGCTGTGGAGCCGATTCTCACTCATAGCAGCCCTGTAAGACAAAGCAGCACTGTCCGTTTGGATTTCCAAAACTAAGTTTTTACGGGCATAGAAAGCCCCATCTTTCTCCCTCTGTGGGTACCTGGTGACTTCAAACTGCTGTCCTCGTGGGCAGCCGCCCAACTCATAGCCCACTACATCACCAGGGCTCCTAGATTCGTGTTAGACATGCCAAATACATTCATTGCCAGCGACATGACGCTTCCACAGTCCTACGAAAGGCAACCTTGTTTCATGGCAAGCAATACATCTGCCTCCTCTACCCACCTTTCCATTGTCACATGGCCTAGAGGCAAGCTTCTGACCCTTGGGAAACCCAAGGAGAGGCTCAGTAGGAACCTATAAGACAATGAAAAGATGGGTTGGGTTCTCTGGTTCCTGCCTGCGGATCTGGGCGGGAATTCTGGGAGAGTGAAAATGCACTCTGGGGTACAGTGGTAAGAACGCACGGCTGCTGGGTGGGAGGTGGTGTTCTAGGCAAGTCAGAGTGTGTGGGGAATGAACAATTTAGGTGCTAGCCAACGCCCTGGAATTGAGAAAGGCGTGTCAATACAGCTACAAGACTGCATGGTTGGTGGTGTGTGCCACCCAGTTGCTTCCCTCAGAGGGACCCTGTGCGACAAAGTAGAACTGTCCCATAGGATTTCCTAGGCTGGCATCTTGACAGGAGCAGATCACTGGGTCTATTTACCCCCTCTGGTTGGACTGAAACAGGAACCTTTTGGCTGGCAGCTGAGCCTTTGCATAACTTAACCCCGGGGCCCCTTAGAAGACTAGACTAGTAGGTAACAGAAGGAGCCCAAGTGAAGTGAAGACGCAATGAGGGACAGGGATCCACCTGAGGGGTCTGTGAGAAGAGAGGGGCCTTCAGGTTACGCCAAGAGCACCATCCCAGTGTGTGCCCCTTTTCTTGAGGAAATGCGAAGGAGTCCGTTCTTGCCAACCAAAGGCCTTTCCTTGACATTCCTATTCAAGAAGTTCCCTGTGCACAGATCTGGAGTAATGTTTCTCTCCTCATTGGTTCAGCACCTACACCTTTTTCCTAAAAGATATGAGTGAAAATTCTATCGTTCCTTGCTCTGTCTCAGATGGGTCACAAAGACATATCCGGTCAGTCAGGGGTGGGGAGCCATTGGCCCTTAGGTCACTTAAGGCCACACTCCTGCTCCCCAACAAGTCATCAATACCAGCTAGCATCACCCACCTCCCCAAAGAGAAGCAGGTCCAGCCATCATAGCAGGAGTGAGTAAATAAATGTGTGATCAAATATCAGGTGTGAGTTCATCGTTTTGTATGGCCTGCAAATTACACTATAAATATCCAAATGGCCCTTGGGGGAATAAAGCTTCCCTACCCATACTTAGTCAAGAATCGCTTTGCTGTGGTGGCTAGGTGTCATTCTGGTTGGTTCTAACTCAGAGTGGCCCTATGTCCACCACAAGAAGCACTGCCCACCCTGCCCCGTCCCACAGTTCATGTCATGTCTGAGCCCCCTGGAGCACTCTATCTCACTGGGGCTCTGTTTTGATGGCCCTCTACCAAGAAGAATGTCCTCCTCCAGGGATGGGTCCCTCCTCATAACAGACTGAAAGTCCATGAGAGGAAGCCTCACCGTTCTTGCCCCCAAGGAGCCTCCTGGCTATGTTTCCTCTCAGGTAGACTTGGTCTCCCGGCAGTCACAGCATATTCAAACGTTGCTGTTGTGTTTCTTTCTTTCTAGCACCACAATTCAAAGGCATCAATTCTTCTCTGGTCTTCCTTATTGATTGTCTAAGTTTCACAGGCACATCGAAGGGATTGCCTTAGTCCTCAAAGGAACATCTTTACTCTTTAGCACTAAAGAATGGCCTTGGTTCTCTATAATTATGGAGATGTCCTCCAAGAACTCCATCTTCCGTCTTCCTAAGATAGAAGAAACTTCCCCTCTTTAAAAGAAACCAGTGGACATGGAGTGGATCCCAGCTCATGGCAACCCGGGGATGTCAGAGTAGACCCTGTGATCCACAGGGTTTTCCATGGTTGCTGGTTTTTGGAAGTAGACCTCTTGGCTTTGCTTCCAAGCTAACTGCTTGTGGACTTCAACTTCTAACACTTTGGAGAGCAGCCAAGGGCCCCAAGGTTTGCTACCTATTGTTATTGTTGCTGGATATTATTGAGTCCAGGAGCCCTGGTGGTTACAGGATTGGGCTGATGACCCAAGATCAACAGTTCAAAACTGCCTGCCACTCCATTGGAGAAATATGAGGCTTTCTACTCTTGAAAGGAGTTACATTCTCAGAAACCTACAAGACAGTTCTATGCTGTCTCTGGGGTCTTTGGGAGTCAGAATTGATTCGATGGTAGTTAGTTTTTATTGTTGAATCATTTTTTTCTACTTGTAGAAGTCCATGTAACAGAGTAGGCTGTACTTTAAACATGTACTATCTGGTAACTCAGGCAAACTTCACCAACTCATTTATAATCTTGTGCTTCTTTGAGACAAAAATGAACTTCTAATAAAGGAATTAAAAGGCTCAAGAATAAAAGAAACATGGCCAACAGCAGTTTTAGTGGAGAAAAGATAGACATAAAAGAAAATTGAGGATTCAGCAGTATGCAAAGTACTTTGTTATGAATATATAATTTATGTTTTGCTTGGGGAGGGCGTGAAGAGTGAATGCCCTGGTATCAGAAATGTTCACTTCTTGTCTGTGGGAGGTAAGGTCACAAAATCTAAGATTTTAGCTGTTATTGTTTTTATATTTTGCAAAATTTATTGACAGGCTGTGTATCAATGTGCTCAATAAAGTTCAGCAGCATTTATTGTCCACCTACACGGTTTCATTCTGTGCTAGGTACTGAGGGTCTAAACAATATGATTGCCCCAAACCTGGAGGAGGAGGCAGACAATTCGAGTGAAATGTGATAGGGCCAACACAACTGTACACACAACCCAGGGGAGCAGGGGAGCGGTGGCTTGGGTCTGGGATGCTTCCCTGAAGAAATGTCAAAGATGACTGAAAAGGACCAGTGAGAGTTGGCTTGGCCAAGATGAGGCTGAAGAGCATCCCAGATAGAGGCAGCAGCCTGGGCACTAACATAAAAACAAAACCCTGTCATGGTGTCAATTCTGACTCACAGCGACCCCATAGGTCAGAGCAGAACTGCCACTGTGGGTTTCTGAGACTGTACATCTTTATGGGAATAGGAAGCCTCATCTTTCCCCCATGGAGTAGCTGGTGGTTTCAAACTGCTGACCTTGAGGTTAGTAGCCCAAACCTCAGTGTGTCATGAACTTCTAGGCAATAAACCACTAATCCTAGAATGCTTAGACTGAGTGTACCCTTGATCTTCATTCAAGATGTCCCTTGTACACAGATCCTGAGTAATGTTTCTCTCCTCAAATCAAGAATTCATTCCTTCGGGTTCAATTCATTCATTCCGGTTCAATCCCCTGCTGAGAATTTGCATGTCCACACACTGAATCAGAATCTACATCTTAACAAAATGCTCAGGTGATTATTATAGAGCTCCAAGTAATCTTTCATGTCAATATTTTGAACTAGATATTATACAATTCCCGTCCCCCCAATACTAGAAAGTCCAATAGAAATGCAGTACTAAACAGAATAAGAGCACTCAGTTGCTAACCAAAAGGTTAGCGGTTCTGACCTACCCGCTGCTTCTTCCATAGATTTACAGCCTAGGAAACCCTCTGGGAAACTCTTTGTTGTGGAGGGTGACGGTTGGTTTTGGTTTCACACAAGACAAAGCTACCTCAGTGTTTACAAGTTTTGCTCCGTTTCTTTCACCTGCCATGAATGGCAATTTTGAATTTATTTTTCCGGGGAAAATGACTGTGAATTTCATGAAAATTACTAAAGCACTTGAAAGCTTTAGACAAGTGGCATTTTGAATCTTTTAAATGATTCACATTAAAAAGACACGTGGCAATTATTTAGATAACTAAAAATCAGATCAGCAATAATCGAGCATGTTCTTCTTGTCCTTTCTTCTGTCTTACATTCAATAGTAGCCAAACATTTTACATATTCTTAGTGCGGCCACGTGTGCATTCCAAATAGCTACTGTTTAAACCTGTTCCTGCTTTCCTCTCTTTGAAGTTAATAATAAATAGCTCTTAGGTTTCTAATTTCCACAGTGATTATGAAGTTCAGCAAGGTAACAAGTGTCAGAAATTTCAAGTTAAAAGGAGCAAATGTAAGAGAAATTCTGTTCTCCAGTTTGGAATAAATGATATCTCATGCATTCTTTTTCTTTCTTTTGTTCAGCTGGGAAGTTAGGATTTGTTGAGAGGGAGTCAGGGGTTTACTGGCGGTTAAAACAGCCTTGGAATTAGTCTCCTGGCTGCAAGTAAGACGTCACTAAAACATGGTAGAAGGGCTCCCTCAGGGCTTCTAACACCTGCAATGATATGAACTATGTAAGATTTTAAAATTCTATCTTTCCAAATGTTTAGTCAATCTCAAATTACTGGGCTCAGAATTACTCAGAGAAATCATGACTAATGCAAACAACGGGAGGGGACGGGATGTGCAAGAACTGGTTGTGGCGATGGATGTACCAACTCTTTAAATACGACTGAACTGCGAAGAAAGAGAAAGCATCATTCACTCTCAGTCTCTTCAGTCCCACCTTCAGCCACATTGCCAACGCAGTGTGTTATTCACTATTGAAAAGGTATCATGCACACTACATGCACACACACATGCACATGCATATGTGTGCTGCATGTCTATCTACAACACAAATATAGAACATTCCAGCAAGTCATCAACAATCTCTTCTGGGAGTTGCATATCCTAAAGGTTGTCAATATTCCTATGAGCCCTCAAAACATAGTGTCAAACACATAACATGTATCATCAGCGCTACAGTTGCTTAAACTGCTCCTTTGTGTTCTGAAAACATGCGAGCACAATACAAAAGCGAGCAGCACAGTTTCTATGAAAAAGCACGTGAGAACGGCAAAGAGATGTGCCCAGTGCCCGTCCATTTTAAATTCATACTTATTATACAGCAAGACACGCATTCAAAACAGCCTACTCTGTTGAAAATGGTTCTTATGTCTCCTTGCACATGTGCCCCGCATGCGGACTGGCATATTATCTTAAACTCCATGAATTAAAACCCTACTTGTTCCGAGTGTGCCTTGCACTTCGAGGTCTCAGCGGAGTTCGCCTGGTGGATGAATAGGAGTGGATCTCAGAGATCCACAAAATCCACAACATCTCCCCTTGGATAACCACAGATCTTGAGGTGAGCCGCAAATAAAGTGGCCAAAAGACCAGATTCACGGGAGAGCCTGTTTGTGGAATCAAAGAAATGCTGAATCACCGAGCTAGAAGGAATAGGAGACAAAGTAGTCTAATTCTATCATTTTATGTCAGGTTCACAGAAAGGGAATGGGGAGTGGTAAGTCACCGACAGGCAAAATCAAAACCAGAACCTAGTCCAATGCACTTACACACATATGCAAACACACACACAGGCATGCACACACACATGTATAATAGTTGAGTTAGAATTAGATATCCTTTTTTTAACTCTCTAAATCCTAGTCTTTAAAAAAATAAAGGTGTGTGTATGTGTGTAAAAACGAAAGCAATCATTTAATTGCCAGGTCAACACCTCACCTTTGACCCGACTGCCTCACTGCTCAGCTCTGGCCACTCACAGAGACGTGGCGTCAGAGCATTTAATCAGCTAGCCATCTCTTATTTTCCTAGCAGTCCTTGGGTAAACCATAGAACCTTACTCAAATAGAGCAAAGATGACAATATTACTTAATTCGCCGAGCGAGCCGTTAGATGAGAAAACTAAATAGATCTCATTTCAGAGTGTATTAAAATGTCAAGGTTTGAAAGAAAAAGAGAACACTTCCATTTTACATCTTCCGTATTTGTGGGTGCGGAGAACCACAGCACCTACTTCAGTAAAGCCAACATACAGACACAGACCTTAGAAGAAAGTTATTGGAGCGTCCTGAATGCCGTGGCTTTCTCCTCAGGAGGACTAGAAGGCTCTAGTCTTAGTACCTACGTGTTGCACCTTTAAATGCAATCCCATTCTTCCTTGCATTCCCCCCCTCCCCCCGCCCCCCTTCTGCCGAGTGAAGGATGATCTGGGCCACTGCTGTCTGGCTCCACAGTTTTTTCAAATCTCTGCCCCCACCAGATCCTTCTTGTCCTCGCTTCCTCCACTCCCACTCAATGACACCCCTCCTGGGACACTCTCCCAATGCCAACTCAGCTTGCCTCCCCCAGAGGCAGCTCCCCAGTGAGTAGCATTTGGGTGGGGGAAGTGTGTCTGAAGTGATCAGAGACTTGCAAATCAAGTGCACACCTACCTCCAGGAGGAGAAAGGGACTGGTCACCTATGGCAAAGGAAGACCAGGCCGACTCCATTCTGATTGGTGACTATAATATGGGCAAGTCCCAGTCATCCCTGTGGGACAACGTTTGGGTGTCTAGAGATGACTCTGAGTTTTGCTCATCCAGCATCTTAACCACACAACATGTGTGGGTTCCTGAAGGATAGGCACCAAACCTATGATTTATGTGTGGGTGGGCATGTCTGTCTTCTTTTTAAACTACTATATTAATCTTTAAAAAAAAAAAAAAGGAAGAAGGAAAAGAGAATGGATTGGCAAGCCTGAAGACGGAGCTCCTCTGAGTAACAGAGTAAGACACGGTGTAGAAAATGGTGAGAGCCATTAACACAGATGTGCCTCCATGGAAATGACAGGTATTTCGACCAGAGATTCTCTCCCATGGAAGATCACAAATAGGAGAAGAAGAGAGGAAAACACGATCCTGCCTCTGATAGCATCAAACCAGTACACTGTTTAACAGCCCAACGGACATGGGAACAGGGGACAGGGGTTTCTGGTTTGATTCCTCTCCTACCCTTATACATACATAGGTCTTCTTGTTGGGAGGGGTGAGAGACCATGTCATTATTGCCTTTGCATTCCAAGATGACAGTGGCAATGGTGGGAGTTCCTTAGGCGAAGAGTTGAGTATCAACTGGCCTAACTATGGAATAAGTAAAGTGAGACAAGAACTTCACTCAGCACCCCGCTCCTTCAACACCCACTAGACTTCCACAGAACTCGGAGATGATAACTCCCATCAGGGACCTCGGTATTGACCGTCAGAGGCAGGCTGACAACAAATGTGGAGTTATTTAAGAGGACAAGTAGGAAGGGGCAACAGAGAGCGTCGGTATGGTGTGCTCAGAAAAAGAGTGAGAGACTCTTAAACAGTCTTTAGAAATGCTGAGCTCTGTGTATGAGGGAATACCACTGGTACAATGGGGCTGGGCTGGGGGCATGGAGAATGCAGCCGCAAAGAAGCAGAGGAGTTAGCTTATGTCTAACTACAGACTTGATGTCAACACCGTACACACCTTTGTGCACGGGCCCTGCGTGCTGTGCAGCATACATTATCCACATTATACTCACTATTTTACGTAACTATGGGACAACCCGCTATGTCAATCAGACAACCCAAGACTGTAGGCTCCCTGAGGGCAGGAGACACATCTGCTTTATTTTGGCCCGACATTGTCAGTACCCAGCAAAATGCTTAATACATACTAAATGCCCCCTAATAGATGAACTGAACGGACAAGTGAACTCATCGATGGACACATGCAAATTCATGTGGTGGCAAGTGTTTGCCATGTTTGCCATATCTCATGACATTCTCACTCAAGTCAAGGCTGATGCATAGTGACCTTTTATGGGGAGTAGAGAGTCAGTCTTTCTGCCAAGGAAGTGCTGGTGGTTTCGAGCTACTGACCATGCGGATCGCAGCCTAACATGTAACCGCTACACCATCAGGGCTCCTCTGATAAGACATTAGCAAGGCACAAAGAGTGTGAGGCCATAATCCTGGGCAGCAAGCAGAACCCCAAGTCCCTCTCTTTGACAGGGCTCTTTGACAGACACACAAGGGCTACGTGTGTCTATTTTACACAAGTCTGAAAGTGAGGTAGGGGCCCCCACCTGCTGATCCTCAGGGCCCTGGAAGCCCATGGGTGTGGTCTGGATGCTACCATAGCCCCCCTGGATGCCCTCAGATCATTGCTTCTCTTTCCCCTCACCAAAAACCTTTTGCTTCGCTTACATGTCTAAGATGACCCCATTTTAGGAGATAACTGGTCCTGGAAATCTAGCCAGAGAGAAGCCCGGGTAAGATCGTCGAACTACAAAACAGAAAGCAACTGCATTTCACGATGGGAAGTAGAGCTCGGTTCCCATCAGGCATTCAGCGAGGCGGCCGGGGACCTTCTTGTCACCTTCTTAGTCATTCCTTCATCTCTCTGGGCACCCAGAAGTCAGGTCCCCAGGCCTCCGTGGGAAGAACACTCAGGGTTCTCACCCTGGGCCTCTCCTCTGCTCCCATGGCCAGCTATCACCGGGAGTTCGCTTGGTAAACATTTGCAGTTAGATTGGAAGAAGGCACCGCCTCCAGCCTTTTTTACAGATTTTCTTTTCTTTTTTTGGAACAAGTAGCAGAGTCACAGAAAACCTAGAATTAGGTAAGAAAGCTAAATGCCCCAGAGAATTGGCAGAGTGCTAAAACAGAGCCTGGAAAACAATCGCGGTGTAAAACAGAAGAAAGGACACTCACACATCCAAGAAAATAAACCCCTCTTTCTTAAAATTCTTTTAAAAAGATGAGTATTGAGATCCAGTCGGAGCCCTGAACTCCCACTTCTGAAGCTGTCGCTCAAAAAAAAATTTTTTTTATCCACAAACCACCAATGAGTAAATAGCCTTCACATTCCTACCCGCACACAGAAAGTAAGCCATTTACTCTGATAAACAGCAATTGTAAACAAATCTCATTTAATCTCCAAAAGCCACAATAAAATCTTTCACCTCCAAGGCAGAGTACAAATGGGTCTGCGTGCACTGCCGGCGCCAGAGGAGAATGCAAGGTCTTGAGCAAACTCCTCTCACAAGAGGCACGTTTTCGCTCAAGCATCTTCCATTGACCTTTTTTAAAAAAAGTGCTAGGAGGAGGAAAGGGGACAGCCCCAAGCCCTCCCACCCCATTCTTTGTACAAATCGGCCAATAAATCTGAGGAAAAGACACAAGAGGAAAGGACAGAAGCCAACAGGTGGAAAAAGGCTTTTTGTTTCCTTAGACATGCTCCGACACTTGATCTGTGCTCCCCGGCTCTATCTGTCTCGGGGTCTTCAATCTGGGCTCCCCGGCTCTATCTGTCTCGGGGCGTCTTGAAAGATGGTTTTATCAGCATCGTCATCATGATCAAGAAGGAGCTCACTTCTACTTGGGTCTGCACAGCCTCTCCCAGCCCGGGGCTGCGCCCGGCGTTTCCGACCGGCGAGCTGGTAGGTGGCGAAATTCCAGGATGGCACGCAGCATCCCCAACCGGCTCACGTCCGCTCGCTCCCGCTTTCTCCTCTCCCCCTCTTTCCCCCCCGCTCCAGCGCAGGTGGGGAAACGGAGGCACGGAGCACCCCCCAACTCCTTTACAGGATCTGCGACCGCAGAAATCCCCGAGATGGGAAAAGTTTCCGGATTGTCTGGCGGACCGAGAGTTCTCCCGCTCGCCCTTCTCGCCTTGGCCATGCCGCCCTGCCGCGGGGAGTCCGGGGTCGGGTGCTAGCGCTTGGGGTGCCTCCCCTTCGCCAGGAGACCCGCCAGGGCAATGCGTGCGGAGTCCACACGCGCGCGCACACGCACACACACACACACACACACCGCTCGAGGCGACGTCTGCAGTCGACGGCAGAGCCCCGCCGGCCAGGGGGCTCCGCCTGGGAAGGCGCCGCGCGGAGCTTCCAGGCCGCCCCGGGCTCCGGGCTCCGGGCTGGGGCTCCGCCGGGGGAGGGCTGTGCCCGGCTCTCCTTCCCTCCCAGGCTGCTCTCGCTCGCTCGCTCCCGCCCTCCTCCCACCCCTCTCCATGCACCCCTGCTCCCCCAGCAACCACAGGCACAGATCGTGTTACTGGGGTTCCCTCGAAAGAGGGGCCATCCCCAGCCCGGAGCGCCTTGAAAGACTTCCAGGGGCATCGCGGGAGCGCCAATCGCAGGACCCCAGCGCTCCTCCCGGGCAGCGCAGGAGTGAGACCCCCGCTTGCAGGCACGGGCGAACCAGCCTGCCACAGAAGAAGGAATTGTTAGGGCGCTTACCTTTTTTTATGAGGAGAAATTCTAGAGAATCATTTCACAAACTGAGGGGGGAAAGTGAATGAAGACAAAAAAGACCCTTTTCCTGCAATCCCTGGCCTCCTGGTATCAAGACACTAGGACAACATCAAAGCAACTTAGGGGGAACACTTTAGGGGCCTATTGTCTGCTCTGGTCTGATCTGTTTTTCTTCTGACTCCCCCTCTTGCTGCGGTGACACTTGGTACGGCCCAGGCATTCATGCCAAGTAGCTTTCACACATGGAAGCTTGTCTCAAGCAATTGCTGACAAGCCACAAACAAGACATTCTCCCTCCCTTCTCCGCACCCCCTCCTCCCCCTCCCCCCTTCCCTCCCTCTCGCCTTGTCTCCCCTCCTCCTTTCTTCTGAATGCAAACTAAAACTCTCCAGTGACAGGCAGGCTCACAGGCCTGGCCTAGCTGCGCAGACACACACACACACACACACACACACACACACACACGCAAGCAGCTCAGCTAGTTGCTGCTGCCCTCGTGGAGTTAAGAGACAGGAAAAAGCCCAGGCTGAGTTGGGGGCAGGGAAAGCCAGCCAGGGAGAGGCTGGGCGTGAGAACCGCCTCCTGTGTCCTGGTAAAATGGCAGAAGAGAGGTGAGCCCTTTGGAAAAACAGCAGTGGCCACACACGTGTGCACACAGACACGCAGGCAATCTGAGCGTCAGGAGGAGTGAAATAAATGGCCCGACAAAGGGAAAAGCCAAGCTCAATCATCTAGGGGTTGAGGGCGTGGGGAGATAAGAAGGTGGGGGCACCCAGGGATGGGGCTTCTGCTGAAGGTTGAGGTGGCTTTTATTTTTCTTCCTTTTTACCGGAGGAAAAAAACCCCAAATTGTTCCCTAAGGCCCCCGTCTTTCTTCACTGTATAATTGAGCGTAGACCCGAGCTACTAGTTGAAACAAAACCATTAACGTGTAAATGTGTGAGCAAACTAAACCATGGGTTCCCCTTGTACCCGGGATATTTTTAAAGTGGAGTTGTGCGTGTGCGTGTGTGCGCGTGTATGTTTAGCAGAAACCCTAGAGAGCAGTAGCAAGGAGAGTAGTAACAAGTGGCGTCAACCATGAGAGCTGTGAAGTGTGATGGTAACGTTACTGATTGCCAGGCTGCTGGAATTTATGGAGGGTGGGCACTGCTGGGGAGCGGGGAGCTGTTTTCTAGGAATGAGAGGGAAATGAGGTAGGATAATGAGTAGGGCCAGAAGGGAGCTGCGAGTTGATTGGTGTGGAAAGAGGCAGAAGGTGAGGGGGTGCGGGAGAGGAAGGGGGTTGGGGAAGGCTCATCAGGTTAAAAAAGCAGAGGAAAGATGGAGCCCAGGGCTGGCAGCATGCGGAGTAAATGAGATGGTCAAGGGAGGTGTAAATGGGAGCGAAGAGGACCACCAAGAGTGTGCACGGCTGCAGATGGCACGAACTTGAACTCAGAGGGAGGCCAGCAGAGGTTCTGTAGAAGGGCAGCCGGTGAGATGATGTTCATGTTTGGGGCCTGTTACAAAGGCAGGGACGTCACAGGGTCCCCTCCGCCTACGTCAGGCTCTCGCTGCCCGCGAGTCCATTACCCCGCTGCGGCAAGGATCTGAATCCAGCCCAGGTACTAACTGGCAGGCTGGGCTAGTTTTGTGGTTTTGTAGGAAGGTCGGCCCTAGAACGCAGACTCTTCCTTCACAAAATGGAAAACAGGTGAACGCGCATCACCCAGTCTTTTGTAAGAGTCCCCAACCTCAAGACGAAGGAGTCAATTCAACTCTGAGCGAACCTGTAGGACAGAGTAGAAATAGCTGGTAAGGGGCCCAAGGCTGTCGTTTTTTTGGTTTTTTCTTAATAGAAGCGGTCTGTCTCCTCTTTCTCACGGGGAATCCCAGTGGATTCGAACTGCTGACCATTTGGGGTTAGTGAGCACGTTAGCCACTGTGCCACCAAGGCTCCTTTTATAGGAGTGCTTGTTGTTGTTGGGTGGACTCAAGGCAGTTTCAGCCCATAGCGACTCTTTGTACAAACAGAACGAAGCATCCCACGTCCTACGCCATCCTCACAAAGGGTCTTATATTGAGTCCGTTGCTGCAGCCACCGTGGCAATCCATCTTGTGCAGGGGCTTCCTCTTTTTTGCTGCCCCTCTACTTTTACTAGGAATGATGTCATCCAGGGACTGGCCTCTCCTGATAACATAGCCACAGGAGGGCAGGAAGGACTAGATTATGACCTTTCACACTTCCAATTCAAACTCACTGCCCTTGAGTCAAGTCCAACGGATAGCAACCCAATAGAATGACCCTGTGGGTTTCCAAGACTATAACTCTTTACTGGAATAAAAAGCCTCGTCTTTCTCCCTTGGTTCGGCTGGTGGTTCGGAACTGCTGACCTTGCAGTTAGCAGGCCAACACATAACGCACCTCCAGGGCTCCTTCCTTTTATATTTGGTAGAAATGGCTAGAGCTCACCACTTCAGAGACACATCCTTGTTCCTGCTATCTTTTCCCCTTAGTTGGTTTCTCCATTACCACTGATCCCTAGAACTGTCTGTCCTCACAGCGCCCACTAATAATGATAACAATGCATTTTATGCAAATAATGTATATGTTATGCAATTCTTGCAAACCACACAACCCTCTCGTGTGTTAGTTCCCTATTCGTGCTTTGCATGTCATATGTGTGTGCTCATTATTTACATGGGCTCATTATTTGCCAAAAAATACAGCAATTACTTTTTATTATTTACTTGATTCTAGGCAGTTTCCCAAGCATTTCTATCATGAGGTCATTTCTATTAATGCCATCTCCACTTAAAAACAGAAAAAGAGACCTCCTGTCATTGAGTCAACGCCAACTCCTATTGACCCTGTACAAGGCAGAGTAGAACCGCTCCTTAGGTTTCTGAGACGGCACGTCTTTACAGAAGCAGGCAGCCTCAGCTTTTTCCAGCTGCGCAGCTGGTGAGTTTGAACTGCCAACTTTGTGAGTAGAAGTCCAATGCTTAGTCCGCTCTTCCACCAAGGTTCCCAACTCCATTTACAGATGATAAAAATGAGGCACAGAGAGGTTAAGTACCTTGTCTGGGGTAACAGCAAGATAGAGGTGGAACGGAAATCAGATTCAAGTCGGTCCCAGCATTTATCTACTGTATTATGCTCTCTCACTCAGGCAACCCAGTTTCTCCATGATGAGCCAATTTGAAGCTGTCAAACCGCATGCTGTTTCTTTCTGCACCGCACGGCTGGGTTTGGGTCTTCTCACTCTGAGCCAGGGAACTTTTTGACCTCCCCTTAGCAGGCTGCTGACTCACACTATCCGTTTCTAAGTGGTGGTGACTCACTCTATATAATGAAGCCCCCTAAGCAAGAATTGCATAAAAGGTCAACTTACCCTTTACTGGCAGCACAATTTACAGGCAATGGAGAAAACCAGCTAGGACCAAGCAGGTTCCTCTTCCTTAAGAAGAAAGACACTAAACTAAAGACCCCCACAGAGTGTTGTGTCTGATGGCAACAGCTGTGATTGATGAAGCACACTTATTTCATAACTCCCTAAGATATAATCACCATTGCCCCCATTCTCTAGTCAGGGGTCCTCAAACTTTTTAAACCGGGGGCCAGTTCACTGCCCCTCAGACTCGTTGGAGGGCCGGACTATAGTTTAAAAATAAACTATGAACAAATTCCTATGCATACTGCACATATCTTATTTTGAAGTAAAAAAACAAACGGGGCAAAAACACCTGGCGGGCCAGATAAGCAGGCCATAGTTTGAGGACACCTGCAAGAAGCTGAGGCACAGAAGGTCTGTAACCTGCAAGGTGACTGGGCTGGGAAATAGTGCCGGGGTCTGGTCACAAGTAGTCTTTCTCTCCAGAATGTATGCTCTCCACCACGACACTCTATTGCTTTGGGAGCAAAAGGAGCGCTTTGACTATTAGAGGGAAAATCTCAGTGAGACAGAAGGAGAAAGAGACCATCATAACCCTAACATGCACTGTTTCATAACCCTAAGATGCACTGTTGTTTCACTCATGAGTAACTAGTGAAGAAGAGAGCGTGTGCCAGGGCCCTCGGGCAGCCCTGGTTTTCCAATTCCTCAGTAGTCCCACTTGACAGAGCACCGAAACTCTTGCGCCTTTGGTTCAGACCACATTGGTAGGAACACCAAGGCAGACGATCTTGTCCCCAGAACCAATGGCTTCCACCTGCCAAGTCCAAAGAGAAAAAAAAAAAGAAAAGCAAATTCAAGTGGCTAAGTGAACAAGGCCACGAGCAAGGGCGATACATGAGTCTTTCTAAGTATATTTCACAAGACTTCTGAATGCTGCATGTGGAGGGTAAAAAGAAATGCACTTGAGTCTAAGGCAGAGGTTCTCAACCTGTGGGCCACAACCCCTTTGGGGGTCAAACAACTCTTTCACAGGGGTCGCCTGCTTCATAACAGTAGCACAATTATAGTTATGAAGTAGCAATGAAGATAATTTTATGGTTGTGGGGGTCACCACAACCTGAGGAATTGTATTAAAGGGTCGCGACAGTAGGAAGGTTGAGAACCACTGGTCGATGGGAACAAGATCTAGATTCTTATGCGGGCTCCACCATTCATCAGATATGTGAACCCAGGCCTTGGTCTCTGACCATTAGGAAGGAGTGGCTCATAGTAGCCCAGGAACTCTTTCCAGCTCAAAATGCTGCCATCCTAAAAAATGTCCGGAAACTACACGGGAAAGCCTTGAAACCAAGGGAGGTCAGTGAGGAGGTGTGTATTTTTACACAAGCAGGAGTATGCGGGCTGGAGGCGGGTGGTGTCTTGAAGGGATAAGCAAGCAAGCCCTTATTTGGGCTGCTTGCTCTCATGGAAGCAGCACACGGGTGGTGCCATCCAATAGGTCAGAGGTTCAAACAAACCAGCTACAAGGCCACTTCCATAAAGATGACAGCCGCTCTACTGGGTTCTGTGGAGTTTCTGGGCATCAGAATGGAGTCGTCAGTACACAACAGCAACCAACACGACTTGAACAACGGTTCACCCCATTGTGTGTGAGGTCAAGGGGAGGAGCTGACTGGACAGAGCCAACAGCAACAATCCACATTACAGCACACCTGCTCCCCAATACCTTCTACAGAACAGCTGTCCCCCCTTGGTCTGTTTTCTCTGTAAGAGTGCCTTCCAATTACACGTGTACTTGCCACGTTAATTATATTTGAAAAACAGGAACACCTCTAGCACGGATGGGGAAATTGGCCACTCACACTTCAGGGTGAATTATTTCATTTGCCTACTTTCTTCCAAACACAGAAGCCATTTCGCATAGAGAGTGAAGTGGAAAAAACAGGGAAAGCAGGTAGGAGGAGGCTTTGGAACTTGGAAGACACTTTGGTGTGAGGCAGGCCTGAGTTGGGATTGTTCAGCACAATAAAGCCAGGGGCATTGAGAGAGGAGGCCAACTATGCGACAACGAGGAGGTGCTAAAGACCAATAGTCACTGTGAGCTGCTATAGCATCCATTTCAACTCAAAGTGACCCCGTGTGACAAAGGACAACTGCCCCCTGGGGTTTGCTCAGCTTTATGGGTGCAGCCTGCTAGGTCATTCTCCCACGCAGCAGCTGGGTGGGTTCAAAAGGCAACCCTTCTGCGTAGCAGCCTAGCACTCAACCTTTTAAGGCATCGCCTTAAAAGGCTCCTTCAAGACAAATCGGCTATGTCAGATTTTCACCGGGGCAAGCATGGAATGACCAGGCGGAGAGGGATCTTGGCTTCCTCTGCCACCACATCCCCCTTCCTCCTTTCTCTGCCTGTGCTCAGGAGAAGTCCCTGTAGGCTAATCATAGGACTCGAGTTCCTTTTAAAACATGGGTTTCATCGGGGAAAAATGCTCAGATTTCCAAACCTCAAACTTGAAAATTAATCTTACAAAATACAACCCATTCGCATTATGATATCCTATGTATAGTTAGCTGTGGAAAAGATGGGACCGATGAGGCTTCTCTGTCCTCCAGATTTCTGGGAGGTGTACTGTCCAACATCTGGGCAAGAATCAAGGAGAAAATCAAGAAAAGGATTTCAAGATCTGTGGAGACAAAATATCATTTGAGAGGCAGGCACAATTAGAACCCACCTAATCTGAAAATAGCCACCTCTCTTGATAATAAATGAAGCCAATTGTACGAAAAAACAAGCTGCTGTCGTTGGTCGCTGTCGTTGTTGTTAGATGCCATCGAGTCGTCTCCAATTGATAGCACAGCAGAACAGAACATTGCTAGTCCAGCACCTTCCTCCAAATCATTCCGATGTTTGAGCCCACTGTAGCAACTAAAGTGTGGATTCATGCTGTTGAGGGTCTTCCTCTTCCTCACTGAACCGCCTCTTTACCAAGCATGGTGCCGTTTCTCGGAAACTGGTCTCACCTAATAACAACATACCCAAAATAACAGTCTCGCCATTCTGACTCCTACCCAGTATTCTGACGGGATTTCCTGCAAGGTACATTTGTTCATTCTTCTGGCAGTCCGTGGTTCTTCCAATGATCTTCACCAAAAACATAATTCAAAGCTCTCCGCGTGTTTGCTGTCTTCTTTATTTGTTGTCCCCCTTTCAGATGGATATGAGGCAATTGAAGATACCATGGTGTGAGTCAGGTGCGCCCCAGTTCCCAAAATGACATTCTTGTTTTCTAATACTTTAAAACAGTCTTATGCAGCAGCTTCACCTAATGCAATATATCGTTGGGTTTCTTTGTTGTTGTTGTTTTTGGAGTCATTTTACTGGGGGCTCATACAGCTCTTATCACAGTCCATACATGCATCCATTGTGTCAAGCATATTTGTACATTTGTTGCCAACATCACTTTCAAAACATTTTCTTCTTGAGCCCTTGGTATCAACTCCTCAATTTTTCCCCTCCCTCATGAACCCTTGATAATTTATCTTTTTTCTTTTTCTTGTCTTACATTGACTGCTGTCTCCCTTCACCCATTTTTCTGTTGTAATTGGTTCTCCCTTTTTCCTCCCACCTTACCCGTACCCTCCTGGTGTCGATACTTTCATTATTAGTCCTGAGGGGTTTATCTGTCCTGGATTCCCTGTGTTTCCAGCTCTTATCTGTAACTATGTACATGGTCTGGTCTAGCTGGATTTGTAAGGTAGAATTGGGGTCATGATATGGGGAGAAGGAAGCATTAAAGAACTAGAGTAAAGTTGTATGTTTCATCAGTGCTATACTGCACCCTGGCTGGCTCATCTATTCCTTGTGACTCTTCTGTAAAGGAATGTCCAATTGTCTACAGATGGGCATTGGGTCTCCACTCTACACTCCCCCTTATTCACATTGATATGATTTTTTGTCCTGAATATTTGATGCCTGGTACCTGATCCCATCCACACATCGTGATCACACAGACTGGTGTGCTTCTTCCATGTGGGCTTTGTTGCTTCTCAGCTAGATGGCCAAGTGACCATCTTTATCTTCAATCCTTTAAGACCTCAGACACTATCTCTCTTTTTTTTCCCTAGACACTATCTCTTCTGATAGCTGGGCACCATCAGCTTTCTTCACCACATTTGCTTATGCACCTGCTTTGTCTTCAGCGATTGTATCGGGAATGCGAGCATCATGGAATGCCCGGTTATTAGAACAAAGTGTTCTTGTGTTGAAGGAGTATTTGAGCAGAGGCCCAATGCCAGTCTTCTACCTTAATACTTGACATATAAATATATGTACATAGATTTATTTCCCTATCATTATATATAAATATATTTACATATGTACATGCCTGTATTTAGACCTCTATAAATGTCCATTTGCCTCCTACTTCTTTCTTCTATTTCCTTTTACTTTCCTCTTGTCCCACAATCATGTTCAGCCTTCATAAGGGTTTCAGTAATTCATCTCAGTTACATCACCCTTGACCGAGCCCTACCAGGCATCCTATGCCCTCCTCACCATCACTTTTAGATCACTTGTTGCTCCCTATTGTTTGGTTTCTTGACTGCTACTTTCATGAGTATTGATTGTGGGTCTGAGTACAATGAACTCTTTGAAACTTCTATCTTTTTTCCATTTACCATGTTGTCTATTGGTCCAATGATAAGGATTTAAAAAATGAAACATAGCCACCCACCAGGTTTAAAAGGTTGGGAGACATTGCTGAGTTCTGGAATGAAATGATCTGAGCTCTACTAAGCGTGACCTTAGAAGCTAAATGCCCTTGGCTAAGTCTTTTCACCTTTCTGAAGCCACACCTGAATAGTTACTTGTCATTCTTTTTTCTTTGCTTCAGGCTCAAAACCTATTCAGGTCCAAATAACCTGACTCTCTGAGGCACAGTTTTATGATACTGAAGTACCGTGAGAGCCTGAAGGTCCCATGAGATAACAAGGGAAGTGAGTTTCATAAGCAGCAAAAGCAAAGCAGACTCACAACCATCAAATGGATTCTGAATCACAGCAACCTTATAGGACTGGGAAGAACTTCCCCTTGAGGGTTTCTGAGAATATAAATCTTTATGGCAGAGGAAAGCTTCATATTTCTCTCTTGGAGCAGCTGGTGGTTTTGAACTGCTGACCTTGCCATTTGAGCTGATAATATGTAATAGGAATCATATGTATTAAGAATAACAACACTATAAGCTAGGCATGCTTTTTACCTGTCTCATCTCACTGAACCCTCACAACTCACCCCATCAAGAAGAGTCTACTCCCAGGACCCACTATAATGTGGCCTTTCTACAGCTCTGCTACTGTGAGATCATGCACAGGTTGGGTGATCTTTCTGAGAACCTCAGTTTCCTCATTTGTAAAATGAGGATATTAATAGTACCTTTCTCATCGGTTTATTTTGAGAGTGAGATGAGATAATGGATGCATGGGACATAATTAGCACAGTGCCCAGCCCATGAACGTAACCAACAAATGTTAACTGGTCTATTTGTTCTTGGTCCACAGACTTGGTGAGATGAAATGATTTGCCCAGGACCACACAGCTTCTGATGCCAAGGACTCTCTGCTCTTTATTGCTGCTGTGTATTGTCCATCTTTCCATCCACTTCTGATCCACAGATCACTGAAAGGCTATACTAATTATATCCTTTTGCTTGGCCATTCTGAGGTTCCCACTTGAACTTCTAGTCTGTCTCCACAAATACTCAAGGAAAATACATCCTATACTGGACGATAATAAAAATCATATTACTATTTTAAAATTCTATTGGGAAAGACCTTTCAAGGTAATATGGAGTGGAGTTCAAGAATCTTAGATAAGTATTGTGCCAAACTCATGCTTCAGGACTTCTAAATTCCATCTACTTTTCCTCGGCAGTTGAGCTCGGGTGAGTCAAGAACGTGTAGCGATGCTCAGTAGCACATAGAGGAAAGTAGAGCCAGGCATTTGGGTGATCCACAGAGTGTGCTACGTTTCAACCACGACTTTAGCAGATAGGTAGAAAATGGAGAACTATCATTTTTACCGGCAATAAGGAAAAAAAGTTTAGGGCAACATAACTAACAAATGTATTATATATATAAATATATTAACTATTTATAACGAAATGTATATTTAAGTTAGTTACATTCCCTTAAGCATTTTCATACACACACACACAGACACAAGAGAGTCACATTGTTTATCTTCAGAGAGAGGTAGAAGGTTAAAAATCGGCCATCTTTGTAACACTGAATAAAAATTCCCTTCTCCTTCAGAATACACACAATTTCTTCATTATTTTTTAACTGCAATAGATCAGGAGAATTCACTTGCATGTAGATGGGCTGAGGAAATAACCATTCTGGAAGTTGTCCAACAGACTAGACACCCCCAGATCTTAACATGACGTGGAGTTTGTTTGTTTAGCACCAGTTTATAGTTTCCTTTTTCTAGCGATTTTTTGAAAAAGGCTAATTGTTTTTAATGACCTATGAAATGCTTTCAAAGGATCCTGATTGCATGATACGAGAGCCCTGGTGGAGCAAGGACCTAAGCGTCAGCCTGCTAACTACAAGGTCAGCAGTTTGAAACCACGAGCCTCTCCTGGAGAGAAAGATGAAACTTGCTCTTCCAGTGACAAGTTGCAACTTTGGAACCCCTGCCAGTTCCATCCTGTCCTATCGGGTTGCTCGGAATCAAAAATGATTTGGTCGTAGGGAAGTATTTTTTTGTTTTGTTTGAGATTACAGGATAAAGAGTAGCCCCAGACATGTGCTTGAGTTCATGTGTGTTGGATTCATATGTATAGTGGTTATGTAAAAAGGGTCTGAAGTCCAATAACACATTGGAGTTCGGGGCATTTCCTTTTTGAAAACCGGTGGCCTGTCTGTGTGTGCACACTTATAGTTAATCATCTTGGAGGACAAACTGTCTTGACGGTACATTAAGTCTTCCAAATGTGAGCAGCCTAGCATCCAGAGCTTATGAACCAAGGATGTGCGGAATAACGTAGCTGACGCTTTAGTGAGACAGGAGAGCCCCATTGTGCTAACCTCTCCTCCACCCTGATCCCCTCTAATCAGGATGTGGAAGGGAGCTCAGGAGACCCAGAGAAGGCAGGAGTGCTGGCCAAGGGGACCAAGGCACACCTGGCAAAGGCCGCACAGTTGCTATGAGCTGTATTTACAAGGGCCCTTCCCTGCGTTCTGCTTCTGCTTGACGCTGGAAGCTCACAGCTCATCAGAGCAGAAAGAGGCAGCAGAGCTACCACCGGTGGGAGCAACTGGTTTGGTAAACAATGAGCCAACTTCTCTCCCCAGGGAGCAGCGGATCAGAGGCATGTAATAAACTGTGGAGAGAAACTCTCCAGCAGCTTACAAGGCAGCTAGGAAGGGACTGCCTTTCCTGATTGACCTTGGCTGCAGGAACATGAGCTTAAACCAGCTTTGCTCAAGGGGCTCTGGGCACCAGCAATGGTCTGGGCCACAGATGAATTCTGGGAGAGGCAGGTGTCAAAGAGCATTTCTTACCATTTTGCCTCCAGGGTGCTGATCCTTGCACCCTGCAGCACTAGGAGATAATTGCTCTAAAACGATTATAGTTGCATTCATCTGGGCTTGGAGGTGGCTACACCTCTGAAAACCTGCATTGGAAGTAATGCAGTAGTCTGAGCTAAAGGCAATTTAATACAAATAAACAAAAGGGACATTTAAAAACTCAAACCCTTAAAAAAGAAATCTAACGTTTAGGTCCCATGTCTTCCTAGCAATGGAATATGGATCTTTCATAGGAAGGAAAGATTGCGTCAGAGCCTGAGTAGGTGTTGTTTCAGCTCAATTGAACAAGCATTTGTTGTAGGCAAGATACTGTGGCAGGACTCCAGACCACAAACCGAGCAAACTCCACCCCCTGTTCTCAGTGAGCATGCCATCCGACTGGTGGAGAAGAACAGGTACACAAGTAGCCATGCCACCAACTTGATGATATAAATGAAGCCGGCAGATATCATAGATATTCTGAGGAGTCTGCCCGACCTAGCCCCTCCATTCTTACAGAATACCCACTGAACCGCCCACTCAGACAAGCTTCTGGATTCGAGTTTATATATGCAACCCGCTCCTCTGGCAAATCAGAGTCTCTCTCCCAGGAATTCAACACCGGGACTCACAAAAGCTAACTGACCGCTGTAGCGGGGAGGACTGCTAAAGGAGGGAGGGGGGAGGAACAAAACAGACCTACTCAAAGAGGTAGAGATGTGAGTTCACCAGATTTCAGATAGAGAAAGAAAGAGAGAGAAAGGGAGGCTGGAGGGGGCCGGGAGGGAGGAGGGAAGAAAGAAAGAAGGAAGGGAAGGAGGGAGGAGGAGGAGCTGCTTGGTTGTCTGTTTTCCAAACCATGACTCTAGCTCTAAGCTAAAACTTCCTAAATTTAGGCTCCTGAAGATCTTGACATGTTCCTCATTCTAAATGTTACCCCGGACTATTGTTGTTGCACGTTTTGCAAAGACAAGTTCTAATGGGTTCATTTTATTTGCATCCAAAAGAATGAGCGTGAAGCGCTTAAGGGTTCAGCCCACCCATCTTTGGTTGCCAAGCACTGTTCCAGCTCTGGATGGATGCACATGGAATAAATCACAATCACACGGCGTCTTAGACCTAGTGGGGATTCTGAAAGGAGGAAAAATAGTGCATATAGAGAGGAAAGTCAGTAAGTATTACTCCCGATTATAGAAACCATTATTAATGAACACATATCAAAATGTGGCGCTCTTGTCTCTGAACATATCCTCCATCTGGGTGGTGGTTCCATCTGCCCAACCCTTCCCCCAAGAATTTGACATTCTTGGGGTTACACCATTTCTTTTAAAGGTTCTTTGAGGTGCACACACACCAAAAAACCCTGAAGGGGCAAGATCAGGGTTTTTAGGTGGATGGCACGATTCCCAACAGAATCCTTGCAGGACAGCCTTTCTTGCCCTCAAAGAATGAGCCAGTGCACTGACCAGACACCATCCTCGGCACAACTTATCTGGTCTTTTTCTCAGCGATGCTGGTCTCAATGTCCTTGAAACGTCTTCATCATAAGCCCCCATCATTGTGCTGTGTCCTTGGAATGATTCTATCAAGACCACCCCTTTGAAATTCCACACGAACAGTGAGGAAAACCTCCTGAATTAAACTGGCCCAGCAGATTCCCTCGGAAGCCACTGTTTTGCTGGGACTTTGTTTACGAAGGCACCCTAAGGAGACTGAGACAAGGGCATGGCTGAGAGAACTTGTCAGCAGTCCATCACCCACTGATCACAGAGACGTGTCTAAGCATGCTTTGTTTGGAATCAGCCCGTGTATGTGTAAACTGGAAGCCAAATAGCAATACTTCTTTTTTTCACCCCACAGTTCTATACTCATAAAATGTGTACAAAGGACATGCCGAGGAGAGAACAGTTGTTTCCTCAGGGGAACTTTGGGAAGGCTTCGGAGAGGATGTGGCATTGGATCTAAGCCTTGGAAGGTGAGGAGGGCTTAACACTTTGGGTGGGATAATGGCATCTCAAGCAGAGGAAAGGGTACCTCCCACTGAGAAGATAGGAGGTTATATTAAGATGTTACTTCTACACATCATTACCTCTCTAATCTCCAACCAGGCTCTAGAATGGCAAGTCAGTTTACACCCTATGCTCCAGGGGCCCATCTGACTGCCGCTTGTTTCTGTGTAGCCTGCAAGCTAAAAATGGAGTCATCTTTTATAGTTTTGAATAATGATTTTTAAAAAAAATCAAAAGCAGAGTGTGAGGGATCTTCAAACAGTCTGTGGGAAAATTCCATGGTCTTTTCATTTCACTTTTCCACGAACTTCTTGAGATGTCCTCATCTATTTCACGATTTCTGAAAATGGCATGGAGTCCACATTCCATTGTCCATAAATAAAGTTCTGTTGGAACACACCCACACTCATTCACCTGTCTACGGTCGGTGGCCATTCTGGCGCTGCAGCTACAGCGGTGAGGAGTTGTGGCAGAGGCTATTTGGTTCACACAACCGCAAGTGCTGGCCCGGACCCTTTATTTCAGCCTCCAGAGGTTTCCTATAAATATTGGGATATGCAGGTGCAGCCTCCAAATGGACTAATAAAGATGTGTTTCAAGATGCACAAAATTGCATTGAGAATCACCCCTAGTTGTCAAGTGGAAACATAAGGCAAAATGACATATTTTGGCTCCCATTTTTGTTAGAAATCACACACACACACACACACACACACCTCTGGTTGTTCAAATAGCTCACATGTTGATTGCTAACCAAAGGGCTGAAAGTTCAAGCCTACCCAGAAGCTTGGAAGAAAAGCCTGACAAGTTATTTCTAAAAAAATCAGCCACTGACAACCCCACAGAGCCCAGTTTATTCTGACACAAATGAGGCCACCAGGAGTTAGAGTTGATTTCAGGGTGCTGGTTTATACAACAACAATACACACACACACACATGCTGTGGTAGTTACATAATCTGTTGTCAATTTGACTCTTAAGAGTGAAGGGGTGGAGTTTAGCCTGTCAATCAGGTCACAGCTTGATGACCTCATTTGGAGGCTCAAAGGACAAAAATGGCTCACTGGAGGTGGGACACTCACACACTCCCTTGAGAGACATGCTTGCTGACAAAACACATGGGGCTTCGCTAGAGCCCCGGAGCTGGAGGAGCCACGTGGAGAACCCTGCCAGTGCTGAGAGGCCTCTACCACCACTGGATCCACGTACTGGCCTGTGATCTTTCTGTATTTGGCATCATTGCATGTGTTGCGTGAGTCTGAAGAGGAATTTATAGATTGGTATCAGATATATTGGCTAATATCGGACTTACGGACCTGATCTGGACTGGGTTGGGATATTTCCTCAATATTAAATTGCTCTTGCATAAAGAGCTCTTGCTTATACACATATGTGTCTATGAATTTGTTTCTCTAGTCAACTCAGACTAACACCCATGTCCTCACTTATGTTACTAAACACATAGAAAGAATCTGAGAAAACATGCAATGAGCTAATAATATTGGAGACCACTGGTGTATGAATTAGGAGGAACTTTATTTCTAAAAGGCAGCAACAACTACAATCTCAAAGATAACCACTTTATATTGCCAGCTTACTTTGCATCAAGCACTGTGCTAAGGGCTCTCTGTGTACATTGCTGTCTTTCAGTTTCCCAAGAACCCTGTGATTCTACTCTCTATTACTGCCCCTTATTTAATAAGTAAGGAAATGGAGGCACCAAAAACCAAACAAACTCAATGCCAGAGTCAATGCTGACTCCCTGTGGGTTTCCAAGACTGTAACTATTTACGGGACCAGAAAGCCCAGTCTTTCTAATGAGGAGCTGCTGGTGGTTTCGAACTGCCAATTTCAGCCAAACAAATCATCAGTATACCACCAGGGCTCAAACTGAAGCACAGGGGTGTTAAAATAATATGTCCAAGATCACATATCAAGAGAGACCGAATGCGAATTCAGGGTGTCTGGATCAAGTGCTTCCTTCTTTTCAGCACATACACACACGTGCTTCTGAGGCTATGCATTTCCTGTTAGATTTTTAAAAAATCAATTTATTAGGGGCTCATACAATTTATCAAAATCCACATATACATCAATTGTGTCGAGCACATTTGTACATATGTTGCCGTCATCATTCTCAAAACATTTGCTTTCTACTTGAGCCCTTGACAACAGCTAGAATTTTGTTTTTTAAATATTGGCCATCTATTACTTGGGGCCCTGGTTGTTCTGTCAGGTAAGCTTTGGATTCCTCACCACAAGGTCGGTGGTCCAAAGCTCTCGGCTGCTCTGAGGGAGAACGTTGAGCCTATCAGCTCCCATAAAGATTTACAGCTTCAGAAACTATAGGACAGGGTAGATCTGCCCCTGTGAGTTTCTGAGACTGTAACTCTTTATGGGGGTAGAAAGCCCCAACTTTCTCCTGTGGACCAGTTGGTGGTTTCAAACTGCTGACCTTGAAGGTAGCAATCCAAAGTGTAACCACTACACTACCAGGGCTTCTATGGGGTCAGAATTGATGGCAGGGGGTGGTGGTTTTTAGTTAGGTAGTACTTCTGTCATCAGACATAAAATACTTTTAATGACTAAGAAATAGATAAAGCACCCAGCACAGAGATGCTGATGTTGAGAAGGAAGGGGAAGAAGACAATGGTGATGACTCGCTTTTCCTGTGTCCAAGTTCTGCAGAGGAGGTCTCTGAATCTTTGCCAGGTGCCAGGTACTTTACATCCGAAGTTCACTGAAGAAACACTCACGGAATTGTTGGTACTATTCAGACTATCCTGTGGCCGACAGGTGTTTCTCAGAGTGATGACTGGGGCTTTGTGGATCTGGGATGGAGCAAGGCAGCCCAAGTCTTTATGCCGAGGGGAGGAGGAAGCAGCTCTTCCTCCTGTCCCCTTGTCTGTTGGAGGATGAGAGTGGATGGAAGATGTGGGTGTGAAGGTAACCCAAAGCAGGACTCTATCTCTGACTCCAGCACGCTTATACTGGCTCGGTGAGCTTGCCCTGCCCTTTACTTTGTCACAAGTGGACATTTTTGTTCCACTTTCCCAGTTCCACCGTGGATAGTAGGTATTCCAGGCCATAAAGGGAAGCCCCACTTGCGCCACAGGCAGGCCTCCTGTAGGCTGAGAATCTCTCATGAAAAATTCATTTCTTTGGGTTAAAGCTTTGCCAAGAAAAGGTGACACTTTAAGCCACGGACACCGTGGCAATTTAATTTCCTGAAATCACAAGATGTTAGAGCGAGAAGTCATCAGAGTCTAAAGCCTCATTGATCCTACCTCTAAAGCCCCATCCCGTCACGTCTCCACCGACGTGGGAGAGGTCCCCGGCTCCTGTCTAAGCTTATCCTTCACCCTGTGCCTGTATCCCAACTCTCTCCTCCTCATGGGGCCTAAAAGACCGACAGTTCGAACCCACTAGGTGCTCTGAGGGGAAAACAGGAGACTCTCGGCTTTAACCCGTGAAGTCCTGTGGGGCGGTTCTGCTGGATCGGGGGTTGGGGGTGGGGGTAGCGTGGCGGTGAGCTGGAATCAAGTGCATGGCAGGGGTGGGGGGGGGTCTCTTTGGGCAGTCCTCGGAGGTGGAGGTGGTGGTGGGGTCAGGATGAAGAGGTAGTGTGTTAGGCAGCTAGCTGAAAGGTTGGCACTGGAGTCCAGTGGCACACACGGGTGTCCAGGGGAAAGCAATCTACTTCCGAATAATCGGCCAGTGGAACCCAGCTTTTCTCTGACACACACAAGCCACCAGGAGTTGTAGTTGATTCAAAGGCAACTGCCTTTTGTGTGTGTGTGTTTTGTTTTCTGTTGTGTACAACGTGTGCTGTTATGTGTGCTTATTGCTGGGTGAGTCCGCCGGGAGGAGGAACATCAAAGGAGCTCTGGTGGCACTGTAGGTTACAGCGTAGGCTGCTAGCTGGAAGGTTAGCAGTTCCAACCCACCACGCTGCTCCGTGGGAGTAAGAAGAGGCTGTCTGCTCCTGTAAAAACATACAGTCTCGGAAACGTCATGCATGGTCCCTAAGAGTCAGAACAGACTGGATGACAGAAAGTAATCCCACTACATCACTGCCTGGGGCGCCTTCACAGCTACATCTGGAAGCAAACACACCCTGCACACGAAAGACCCAACCTTACTGCCACCGAGGCAATGGATGCCAGCTCACAGAGACAGGGTACAACTGCCACTAGGAGTTGCCAAGGCGGTACTTAGGAAAGCTGTGTAGAACACAGCCCCCGCGACCCCGGGGTTTGCTCCCTGAAGGAAAGTCTAACTACGGCTCAACACTCGATTAAGGGCCAAAATGTCATAGGCCGGCAGTTTCTACCCCGCACTTTGACCACTCCACCGTCCAACACCCTCTTCCTCCCCCTCCCCTGCCCCCTCCAGCCCACCCACTGCTTAGCTTCATTTGGGAACTTGTTAGAAATGTAGTCTCAGGCCTAGCCTCAGACCAACTGAATCAGGAACTCTGGGGAGTCCAGCAAGCTGTGCTTTAACACCCCCACCCAAGCCACCCGCCACCCCACCCCGCCCCCACCCCAGGGCATTGGAAGCCCTCTGGAATTCGAGAACCACCGGGGGAGGCCCGGGGAACCACCGCTGGCTTGGGTGCAGATCGGGATTCTCGGCGGGGTGTGTGTGTGTGGGGTGTTGGAACTTAAATTTGAGGTCCATCAGTGAGGTGGAGCGAAGGAAGGGGGTGATCGGAAGGGGGACCAGGATGATGGAGGTATAGATGCTGCAGAGAGAACAGCAAGAGAAGGAGCTGTGGGTGGGTCAGAAGGAGGGGACGGAGGGTCCCTACACTGCAGACCTGGGCGCCTAAAGCGGGGCCTACCAGTTAGAGGGGCGGGGCTGGAAACCTTGTCTGGCTCTCCCCTTAGGGAGGGTCCCGCCTACTAAATCTCCCATCTCTCCCCTTTATCTTCGCCGGCATTCTTTCTGCACCGCGCGAGCGAGCGGCACCCCTCTCCTTTGATCTTCGCTGCTGGGAATCCAGGGCGGTGTCTCTGCCAGGGTGTTCCCCTCCGTGCGGCTCCCTCCTCCCGAGTCTGCCTCCCCACTCCAGCGACAGAAGAGGAATGACAACCGGCTCCTTTGAAAAAAATAAAATATAAACGGTTCCCAGCGCGCCGACGTGACTTGAACAAGTTCCTATTCAAAGCGCCGCCGGGGAGCGGCACCTGCCTCCCGCGACCTGACGGCGCGTCCCGGGGACTGCTCCCGCGGGCGTCAGCGGGCGGCTTCCGAGCCGAAGTGACAGCGCAGCCCGGGGGCGCCCGCGCGCTCGCGGCGCGAAGTCCCCTCCCAAGCGCGGAGAAATGCTGTCGGGCGACGCAGCCCGGTTGCCCGGGATCTTCTCTGCAGAGGGAGTTTCCAGGGCACCTAAAGGCTCTTCCCGCAGAGGCAATCCATTGTGGGGAGAACGAGGTCAAGAAGAAGGAATTCTCTTCCCCCTGGAAGCCAGGTCTCCAGGATTTAAGCCTGGACTCTTCCTTGCTAGCTGGGCGATTTGGCCCTCATTGAACTCCACTCTATTGCCTGACCTGTAAAATGGGGAGGAAAATAAAACGACCAGCTCCGAGTCCCCGTGAGGACCGAACGAGAGGTAAATGTTACAGGGCAAGTTATACAGTCGGTGGGTGCAAATATGTTCAAATGTACCTGGCGGCTAACCGGATTCGTTAGAGGTGCATCGGAAGAAAGGCCTGGCGACTTACTGCAGCCCCAAACCAGCCATTGAAATCCCCGTGGGGCCCAGCTCTGCGCTCACACGCGGCATCTCCAGGGGTTGGCACAGACTCATCAGCGAACCTTGAAACCTCTGGCCCCAGCGCCCTCCGCACACTGCTGGCCCAGACGTAACAGGATGCAGGGTTAACAATTTGGTCTCACAGATGAAGAAGCCTCTTTCTGTGTTGGATGGCCTTGGGCAAGTCGTTCAACCCTCTGGGGATGGTCAAGGTTTTGGGGGAGGATTTGATATTTATAGACCACGGTTGGCTCTAAATAATAGACACAATGTAAGAGATGGCTCTCACTACCTTTCCAAAATGCAAACGTGGTGTGCCATTTCCATTGAACTGATTACTTGGCCTACGGAGCCTAAGTCCCCAGTGTGCTCCACATGTCTTTACCACACGATCTTCACCTGGCTGTCTCCTCCCATCACCTTTGTCTGCCCTTAGTCACTGCCCTCCAGTGTACCTTCTAAGGAGCCTTTGTGCACTGGCCCCCTTTGCCCCCTTGTCCCCTGCACTGGCAGTGTTCTTGGCTCCCTGGTCACCTCCTGGGCCCCTGCTCATTACCAGCCACCAGGAGTAATGACACCTTGTCCCACACTGCTTTCCACAGACTTTAACTACTACACTTACCATGCTGGGATACATTTTTTTTTCTTTATGTCTCTGCTTCCTGCATAAGACGACATACTGATTGAGGAAAAGAAGGATGTCTTATTCACCTTTCAGGCACATAACAGATATTTCAAAAAAGGAGTTTGTTCAAGGGATTGATAACTTAGTGAGCTGTCACTCAGACAAGCCACAGTCATCTTTATTTCTAGGAGTTTCCTCTTGGATTCCAACCCTCACTTCCATCTGTGTAGATTATACCAAGCCTTCAAGGCCCACATCCAGTCTCACCATTGTCATAAACGCCACAGCCGGGCGATTGAGAATGCTCACAGCAAATAAGCCCTCACCTCTTGAAACATGATTGTGACCTGCCTTGGATGGGCATTATTCGCATACACAGCAATTGCTGTCGAGATCATTTCGACTCATAGCGAGTCTACAGCACTGAGTAGAACTGCCAGGCAGGGTTCTGAGGCTGTTCATCTTGACCAGAAGAGAAAGTCTCATCTTTCTCCCAGCTGTGGGGTTTGAACTGCCAACTTTGTGGCCAATACAGTACCCACGATGCCACTAGAACTCTTTAGTCTGACTCAAAGCAACCCTATATTGAGTTTCAGAGAATAGGAGTCTTCCTAAGCGCAGACAGCTTCCTCTTTCTCTCAAAGAGCAGTTAGTGGGATTGAACTGGTTAATGGCCTGATGCTTAGCAGCTAGTGGGATTGAACTGATGGCCTGATGCTTTGCAGCCCAATGCTTAACACACAGCACCACCAGGGCTGCTTTATTCTCAAAGGGATCACCATTGGATTTTTTCTTATTAAAGTACAGGATCCTTGAGGGCAGGGATGCAACTTCCCGAGCTCACTACCCTTGACAACCAGCCCCACCTCCCCAGCTGTTGGTGTTGGTGCTGTCCAGTTGGTTCCAACACATAGCAAACAGATGCAATAGGACAAAACACCACCTGCCGCTGCCCTATCCTTACCCTTATTATGGTGGAGCCCATTGTGGCAGCCACTGTCAATCCATGTTATCCAAGGTCTTCCTCGGTCTTTGCGGCCCTTCTTCTTTACCAAGCATGATGTGCTTCTTTGATAACATGCCCAAGGCATGTGAGACCAAGTCTCACCACCCTCATTTATGAGGAGCATTCTGGTTGGACTTCCTCTGAAACAGATTTGTTTATTCTTTCGGCAGTCCAAGGTACTTTCAGTATTCTTTGTCAGCACCATAATTCAGATGCATTGATTCTTCTTTGGTCTTCCTTATTCAATGTCCACCTTTCATGTGCATATGGGGTCCACTGGAAATACCATGGCTTGGGACAGGTGTACCGTAGTCACCAAAGTAGCACTGTTGTGCTTCCACACTTCAAAGGGGTCTTGTGAAGCAGCTTCATCTCCCCAGCAGTGCCTATTAAATAAGTCAGTACTTGGATGTATAGAGAACTTTGGTGACACAAAGCTTAACATACGTGGTTCCAAAAGGTTGGCAGATCCAGTTCACCTAGAGGTTCCTGGAGAGAAAGAGGTGGAGATTGGAAAACAATCAGCCATTGACAACTCACCGGAGCACAGTTCTACTCTAACACACATGGGGTTGCCATGAGTCAGAATCAACCCCATCGGCAACTGATGGAAGGAATACAAGCAAGCATGAACTCGAGGATTGGATCGGTGTCTCCCTCGTCTTAGCGTGCAGCAGTGGCAGCCATGTCCACTTGGAAATGCATCTGAATGTGACCTATTATTATCCAGATATGATATAGTTCACAGGTTCATATACGATCTCCTATGGAATAGTATGAGATTGTGAGGTCTCCAAGGAGTCGCGGAGCAGTGGGCTCCACGTCGGGCTGTTAACCTCACGGTCAGCTCACGGTCAGCAGCCACCCTTCAAGAGAAAGATGGTTTTCTGCCCCTTTAAACACAGCCTCGGAAAATCCACAGGGAAGTCCCACCCCATCCTATAGGGTCACCATGAGTCAAAGTGACTCCGTAGCCGAGAGTGCTTTTCAGGATGTGTTTTCCAGGGGAGCAATGACACACCCGAGAGCAGGAGCTCACTAATGCATTTTTCTTTTCCCACGGCTCTGATCACAGAGCTGGCAAGGGGGCTGGGGGAGCCAAGTCAGGTGAGAATGGGGGTAATATACGTGTCATAACTGCTGCTTGCAGACTTGAACTAACGCTTCTTGCTAGGGAGGATGGTGACAAACTATTCAGGGGGAGAAATTGGTCTGATGTATTCCAGACAGTTCCTCCCAGGGTCTGTGCTTCTTCACATAGCTGCTTTTCCCGGTCTGCTCTTGTTCCCAGCTGTTTCTATTGCCCAAAGCTAAACGTTACCACTAGCTCCACATCCCTGGACGCTCATTCTAGTCAATGCCAATAGCTGTTTTCCAAGGGAGCCTTGCTCAGTTAGTGCCAGCCATTGCCCAATCCTATTCTAAACTGACCCTGAGGCCAAGCCTTCTGCCTTATCACCGGCCTGCAGACCTGGGGAAACCGAAATCCTTTCCTTCCAACAGCAGCAACAATAACAATAGTAATAACAGCTAACCTTTAATGAGCACTGGCAATGGGCAGGCGAGGCGCTAACTACTGAACAACGATTTCTAAGTTTTGGAAGTAGAGAGTGGAGAAGGTTGCACAACGTAGTGAATGTAATTAATGCTCTTGAATTGGGCTCCTAGGGATGGATAAAATGGCAACATTTTATTTCATACATATTTCACACAATAGATTGTTTTAAAAAACATTTAACCACCCAATACCCAGTGACCTTTCAGCATAAGAGAATTGAAAAGATTCTGAAAGCATACAAAATAAAGCATGAAATGCTGAGCGTTTTTCTGGATTTTGTCCATTAATCCTCACGATAGCAAAGAAAGATAGAGCCAGACACTGTTTTATGTACCTGCCATATGTTAACTTCATTTTAATACCTAGCACAACATTTGAGCTAGGCGTAGTGTGCTATGCGTTGGGCTGCTAACTGCAAGGTCAGCGTTTCGCTGCATGCCTTCTCATAATAAAGGCCAGCGAAGTCTTTAAGGCTTGATGAAGGTGGCATGAGAAGCCCTGGTGGTGCAATTGGGCCATTAACCTGAAAGTCAGCTGTTCTAAACCACTGGTTGCTCCAAGGAAGAAGGAAAAGGTTTTCAGCTTTCATTGAGAATCACAATCTCAGAAACCCACAGGGTCAGTTCTACCCCGTCCTATAGGGTCACAAAGCGTTGGAACCACCTCACTGGCAGTGAGTATTGGTTTGAGAGTTTGGAAGGGACACTGAAATGCACCCACTTTCTCTGCTCTTCCTTGTCCTCTTTCTCTGCCTTCGAGTGCTCACGGCTAGAGACCCGACTGAGGCCACCAGGCCCATAATCATTACTGACTGGGTATCCCTTTACTCATTCTTAAAGTTAGTTCAGATTAAGCCTTTTTATCACCAACGCATGCTGTGGAGTCCTTCCTGGTGGTGTAGTGGTTACACGGCATGCTGCTAACCTCAAGGTCAGAAGTTCAAAACCACCAGCCCTTCCAAGGGAAAAAGACAGGGCTTCTTCATCCCATAAGGAGCAACAGTCTCGGAAACCCACAGGGGCCATTCTCACCTGTCCTATAGGGTCACTGTGAGTCAGCATCAATGCAATGGCAGGGAGAATGAGTGAAGGGACGCTGTTCAGAGATCTCTTCTCTCCACTCTCCTTGGCAATCTTCCCACCCCCCCTTCCCACCCCAATCTTCCCACCCCACCTCCGTGGCCTTAAGGAGGAAGTCCTCTCTCCTCTGAATGACCTGTAGGATTTCCACTCCCCAGGTCTGCATCATCCTGCACAAACTTCCCTTCCAACAAATGAAATCTCCCTGCTCCTTGAGGATTCAGTCTAGATCTATTTCTCAAACGTGTGTACCTCTTTGGGTGCTGTCCAAGTTCTTGTTACCTTGCTTCACTTGTGAAGCACAAAGCACAACACAGTCTACTTGCAGGAAGAGGCTACACCCTTCCCGGCATTGATCTGGGTGTCTGTATCCCAGGCAAGTATCCTAGGGTGAACTGGTGGTCCCAGGAAGATGTGTACAGCAGTCTCACAAAGGATGTGGCAGGCTGGGGTCAGCTCTCCCTCTCCTGATTGGAACCCCTTTTTGCCTTCACAGATGTCTGAGAGCGGGGAGTCAGGACTTGGAGCCTTACTACCCAGGCCTTAGGGCACACTCTGAGGGCACCTGCTCTAAGTGAAGATTCCTTGTTGTTGTTGTTGTTAGTTGCTCTTAAAATCACACTTAACTCATGAAGCTCCCCCAGGCACAGTAGGATCGGACCATTATGGCCCATATGACTTCCAAGGGTGATTTTAATTTTCTTGGAAGTAGATTGCCAGGCTTTTCTTCCTAGTCTATCTAGTCTGGAAGCTCCCCTGAAACTTGTTCAGTATCATAGCAGCACGTGAGCATCCACTGACAGATGAGTGCTGGCAGCCCTTGGAGTGCTTTGGACTCATTCTTCTCACAATGCAAGTGACTCCCTGATGGAGCCAATCCAAGCTCTGAGAGGTGGAGAGAATCCGCACCCCTGGCTCCCACGCCATATGGCTTGACTTTGTCTTGCCTCTAATATGTCTTCAACTTCAGCAAGCAGTACTTGATCATCATTTGATTTGTGTTACATGCTACAATCATTTCACTCCTTGGATGATAAGCTTCTTTAAGGGCAGATATTTCATACAGCCCACCCCACAGCTTAGCATAAAGGTGGATGCAAAACTGCTTTCCCAATGAGTGATCATTGAATTAAATGGTATACAAAAGTATTAGCAAAGGTGGGGTTTGCACCATCAACTGAGTTGCAGGGATGGAAGAGGAGAACATGGGCGAAAGTTTTATTTGGGGTTCTAGCTACTAGGACTGCTAAGTGCTAGACACTTTCCCACTCCTCAAAGTCTTCCCGGTTCCTCAAGCAGACAATGGACCTGTAGCCTTCTTGGCAGCCACCAGACTGGATTTCCCAGATGTTCGTTTGTGTTAGTCTGGGTTGACTACACACACAAATGCAGAGACACTCAAATGTGTGTAACAGAGATTTATATCAATAAGTAGTTGTATCTTAAGGAAACATCTGAGCCCAGTCAAGATCAAGTCCATAAGTCCGATATTAGCCCACATGTTCAACACCAGTCTATAAATTCCTCTTCACACTCACGTAACACATGAAATGATGCCAAGATGCAGGAAGATCACAGGCCAGTGGGTGGAAAGTCTTGTGGATCCAGTGGTGGTGGAAGCATCTCAGTGCTGGCATGGATCTCCATGTGACTCCTCCAGCTCCAGGGCTCTGGCTCCATCAGTTTGGCTGCATGTGGCTTGTCAACAGGAATGTCTCCCAGAGAGAGTATCTGTATCTAGCTTCCAGCCGGCTATTGATCTCCATAACTCCTCCAAATGATGTCATCAAGGTGTGAACTAATTGACCGTCTAACCTCCACCCCTTCACTTTAGTAGTCTCAAATTGACACCAGATTATGTAGCTACCATATGTTGCTTTCCATTCATCCCACTATCCTTCTTCATGAAGCCTTCCTAGGCTAGATGCACTGAAGTCATTGAACTCAGTTCTACAATTATTGGCCCAGAGACTTCTACGGGCAGTGACTCTTGAATCCTACTACTCAGCAAAAATAGGAAATGAGATTTTCTTCCATGTGTCCCCTAGAATTGGTGATGGAATTGCCCTTCTTTATCTTTACTCTTGTTTATTCCCTGATGATGATCAGTGCCACTCATGGGGAAAATGCCCAGCTGGTGGGGAGCGATTTGCACCATTGGAGTGAAGTGGTCTTCCTGTGGTCCTGAGACCTAGGTAACTCGTCTTTGGGAATTGAACCAATGGCCTTGGTCTCATTGACACAATGTTTAAGCCGATGTAGACCAGTCCTTCACCCACTCCTTGTTATCGCTACCAAAGAAGGGGAACTCTGGGCATGAATAATAGAAGCCATAGGTAATTCAACTCAACCAACCACTAATGAGCGCACGCCGAGCAGGCCTTAGGTTACTCATGCAGCAGGGTGCTCTGAATAGACCATCCCATTTGGCATCAGAAAACCTAGTTTGCATCATGGTTCTGCTATTTATTAGCTATGTGACCTTAAGTGAGTCACTTGACCTCCAGGTGTCTCAGTTTCCTCATGGGTAAAATGGGAACAATAATTCTTTTTCTCATCGGGATTTTTGTAAGGATCCTATGAAAAATGATATGTGGAGGCACGTTTAAACAGTCAAGGGTGAAGTAGTATTCATTTTAATGTCAAGGTGAACAGGAACCAGTCTGCCCTTACTGTTGGGCAGAGTCTGGTTGGGCTGAACTTCTCCCTGAAGGGAAATTTCCTTGAGGAGGAGAGACAGTCCGGATCCCAATTCCTTTACTCAGAAAGAAGCCTTCTTATGGGGGAAAACCTCCTTTCCTCCATGGGCTTCTCTCTGGCTTCCCAGTAAAGGGCTGAGGTACATTTTCTGACAATAGACCATCTGAAGAGGCAACAGCTAACTGGGCTTTCTACTCCCGTAAAAGAGTTCCAGGCTTGGAAGCCCACAGGGGCTCGCCATGAGTCAGCATTAACTCGATGGCAGGGAGTTTAACTGCTATTTATACAAAGGTTCTCAAGCCCGGAGAACACATATCAGATAAATAATGTAGAATCAACACATATATTTGGGCAGACCCTAAATAGGGTATATGTAAATATGCTTGGGCAAATGGTTCTAAACAAATGTTTTTTTAAATAGTAAATTTGTGGATAATTTGAGGATATTAGAAACCATCTCCCTCACATATCCCACTTGATTTGAAGAATTGTGTATACTCTGACTGGGGCCCAGTTAGAACTTTAATAATTAAGAAAGTTGTAGAAATATTCATGTTCATTTAGGTGCTTGCTTATTGACTTTTAGGTCCTCTAACTTTCCCCCCAACCAAATATCCCACACTCCATTTGTACAGGTTTCCAGACTTGGAGTAGATTAAGTTCCTCATTCCATGAGGACTTAAAACTATCCAGATTGAGACATTTGGGAGACTTAATCCCCTAGAAAAACCATTAAGCCACGCATAAATGAGAAACAGATGAGTGAGAAGCCCGCGGTCCTTTATTGCTTTGACGTTTGCTGTGGTGTGGTGGGATATTGGGTGTGCAGTAGATGTTGTTGGAGGTGGTCCCAGATCCCATGGCCTGGTATTGTGTTGGCTCTCCAACTACAAGGACTCAAGCTACACTCTTCTCTGGAGACCTGTAGGTGGGAGGCACTGAACCCAGTGATGCCTGGTAGGTCACCCCAAGAGGCGTAGGTTGTCAAGGTGGGACCACTTTGCGGCATCATCGAAGCTTTAGAGATCTCTCCAGGACCAGACGGAGGCTAGTCGTTGGCTGCATCTGTGGATCTTGGCTGATCACGCTTTGTCCATTTTTCCTCACTCTTCTAGAATCTTCACCACAGAAACAAATCAAACTCATTGCCATTGATCGATTCTGACTCATAGGGACAAGAGTCCTTGTTTCAGGTTCCGCATCTAGGAAACCCAACGTAAAATAAAAGGACTACACGAAACCAAACAGAACCAATTCCCACTCCACCCATCGGCAAATAAGCCCAACCTAAAGTCCACTATGGTCAAGGTGAGTTCAACTATAGTGACTCTATAGGACAGAATATAACTGCCCCATGTGGTTTCCATAGGAAACTCCAAGTCTATCATCTTGAGGCAAGCTGATTGTCACACCCTTCGTCGGTGGACAAGCTGGGAGTTCTAACTACAGATCTTTCCATGAGCAGCTAAGCACTTCACCCACGGCACCAATAGGGCTTCGTCACAAAGAAGCAGGCACTTAAAGTGTAGAGTCACCATGCTATCTTCCAAAAAGACACTTGGTATTGGAGGAGTCAGGTTGAAACTTCTGAGCTGAAACTTGAAGTGTGGTTGGCAGGGGGTGGGGATTTGGCAGGAAGAGTGGGGGGGAAAGGAGGTGCAACAGTAGGGGTGGGAGGTACTGCAATATACACTGCCCCCCTCAATTCCAAATGTTCAGTATCACTGAAGCCAAGGGTGACAGTGCCAACACAAGAGCCCAGCAAGTTCAGGGGGTCCATACAGTGAGTAACACGTTTGCACTGTATTCCACAGCAAAGGGTAAGCAATGAAGATTTGTTTTCACATGGAGGGTATGATGCTTTTTGAAAAATAAAAACAAAACAAAAACAAAACCCTGGGTTGTAGTGTGGAGAATGGGTTTAAAGGAGGGACCTCACACCAGTTAATATGTCATTGGAACATAATGGTTAAGGCTGGAGCCCTGGCATTGAAGACATACAGGCTTTCAACCCGGATCCAAGTTACCAACACAGACCATGTATTTCAATTTCTTTAATAATGAAATGGAGCAACTGATAGTACTGACTTGACAGTCGGTAGCAACATTAAAGGATGAAAACATGAAAAAAAATTTGTGTGTTTTTTTTTCTTCCTTTTATTTGGAAGAGTACCTGCCCCCCAGGAAGCATCATTCTTGGTGGTCATGTGGCCTGCACTGGGACAGTCGTCGTAGTGGGAATGGAGAGAAGGCGATGGATTTAAGAATTGCCAGAGGTGGGATAATGATGGAAAGGGGGAATGGAGGCAGGAGAAGGAGTGGCAGCCTGTCCGCTTGGACAGCAGGTAGACTGCAGTCCTTTCCCTTGACATGGGACGTGAGGAGGAAGAAAAGATTCAGAAGAAAACTATATCTGCTTCTGCCATGCTGCTTTTTAAGGGCCCCTGGAGTCGAGTCCCGGCGGCATTGTGGTGATGAGTTGGGCTGCTACCATAAGGTCAGCAGTTGGACACCCCAGTGGCCCCATGGGAGAAAGACACTCTGAGTCAGCATTGATTCCATGGCAGTAAGTGAGGAGGTACCTACATCGACCTGTCTGGCAAGTCATCATGTATTGGAGCCTGAAGTTCAGGAGAAACCTGGATGGGGTGGAGGTGAAGCGGAGGTCTGTGTATTAAGAGCAGAGAAGAGGGCCACGCATCAGGCTGGACCCAGGGAACAAAGACAGGATTCGCTTCCTTCAGGAACCCCCTGTCTGTTGCGGTAAGCTGATAATCAAACAAATCATTATCACACAATAGGTGCATTTTGAACTGAAGTCATGGGGTGGGTCCCAGGGGCCCAAGGAACTAAAGATGAGATGGGATTCCAAAGGGCGGAGCTTAAGTTGGAGATAGTCCTTGGGGCGGGCGGCAAGGGGCAGACAGAGCAAACAGGATTGTTCAGTGCTCTTAACCGAGAGATCAAATAATTGAATGTAACATCATAGCAGTGGAAGGAGTTTCAGGACCACTGAGACTGATCCTCTTCCTATCATTAGAGGCCACCTTGGTGTAGGGACCTGAAGCCAAGCAGACACCCTAAGGAACTTGGTGGCTCAGCCTGCTCTGCACATTGGGACTACGTGCAAGCTTTGGCTTTTTTTTTTTTTTTTAACAAACCTGTGCTATGCTAAAAAAAAGAAAAAATGAAGAAGAAGAAGATGAGGAAGAAAAGAAAGAAAGAAAGGGAAAGAAATTTGAAAGGCATTCGGCTACTTTATTGGAAAGATAAGGAATCTTCTTATCCAGCAGGAACTTGCTTAAGGTCCTATCACTAATTAGGAGTCCAAAATCTCAAGTTTTGGTGCCG
>NW_022111366.1:1140121-1141703 GCF_000313985.2 Echinops telfairi
TTTTTCTACAGTCTGCAATCCAATGGGATGTTGGGGGCAAGGTCAAATTTCTATTAAAAAGTTTCCAAATGCTTCCTCTCTATTTTTGTACTGCAGACAGGACCAGTGATAGATTTCACCACCCCTGGGATTACTCCTTTTAAGCAAGACTAGACTTGGGTCATGCCCAAGGTCCCCACCACCCCTGACAAGACAGCCTTTTATCAAGAACTGACTTCCCTCAGGTTACCTCTGTCAGTGGGCTACTGAGGGGGCGCTCTACTGAGGCCGTAAGAGACACATCTGGCAACAGTGGTCTCAGCATAAGAGATGTCCTTTGGCAACTGAAAGAATCTAAGGCCAGATTTGGCTCTTTATCTCTTTACGGTTCACCACCATCATGCCTCAGGCTGCTTGTCTGTATCATCTTCTTGATGCTCCTCGTGGCTCTAGCAGATTCTTCTGGCAGGGGGTGGCGTATTCCCCACTGAGATCCTTTTGAGTGTCTGTGTGTGTAAGAGAGAGCTTTATCTAAAAGAGCAATTGTGTATTGAGAAAACATCCAAACCCAGTGCAGATCAAGTCCATAAGTTCGATATCAGCCTATGAATAGCTCTTCAGACTCACGCAGCACATGCAATGATGCTGAAGGCAGGAAGATCACAGGCCGGTGGGTGGACAGTCCTGTGGGTCCTGTGGTGGTGGACACATCTCCAGGACTCTGGTTGCCATCAGCATGGCTCCAGGTGGCTTGTCAACAGGAATGTGAAGCAGAAAGAGTGTGTGTCCCGCTTCCAGGGAGGAAGACAGGAGTTCCCAGAATCCTTAGGAGAAGGCCATGCCCACACAGAACCTCATTAGCTATGACCTGATTGACAGGCTAGACTCTACTGCTTCACTCAGGTGGACAGGAGGTTATGTAACAACAAGAGTCAATGCTCTTATTTTTCATTTTTCAAAGCTCATTCAATTACACCTTCTCATTAAAGTCACACACACACACACACACTCACACTCATGAAGTTGATATTGTTTCCATTTTGCAGATACAGAGAGTTGGAGAAACACAGTTTTCTTAAGGTGACCCAGTGAGACAGTCAGGTGACCCTGAAGCTTCTGCTCTTATTACCATACCCTGGTGCCCTCGGTCCCACTTGGAGACCCATGCTCCATCAGGTCTTCCCTCTTAGAAATCCCAGAGTCACCACATACACAGGACCCCCATTTGGAGACTTTTCAGGGGTTGGCTTGAACACAGCTCAGGGCAAGAAGAAGAAACCGCAGAAAGTTGTAATTTCCCAGCTCTGAGAGTCTCCCTCTCCCTTTTCTTGAGAGAACCTTATTGCCCTGTTTAATCATCACTTCCATTGCTAAAGAGCTTTTGTGGCACCCCTGGGGCTACTCCGCAGAACTCAGATCGGCTGCCTCTATGGTGGAGTCCCTGAGTAGAGCAAAAGGTTAATGCACTTGGCTGTGTTAGAGGTTCAAGTCCACCCAGAGGTGCCTTGGACAAAAGACCTGGTGACCCACGTCTGGGAAACCAGTCCTTGAAACCCTCTGGAGCCCCGTTCCATTGTGACATGCACGGAATCTCCGGGAGTTG
>NW_022111366.1:1142986-1144496 GCF_000313985.2 Echinops telfairi
CACTTGGCGCAAGGTCTTCCCCATTGTAAGCACTTAGCAAATGCTAATTCTGCCATACAGATATATTAAACTTAGACTTCCTCGATTGCTCAAGGAATTTTGTGCATGCTGTTGTATGACTGCCTGGTTAGGCCATAGCTCTCCCCATCATTCAGTGTGAGTCTGCTTTCTTGTGCATTCACAGAGGGGGTGGTGTTCTATCGTGGACGCCTCCACTCGGCTGCAAGCTCTTCTTGGAAGGTCTTTTACAACCTCGCCAACCCCCGCAGTTATGAGTACCAAGGATGCTCTGTGCACAGTGGGCACCTAGCAAGTGCTGCTGGCTGGCTGACGGATTGATTGACTGCGGCCTCCCCTCTATCGCATTATAAGCTTTCATCACTGCAAATAGAAGCGCCTCCTTATCTACATCTCCTGCCATCCAGAACAGTCTTCCCACATCTCCCTGCCTCATTGACTCACCATCTCATTTCACCCTTGCTTCCTTCCTTTCTCGGGACCTTCCAGCTTCTTCTTTTCCTTTTTTTCCCTCCCTCCCCAGACCATCACATTAACTCAGCACATGCGTGATTTCCTTCTGGGAAATGTTTCCCGTTTGCTCTTATATCTTCATTTGGCTCAGGGTGCTTAGCAGTCTAAATGGGACAGTGGCTCGGAGAGCGACTTGTGAAAGAAAGAACATTCAAAAAAATGAAAAGCTCCTTTGTAGACGGTCAAGAAAATGGAAGACCGGCTTCAGAGCAGGAGCTAAATCAATGGGAGCGAACACGTCCTCCTAGCTCCTCTTCCCTACGGAGCGGGGTTGGAGTGGATGGTCGCAGAGGGCCTCGCTGGGCCTCCAGAGGGGCTGGGGTGGGATGAAGCCTTGGCCGGCTCGATGAGGGATTGTCAGGCGCTGAAACGGATCTGTGGAGTGAATGGATTTCACAGTTGTTTGCCCTCACTTCGCATCAGTTTCAGTCTTGGACAAGGTTCGTGGTTTGAGCTCGGGAAAGGCAGCCAGACGTAAGGAAGTGAAAAAGAAGTGAAGTCAATTTCGCTCCACACCACTTGTCCTGTAGACTACGCTGTTAGTTCGGGGAGCCAAGGTCGTGCTTGGCCCTGCTGGGAGTAGCTTCAAGGTCTATGCACATTCAGACACCTGCAGCACTTCCCCCGCCCCTCCTTTTTCCTTTTTTTAATACCAAGTCTGGGATAATTACCGGATTTCATTGTATTTTCATACATATAATAATCCAGTTTATCCTGTAAATGATTCATTTACAATTCAATTAAACAGCCAAGGAGAACAAAATGTTCAAATAAACATGTGTTTAAATAAGACACACTGTGTATAATTAGATAGAACACACACTCCTATCTCCCAGGTTCGATCTGCACAGTAATACAAACAGGTCATTTGAGGTGATGCCAAATATCAGGGATCAGATGACCTTTAAGTTCCTGCCAAGCTGGAGAGTCGACGGTTTTGTGATCTGAATAAAAAATGAGAACGTGGGCGCATCACCCA
>NW_022111366.1:1146848-1147959 GCF_000313985.2 Echinops telfairi
GGGTGAGGAGAAGCACACCTGAAAGGAAAGCAGCTGGGCATCCAGGAGCCAGCCCAGAGTGAAGGAAGAGAGATAGAAAGGAAGCTGATCAGTGTCACCTGTGTCCAGATGGTTAGAAGACTGGGGAGAGCGGGAGGGTCCAAATTAGCATTGTCTCTGGAGTTTAGATCCATCAATTCAAATGAATGTACCACGTAAGTTTTCATTTTTTGCACATGAACTAAGTTTAGGTGCATGGAGTAGTTAGACTTTCAGATGAGTAATACCCTTCTGTGATATTAAGAGTTTTTCCTTTCATGGTAAGGTTGGCCCAGGGCCTATCCATCATCAAGTGTTTTGGCCTGGTGTGTTTATATGGGCAACATCAGCTGAATGCCACCATCCAGTTTTCAAGAAGTAGCTAAGAGTCTTAGTCCATGAAGCAGTGGATGGGAGGACACTGCTTCATTGATACAGTGATGGATGTTTCCACAATATACCTTTCTCATCATGGGGGAGAAAAAATTGCTTCCTGATTTTGATCCCAAAGCTAAAGGATGGTCCTGGAAAAGCAGCCTTATTTTCAAGTGAAATCCTTAGAGATCACATGTGTATCCTGTAGGGGATACCCATACACAGGTGGGTGTTAGAATGGATGGCCACCTCTGTTTGGAGCCAGCCAGAGATGCTATCCTGAGCCAAGTTTCAGTGAGACGGGCCATTGAGGGAACAGAGATGAGCAGGGAAGTTTGATTCACCCTCCTGCTAAGAAACTGGAATGGCGGGGGCGTCGGCCCTCTCTAACTTCACAAGGGGAAGAGACTCAAGATCAGTAGTCCAGGACTCATTCCTATGAGGCAGCAGGAAGACATACCTCCTCTCACCAGCCTTCCTACCAATTCTCACATCAGCTGTCTCTCCCGCAGCACTTTCTACCTGTCTACTGGGTTTGACAATTCATTGCAATGGCCAAACAGAACTCACAGACGATACTCATAATTATGGGGTTTATTAGAGAAGTAACAGGCTACAGTTTAGGATCAAGAGTGACTCAACGGAAAGCTGATGGTGCTCAGCTACCAAAAGATATAGCACCTGAAGCCTTAAAGACCTGAAGATAAACAAGCACCAT
>NW_022111366.1:1148961-1154026 GCF_000313985.2 Echinops telfairi
AGGGAAAAATGAGGGGCTCAAGTGGAAAGTGGGTGTCGTAAGAATGATGAAGTCAACATATGTACTAAAGTGCTGGACACAGATGATGTATGTACACATTGTGATGAGTTGTATGAGCCCCTAATAAAATGACTATTTAAAAAAAAAAGAGTGACTCAAGATGCAGTTCTTCAATCAGGGCAAGCTCTTCTCAGGTGTGCCCATAGGCAGGCCTCTCTCTGACGCTTGGCCTTGCAGTCCCTTGGCTCGGTTTCTGCCATGCTTGGGCAAGTGTGCCCAGGGGCATGCTACTTCACCAGGAAGCCTCTGAGGGCTCTCAGCTTTCTTGCTGTATGGGTTGGAATGCTCACTGTAACCACCTTGCTAGGTGAGCAGAACGCACAAGGTACTATATTTCCACCTTTCTTCTAGTTTTGGGGCCAATATTTCTCGGCCACAATTTCTTGCACTCTCTGTTGTTATAACCTCTCTCTCTCTCTCTCTCTCTCTCTCCTGGGTCTAGGAGATTCGCAGCACAGGACCTCAGATCCAAAGGGTGCCCTCCATGCTCATTTTCTTGATGGGGGTGAGGTTCCTCCTTCCTGTCTCTGGGATAAATCATTTTCATCCTAGCAGGATGACAAAATTGACCAAGTCCTGTGTTAGGACACATACACCTTATTGTCATGGTCACATCTCCACAAAAGTGCCATACACCTTATTGGAAGGGTTTTCCAGTTGTCTCTTCCCATTGGTGGGCCTGCAACGCCTTCTATTCATAGCCCCTCACAATCATGTGGTGGGAGTTGCAAGATCATAGCTAGAAAGTCCATAAAAAAGCAACTCATCACACAGAATCTACTCACCCAACAACTCTCACATTTACTCCACTTTCTCATACCCATTTAATCTTCCCCCTCCACTCTAATAATTCATTAATGATTTGTTATAAAAAAAATCTACCAACAGTCCCTTCTTCACTTATTTCTCCTCAAGATCATGGCCAGTGAACCTTAGGTGAGGGTATCTCCGATTCCAAATTTTTCTGAATTCAGTGGAAGCCCTAGCAGCTGTAAGGCAGCTGGGGACAAAGGTTCTGATATTTAGGGCAGAGACAGTGACTAAGCGTCAACTGGGTTTGAGGAGAGAATGAGTGGGCAGAATCACCCTATGGAACCAGTGGGACTGACCGAGGCAGAGCTAAGCTGAAGGGATGAAGGGAGGAATGTAAAATTTTGGCTGTAACTTAGAACTTAGTCCTTTGTGGGTGGAATTGACTGAGTGGCATGAAAGGTAATCTGAGCAGCTCAGGGCTCAGAAGGGAGACTTTGATTGAGAGGCCATGGGTCAAGACTCGGATGGAGTCACCTAATGGGACTTTATCTTGACTCTTGGGAGAGGTGTTCTCAGAAATAGGGCAATAAATCTGGGGATCTTGGGAAGATCAACTTTTCACACTCCTATATTGTGGGAAGAATTTATTCTATAATTTTTCAGCTTATAAAGTGGAATTATTTATATTATGTCATTTCCACAATTGCCCAGTATAACTGAGAAATCGCTATTGTATTGTGAAATCCATTCCCAACATGTTTTGAGAGACTTCTGTGCACAAGCCCTGTGGTAGATGCTATAACAACTAATGACCGTGAAGTGTGGTGAATTATGTTTGGCAAAAGTAAGGGCACTGGGGCACAGCCAGCAGGAAGAACGAACCTGATCTAAAGAAATATGCCCCACAGAAGTGACATTTAGCATGAGACCTGATAGGAAATAGGGTTGAACTAGGTGATGGGGCAAGGATGGAGGATGTGACCCTCAGAAGCACCATGTATAGAACTCCCAGAGACAAGAGAAATGCACGGGACAGAAGCAAGTGGGCTTAACTCACTCTAGAAGCAGAAATGTATAATCGTGGCCAGGTGAAGAATGCCGGGCAATGGATCAGAAGAAATGAGAGTGCTAAGATAGGAATCAAGACTTATTAAAAAACTCTCATTCTCTCCACTTTGTCTTTTATGGCAATAGATACAGCTAAACATACACTTGTTTATAATTTCTACATGCGTCGTTCAATTATATTGGCCATAAACCTCACAATAGGTCACCATTCTCGCTTTGGTGGCCAGGTGCCAGTAAGTGGGTTCTGATTCATGGTGACCCTGGGTACAATAGAAGGAAACTGTCCAGTCCTGCACCACCTTCACGATTGTTGCTGTTTGAGTCCGTGGGTATAGTCCCTGTGTTCACCCCTCTTCTTGTGGGTCCGCCTCTTTGTCATTGACACTCTTACTTACCACACACGAGGTCCTTTTCTAAGGACTGGTCTCTCTTGACAACATGACCAACGTATGTGAGATGGAGTCTTGCCTCCCTGCTTCTAAGGAGCATTCTGACTGACCTTCTCCCAAGACAGATTTTCCTCATTCTTATACTATGCAGTGGGCAGATGGAAAATAGCAACTGGAAACACAGGGAACCCAGGACAGATGGCTCCTTCAGGACCAGTGGTGAGAGTGGTGATGCCTGGAGGGTGGAGGGAATGTGGGGTAGAAAGGGGGAACCAATTACAAGAATCTATGTATAACCTCCTCCCTGGGGGATGGACAGCAGAGAAGAGGGTGGGCGGGTGGTGGTGGTGGTGGTGTTGGACAGTGTAACTTATGACAAAACAATAATGATTTATGAATTATGGAGGGCTCATGAGGGAGGGGTGGGGGAGGGAGGGGGAAAATGGGCAGCTGATATTAGGGGCTAGAGTAGAAGGCAAATGTTTTGAGAATGATGAGGGCAGCGAATGTACATATGTGCCTGACACAGTGGATGGATGTATGGATTGTGGTAAGAATTGTACGAGCTCCCAATAAAATGATGAGAAAAAAAGTTTGGAGTTCATGAGAGAAGCATGTGCTGAAGATATACCTATGGGGTAGTATGCCCATAGACGTGATTTTTTCTTAAGGGGCGAGTTTTTCCAGGGAGAATAGACAGGGAGAAAAGAAACAATTCCAAGCAGAAGCCACGAGGAACTTCCAAAGTAAAGAGAAGAGGACAGGAAGGGACTGAGGACATATACTCTGGAGTCAGACAACTCAGGCTATATGTCTCTGAGCAAGTTTGTCACCTCTCTGAGTCTTGGTTTCCTCATCCCTGAAGTAGGCATAATAATGGTATCTACCCTCTAGACCACTTTGGGCAGTGATCCACATGGTTGATAGTTTGAAATCCCCAGCAGATCTGAGCTTTCTACTCCTGTAAATAGTTACAGTCTTGGAAGCCCACAGGGGGTCGCTATGAGTCAGCATGGACTCAATAGCAGTGAGTTTGAGTTTTTGAGCTGACCCTATAGGACAGAAGTTTAGCACAAACCCTGGCATACAGTAAGCATCAATTCAGGCTATGGACTGATTTTAATAATTATCAAATTATTTTCCTTTGAGAAAAAGCATACATAGGATAACAATGAAAAGAAAAGAGCAGCTAGAGAAGGCAGAAGATGGTCAGATGAAGGGATGCCCTGGAACCTGAAGGGGGAGACATGGAAAGACTGGCCTCCAGAGACAGAATGCTGCCATGGCAACATGGAAAGGCTATTGGCTTTAGCGAGAGGTAGGACATGGATGATTCGTGCAAAATAAAGTTGAGCCACACGGTCTGGGGTGGGAAGGATATAAATTGTGGGTGAAATGGATACTCCGAAGAGTCTGGTGGCTTAGCCAAGGTCACACAGCCAGAAAAATCTGACGTCAGGTAATGACAGATTGTTAGACTCCAAATTTGGTTTGCTTTCCATCTGCAGGAGCCAAAGAGAGTGATTAGCAAGTAAACATAACGTCTGTTGTTGAGTTAATTGAGAAGTGAAAGAATGAAACAAATAAGAAAGGACAGGAGGAGGACAAAAAAGAATTCTGTCCCCACAGGTATGGACTGGGTCAAGAGGGGTAATTAGGCAGAGCCAGATTCCGAGAAAAGCATGTGGAAAAGTCACAAACATTCCTTGAATGTCTATCATGTGCCCCAAAATGTGAGCTCTGTAGATGAAACAAAGACGTAAGACACAACTCCTGCTTCTAGGAACAAGACATAACAATGAAAGATTTAAGTGCTAAACAGTTGTTAAAGGCAACAATGCGAGAGCTGTCACAAAAGCAATATATGATTTATTGGCAAATGAATCTTCACGTACAGCAAATGGACACATTTCTTCAGACCTTGCCCAGGAAGGCTTATCCAGTGGGGAAAAGCATTCCAAATTGTCTTTGTCTTGTAGATGAGCTCTGTCCTGCTCAGCTATGACAGGCCTGGAGGTCCCCAGAAAACTCAGGAGGAGAAGTGGGCTTGGCAGAAGCTTTTATGAATGCTGGGCCAACACTACTTTTTATTTATGAATGCTAGGCCAACACTACTGGCTGCCCGCAAACTAGGCTACAGAATGAGAGGGCCCTTCTTCATTCAGGGTGTGTGTGTGGAGTGCGACCAAGAGACAGAGAAACAGAGGTAGCTAATTAGAGCGGCATAAGGGAAAAAATCTAAGGAATAATCCCTGGCAGGTGAGTCCTTATTGGATAAATTATGGAAAATCCAAGGAATTTAAGGAGGCTCCACAGGGGAAGAATCGTGTGGTCAGACTCAGGTTCAAATCCTGACCTTTTCCCTCTCTGTTCATTTAGACAATGTAACAACGTTGGGGGTCCCTGGGCGATGCAAACTGGAACGGTGGAAGTTCCAGTCTACCTCGAGGTGCCTCAGAAGATGGGTCTAGTGATCTACTTCCAATAAAGAAATCAGACCTTGGAAACCCTATGGAGCACAGTTCTATGCTGACATATGTGCACCAAACATGAATTCGTGTGAGTGTGTGTGTGTGTGTGTAGCACTTCTCTGGGGTTTCTTTCCTTTGCCAGAAGGACAGGGTAGCAACACCTACTTCCCCAGGATTCTGAGGATGAATATCTCTGTCTCCGAGTACCTAATCTAGTCCAAAATCGATGCTCAATAAATGTCAGTTGTCAATGACAATTCAAGGTGCTTTGCCGATTGTCACATTTACTAAGGAAGTTGAAGATGCTTTATAAACATTAGCATA
>NW_022111366.1:1154578-1156856 GCF_000313985.2 Echinops telfairi
GGAATTTTCTCCCCCAGGACTTTCCTGCTGCGGAGCTGCTTCGCCCTTTCAAAACACCGCGGCGCCGAGCCCCAAACTGAAACAGCCTTCCGGCCTCGTTAGCGCGCTGCGTACCCGGTGGTTCCGATGTGCTATTGTGGGTGCTCTGCGTGAAGATGCTCACTTGTGAAAATGGTCCATGTGCGCGAGCCTTCGCTTTAATTTGCCCGATTACTCAGCACCCGAGAAAGAGAGAGCAGTGCGCCGCGCTGACGCTCGCTGGGGCCCTCGTTGCTAGGTGCGCGCGTGGAGACCCGCACCCCGGGGAGGCTCGCCGCGTCTGAGCTGGCACCCCGCTCCGCTCCGCTCCCCACGCCCCTTCCCGTCCTCAGGCTCACGCGCCGGGGAAGCGCATCATCTTCATGGCTGACTTGAGGATGTGTTTGTGTGTCAGAAATAAGCCCGTAGAGAAAGCGCCAGAATCGAGGTTGCATGGAAGGGCCCCATAACCAGGCTGTCGGAGGAGGGCGCTGTTAAGATTGCTAACAAGAGCTGTGGTGCTTCCGGAAGGCCCTGCAAGGATAAGGGGTCTAAAATATGAGCGGTGTGGGGTCCCCGAAGGATTCCAGGCAACCTGGGACTTCTCAGCACGTGGTTTTATCTGAAGTAGAAGCAAAGCAATCACAAGCATGCTTAAAAGGCTAGTCGTCTTGCAGATACCCCTGCAGCTTGGGCAGTCAATTTTGGAGCTTATTAGAATAAGCTCCCAAAGAGGAAGCAAAGGGTACCACCATCCCCACCCCAACTCGATGCCTAACTCCTCATGGGGAAATGCCTCCTTTCTACATCTGCATAAATGCAGGAGCCTAGCCTGCTAACCACAAGGTTGGAAGTGCTGCTCAGTGGAAGGAAGATGAGGCTGTCTCCTCCCGTAGAGATTTACACTCTGATACCCGAGGGAGCAGGTGTCCTCTGGGGGACAGGGTCACTCTGAGTCAGACTCGCCTCCGCGGCAGTTGGTTGCTTGTTGAAGTAAGCTCAGGTTTTCTGGATGCGACTTCACCTGCTTTGGAATTAGACTCAGGCATGGCGACCAGTGTGCCACAGTAGACCGGCGCTGTGTTCCCTAGGGGTTTTAATGACTGGTTTCTGGGAAACAGATCACCAGGCCTTTCTTCTAAGGCACTTCTGGGTGGACTTGAACGACAACTTTTTCTCTCCAGGGGATCTTATGCACCAAACCAAACTCCCTGCCATTGAGTCAGTTCTGACTCATGCAGCCCTACAGGACAGGGTGAAAGGATCCCTGGGAGTTTCTGAGACCGGAACTCTTTATGAGAGTAGACAGCTCTGTCTTTCAAGTTTGGAGCTGGATGGTGATTTTGAACTGTTAACCTTGAGGTTTGCAGCCCAATGTGTAACCACTATACCATCAGGGCTCCTCATATACATACAAACATTCATCTCTTTAACTCCTCTTCTCTAGACTCTAGATGTTTGCCAGGAATCTTAACTACCCAACCATTGACGTCATCCTTTGGCCATTGTAACAACTTCTGTAGATGAATATGCAAGTTGGGTATGATGGAAAGACTCAAGGGTTCCCTATGTCTCAGACTCACACCAATTCAAGATGCCTAAGCAATAGCGTAATGGATAGAGCACTTTCCATGAGCCAGGGCTTTATGGGCATACTTCATTTGCTCTTTTCCCAACACTATGAAGAAGTTACTAATGCTGTTGTTAGTGGCCATTTAGTGGGGTCCAACTCATGGTGGGTCCCATAGTGATACAAATGACTAAACGCTCCACGACTTGCTGAAGATTTGGTGGTTTGAACGCATGCAGAGTCACGGAAATTATGGAACAGCATCATTAATATACACGCAAGTAAAATTTTCCTGAAGATAACTTACAAATGATTGTAGCAGTACATTGACAAGGAGCTGCTGGAAATTCAAGCCATATTCAGAAAAGAACATGGAGCAAGGGATATCAAGTAAAACATCAGAGAAATCTTGGATAAAAGCAAAGAATACCAGAAAGATGTTTACTTGTGGTTTATTAACTGCAAACACATAGAACTGTGTGGATGATAAGAAACTATGGATAAATTAGAGCAGCCAGTCCACAGAGAGGAGCACATGGCCGGCCCCATATGAGACATGATGCCCTTCACTGACCCATAGCCCTACAGGGGACAGCACCGGAGACACAGTGTGGGAATTGCACCAGATCTGATCCTGCCACACCGAGGCAAAACACTAAGGGGGTGCAACAGAACAGCAAGAGAATGGAG
>NW_022111366.1:1159636-1164897 GCF_000313985.2 Echinops telfairi
AAGACACACAGAAATCATTAAGGATTCATTGTACCTGGAGCAATGATCAATGCTTATGAAAGCGGCAGTCAAGAGAGGAAAGGGTCTGCTGCATTGCACAAATATGTGGTAAGACACAAGGTTGTAGTGGTCGAGAGCAAAGATGTCTCTTTGAGGACTCAAGTCATGGTATTTTCAACTGGTTCAGATGCACGTGAAAGCTGGACCACGAATAAGTAAGGTGGACCAAACGCGATGCTTTTGAACGATGCTGGTGGTGAGGAATATGGAGTATACCACGGACTGCTGGAAGACTGAGCACATCTGCCTTGGAAGAGATGTTTCCAGAGTGCTCCTTAGAAGCAAGGATGGTAAGACTTTATCTCACGTATTTTGGATGAGGAAGGATAAATCCCTGGAGATGAACACCATGCAAAAAAGAGAAGAAGAAAAAACAAACAAACCCAAAGAGATGGATTAACACAGACGCTGCAGCCTAACAATTTTGAGGCTCGGGTAGGGTCTAACCATGTTCTTTTGGTTGTACATAAGGTTGCTACAACATCACTTAACAACAACAGAGGTGCCTCAGAAGAAGCATTGGTGAGCATCTTTTGAAAGGTCACTCCCTTGAAAATCTTACCGAGCAGTTCTACCCAGCACACATGGGCTCAGCAGTACACAGCACACATAGGCTCAGTAGTATACAGCACACATGGGCGTGCATAAATTGCTGTGAGAAGCTGCTACCATTATCTCTGATTCTCAAATGAGGAAATCAGAACCCAGAGAGGCTGCGTGAGATTTCCAGGGTCACACTAAGACGTGACAGAGAATGCATTTGAACTTGCAGCCATCTGATGCCAGAGGCTGCAACCCTGTGCCTCTCTGTTCTGTTTCTGGGCACTCCGCGGGAAACTGCTTCTACATTCTTTCCTGCTCTGTGTCTGTCCTTGGTGTTTTGGTTTACATCCATAAGTGAAGATTTCATTTTTCCTCTATTGTCTTTTTCCTTCGTGCATTCATTTTGTTGAAATGATACTTGATGATGCTGGTTCGATTGTACCAAGATGGTATCTTCTAAGACACTGTGGGTGTTAGTTTGCTTTCTACCTTAAAAAAACCCAAACAAACCTCTCTCCTTTTCTTATTTATGCCCATAGAAAATAAAGTGAAGAAGGATTTTTAGGGTTTGAACTTGAGCAGAACTCAGAAAACATCTACCAATCACTTGTTTTGCCAAGGAAGAAGTTAGGAATTGAAGAGGCTTAGTTGACCCAAATTCACTGCTAATATGTAGCAGTCTTGCTTGTCTACTTAAAATTTATTTACTTCTCACCTCCTGGCTACCTAACCTGAGTACCAGGTATGTAATAGATATTTGGCCATCTGTGTCTTTCTCTGCCTCATTTTTTTTTAGTGTGTAAAGTGGTATTAATAATTTCCTCTTAGGGTTTTCTTTAGGATTAAATGGGTTGTTAGATATAATTCAGATTAGTATCTGAGCTAATAAATGTTAGCTTATGATTAACATTATAATTTTAGCATAGTTCATTATTTGCTTATAAGGCAATTTGTCATATTATTAAGTTGGGTGTTTTGTCCTAGCATGGGTTTGAAAATGAACTTCTGCAGTTCTATAAGTGAGCTCATGGAAGATGTTATGTAGGGGGCTTCAAACGTTTTGTGTAAGAATTCCATTATCTTTTAATTCCATACTTCCAAGAACTCTTTGAAGTCCTTCATATAATTGGTGGTGAGGGGGGGAACTACTGCGATGCTTTTCCCGCTCCCTACTTGGGGACTTTGGCAGGGTTGAGCCATTCATATTCTTTTGACTTCCACCCTAAACATTGGATTATTATTTCTTCTCACTTGTGCCCTGTTACACTGTGGGAGGCTTGAGGACATCTTAATCATTTCTTATTTTCAGTTCTGGTGCTCAGTCGCTGGCACATGGTAGTTAGGCAAGTGAGGCATCGTGGAATGAATGGCTCTGGCGTTTGCATATTTGTGTTCTTCTCTCCCCTGCGCTCTGTCCTCATTCCATCATTCTCATCTGTCTACTAGAGTATATATATATGTGTGTTGTTTATGTCTATCTATATAAATGCACATATTATATAATACAGATGCATATTTACACGTGCACATCATATGCACACTCTATATTGTTTGGGGCTTGATTCTTAATTCTCATCTCTAATTGAATATACATTCATGTTGTTAAGTGCCCTTGAGTCAGCTCCAACACCCAGGGACCCACAGTAGAACTGAGGGTAGAACTGAGGTCCCACACTGTCTTCATAATGGTTCCACTTGAGCCCATTTTTGCAGACACACTGTCAATCCATCTCCTCAAGGGTTGCCCTCTCTTGTTGCCTATCCTCTGTTTCACCAGGCATGATGTCCTTGCAGGGATTGCTCTCTCCTGATAGCACGTGTCAAGTATTTGGGACAAATTCTTACCACCTCTGCTTCGAAGCTGCGTTCTGGCAGTACTTCTTCCGAAGTAGACTTGTTTATACTTCTGCAATTCTATTCTTCACCAATTCCAAAAACCAAAGGCATTGCGCCTTCTCCATTCTTGCTTATTCATTGTTCACCTTTCACGTGCATAAGAAGAAACTGAAAATACCATAGCTTGGGTCAGACTCACCTTAATGCTCAACATGATGTATGTGCTCTTCAACACTTCAAATATATTGTGCCCCAGCAGATTTGTCCAATGCAATTCGTTCTTTGATGTCTCGACTGTTGCTTTCATGAGCATTGATTGTGGAGCCAGACAAAAGGCAATCCTTATCAACGTCTCTCTTTAATCATGTTGTTACCTATTGGCCCAGTTGCAAGGATTTTTGCTTTCTTTACATTGAGTTATAATCCACACATGTGTCATCTGCATATGGAAGATTGTTAAAAAGCCTTCCTCCAATCCACGTTCTTCTTTGGGCTGTCCAGCTTCTGGGATGATTTGCCCTGCATACAGATGGAAAAGGGAAGATAAAAGGACACAACTTGTTGCACACCTTTCTCTAAATCAGGCAGTATCCACTTACTCTGTTCCGACCACTGCCTTTGGTCTAGGAGCACGATGAAGTGCTGTAGCAGTTCTGTCCTTCACCTTGGTATCCATAGTTTGTTATGGTCCCCACAGTTGAATACTTTTTCACAATCAACAAAACACAAATAAATGTCTTTGTGGTAGTCTCTGCTTTCAGGCAAGTTCCGTCTGGTGTTGTTCCATGTATCTTCTGAGTCTGGCTTCAATTTCTGGCAGCTTCCTGTTGATATACTGGTGCAGCCATTTAAAGATTATCTTCAGCAAAATTTTACTTGCATGTGATACTTTGATAATTTCCATAGTGTGGTGCGTCACCTTTCTTTGGAGTGGGTATGAATAGGGATCTCTTCTAGCATGTTGGCCAAGTAGCTGTCACTCAGATTTCCTGGCGCAGACCAGGGAGAGCTCCCGGGGAAGCATCAGTTTGTTGAAGAAACATTTCACTTGGTGTTCTGCCAGTTGCTTGAGCCTTCTTTTCCACTAACACCACCAGTTATGCTCGCACTGCTTCCTTCAATCCCATCGGTTCTTCATCATGTGCTTCCTCTTGAAATGATCAAATGTCAACACGTTTTTGGGGTGCAAGTATTCTATTCTCTTTTCATTTTCTTTAGATACCTCCTGAACCATTCAATATTTTGTCTATAAAACCCTTCAATATTGCAATTCAAGGCTTAGTTTTTTTCTTCAGTTCTTTCAACTTGAGATATGCTGAACATAGTCTTTTTGTTTTCTTTTTGTCTTTTTGTTTTCTAATTCCAGGTCCCTGCACATTTCATTTTAATACTGTATTTTGTCTTTTTGAGTTGCCTTTTAGAATTTCTTCACACTTGATCTTAGCCAAAAGGCTGAGAAGCGATGTCTTTCAGAATTTCTTGTTCAATTATTTTACTTCATCAATTCTTCCATTTACTTTAGCTACTCTATATTCAAAAGCAAGTTTCAGAATCTTTCTTTAGATATCCACTTATCAACTTTACTCTTTTTTTTAACTGTTTAGTGTCACATAATGTACACAGCATATAATTTAATCATTTAATCTTATCAAGAATTGTACAATCATGATCATATCAATTTTAGAACACCCCCAGGTGAAATCACCTTTAAATGAGTGTGTGCAATCACACTTGGTTCTAGTGCTCCCCACCCCACCCCACCCCGCCCTGGCTTTTATTTCCCATTCCTGAAATGCCCCTTCCCGCCCTATCACCCACTCCCCACCCTGCATCCCTATCAACCCCTGTATCCATTATTAACACTATGCATCCACTCCGCCTGTGGGCCACAGACTGGGAATCTTAATAGAAAGAATAAAAACCAAAATTGAAATAAGGTGGTAAGGATAAAAAGTAATAATATAAAGATCAAAATGCAAAAAATGAGTAAGAAAGAAAAGACCCACATTAACATTCCACAAGCCAGGGAAGACATTTCTGTCATGGAACAAATAAGAGATACTTGCACACAGAACCAATTCCGGTTGGGTCCATTGAGAGGTCATCTGCTGCGTATAGAGTTCAATTCCGCATATTCAAGATTGCAGTGGTCTCTGCCTGATGGCAAGGCTGTTCGAGACGCTGGTCGGTGGCTAGAGGGGATCCAGTGGCTCACTCTGACCAGATGCTCTGCAGGTGGGTTTGGGCTCCCACTGTCCTCTGTAGTAGTCTACAGATTGGGAGTTCATAATTTTAGCCCTGATACTTTTCCCTTCTCCAAATCCAAAATGTTAACTGTCATCTTTGGATCACACAAGCTGATGTGCTTCTTCCATGTGGACTCAGTTGACTCCTCACTCCGATGGCAGTTTGTTTGAATATAAGCCTTTAAGACCCCAGACACTGTTCTGATTGATAGCCAGGCACCATCTACTTTCTTCACCACACTCTGCTGTAGCACCTTATTTTCAATGATTCTTTCATGAAGATGAGTATTGAGCAGGGCCATGTTATCAGAACTAACTGTTTTTGAATTGGGGCTAGAGTTAAGTGGGAGCCCAGAATCCATCTGCTTGTCCATGGGGTTTGTACATCTCCGGTTTACTTTGGCGGTCTGTCCTGTCCTGTTAAATGACCTTTTGCTTTCTTTGTGCATGATGTTCTTGATGTCATCCCACAATTTATTTGACCTTCATTCATTAGAGTTCAATGTGAAAGATCTGCTCTCGAGGTGGTCTATAAATTCAGGTGATATGTGCTCAAGGTTATATTTTGACTCTTGT
>NW_022111366.1:1165565-1184639 GCF_000313985.2 Echinops telfairi
ACTGGAGGATTTGGACCACCAGCCTTCCACTTAGCAGTCACGTGTATAACCACTGTGCCACCAGGGCTCCTGCCAGCTCTCTGACAGTGCTGCATGATAAGCACCAGGGCTGATATCAGGAAAGTCTATGGTTTAAAACCACTAGCAGCTCTGGGGAAGGAAAATAAGACTCTCTGCTCCCATCAAGGTGTACAGTCTTGGAAACCCTATCTAGCAACCTCTATAGTTGGAATCAACTCAGGGGCAGTGGGCACAGCTAGATACTTGTGCTAAAGATAAATATACTGAAGATAAGGTTAAAGTGGCCACTGCAGTACATCTATAGCCAGAAATTCAAGCTGGATTCAGAAGCAGACATGGAATGAGGGATTTCATTACTGATATTTTCAGCTGGATCTTGGCTGAAAGTAGAGAATGCTAGAAAGATGTTTAGAGTGCTTTATTGAAAATGCAAAGGCAGTCAACCATGTGGATCATAACACACTGGACATCGTGCAGAACAAGAGTTACAAAACCCTTCATTGTATTCATGCCGATATACAGAGACCAAGAGGCAGTCGTTCGAACAGAACATGAGACTAGTGAATGGATTATCATCAGGAAAGGTGTGCTTCCGGGGTGTGTTCTTTCATCCTGCTCATTTATTCTGTGTGCTGAGTAAATAATCCAAGAAGCTGGACTATGAAGGAGCACACAGCATAAAGACTAGAGAGAGGCTTGTTAACAATATGCCGAGGACATAACCTTGCTTGATGAAAGTGCAGGGGACCTGAAGCACTTACGATAAAGATCAAAGACTACAGCCTTCAGTATGGAGTGCACCTCAAATAAGAAAGCCCCAAACTCTTACAAATGGTCCACTAAGCAATACCATGATAAGTGGAGACAATACTGAAGTTGTTGAGGATTTTAGTTTACTTGGATCCACCAAGAGCACAGTCAAGAAATCACATGGCACACGCGTTTGGGCAAATTTGCTGCCCAGGGCCTCTTCCTGGACAAGACCTCATCAAAGTGCTAAAAAACAAAGGTTTTCTTTTGAGAACCGAAGTGTGTCAGATCCAAGCCATAGAAAGCTAAACAATGAATGAGGATGACGGGAGAAGAACTGATGCCCTTGAACTCTGCTGTTGGTAAAGAATACTAAATAGACTATGGACTCCAAAGAGTGAATACGTCTTGGAAGAAATGGATCCATAAGTTTCCTTAGAAGTGAGCATGGCCAGCCTTTATCTCACACACCTTGGACATGTTAACAGGAGAGACCAGTCCTTGGAGAAGGATATCATGTTTGATAAAGCAGACAAAAACAAGTTCACTGTCATTGAGTCAATTCTGACTCATCGTCACCCTTTAGACGAAGTAGATCTGTCCTTGTGGGCTTCTGAAGCTGTAAATCTCTAAGGGAGCAGTCAGTCTCATCTTTGTCCTGTGGAGCAGCTGGTGAGTTGGAATTACTGACCTTGTGGTTGGCAGCCCAACGCATACTCATGATGCCACCAGAGCTTGTAGTAAGATTGAGGGTCAGGCAGCAAGAGGAAGGCTCTTAGTGAGATGACTTGGCAGTCCTTGCAACAATAGGCTCAAACATAGCAACAATTGTTAGGAGGGTGCAGACCTGGGCAGCGTGTCCTTGTGTTGTACGTAGGGTTGCTATGAGCCAGACAGCTCCACGGCGTCTAATAATAACAACAAACCTGTTGAGCTTGAGCTTTGTCGTTAGACTGAACTTGGCTGGAATAAATATGCTTGAGCTCATCTCTCTTAACTTCTGCTGTACCAGAGTAAAGCTTCCTAGGGCTCGTGCGAGAGATAAGTGAGATCGTTCTTGTCCAATGCCTGCGTTGTCCAGGGGTTATTAGAAGGGAGGCTGGCCTTCCTAAATCCCCACCCCACCCCAGGTAGGTGGGATATTGCCTTGAGAACATCCCTTTATTCCAAATCTGTGACAATGAGAAATACTCCATTCCTCCACTCCACCCCATGTCTGGGGAACCAGTGAGGGATGTCTTCTTGTCTAAGCGAGTGTGTTCCCAGTACGGTTTATCAGTCCACTCTAAAAGGAATTTTCCATTTGAAGCTTGAGCCCTGAAGTGAGCAGGGCAGACCCTGAATCCATGGTCTCTGTCTCCCTCCATGCGCCTCCCCTGGCCCCCCACCCCCGCCACACACACACACACACTACAGCCACCTGGAGAAACAGCCAGGCATCTCTTCCCGAGAAAACAGCCACGGCAGTAATCTTCATCGTGACACCATCATGCTAATAGGTTGAGAGGGCGTGTGTGTATTAAGGACAAATGTAAGGCAGAAACAGAAGAAGAATGGAAAGTAAATAAGATCATTCATTTAAATGCTTCTCTTCACTCTCCCCGGCGTCGCTGAAATCATGCAACCAGCCAAGCAGCAGACACGGCTGAACATGGTTATCAGCAACACTCCAGCTTTGCCGTGCGATTGGCTGCTCATCTCCTGAGGGCCGAGAGCTCTTTTAAGCAGCTGGTGAAAATGGATGCCTTTCTGAAATTAGCCGCTTGATGAATGTCACAGGCACAGCTCCATTCCCGGCTCGGACCGGGCTGCGTTCAAGCCGCCTGCTTCCCACGCAGCCTTCGGGCGCTGGGGTTGCTGAGATGAATGATCAGACCGGGTGGGCTGGCATAGAGGGGCAAGTCCAGGGCACCGCAAGATGCGTGGCCTAGGGGGTGGGTCCTTCTCAGCTTGTGCATCTTTGGCTTTAAGTGCGGCCCCTGCCACAGCTATAATGTTTGAATATTTGTTAAGACCCCCTGTCTGGGAGGAGATGGCAGTGTGTGCATATGGTGCGAACACCCTGTCTTTTGAGCAGGCGGCCCTAGTCATTGAATCGCTAGCTGCCTCGTGGTGTCCCCAAGAGGGGAGGAGTCTAACTGTGCTCCAGGGGGAGGTCACCAGGCTTTCTTTTGTGGTAGGTATGGGTGGATTTGAACCCTTAACCTTTTGGTTAGCAGCCTAGAGCTTAACTATTCGTGCCACCCAGGGACTTTGGGCCCTCGCTTAGGTATGTATTAATGGTGTGAGTTTGGGCAAGTTATTGTCCACTCTGAGTTCCAATTTCCTCATCTGTTTACAGAGGAAATAAAGGCATGCTTCACACAGGCATTTAATGATATAGAAAAGCAGGTTTTACAGCTCCTGAAATGTACCGGCTGCTCGGTCAAAAGTGGATGGATTATTGTTACTGTTTTTGCTACTGTTATTGAAGGAGTCAAGCTGACTCTGAATCCAGATATCACTGACTAAAAATGCTATTATCAAAACTTAATCCTTTGAATTCTGCTCCTGGTGGAGCTTTAAAAACAAGCAAAAAAAGAATATGAGCTTTGTGTATGCCACCGTGATAGTAACATACATAAACAACACTCCTACGACCTTTCTTTTTTTCTACCTAAAAGAGGCGAAGGGTCATGAGACGAAAGTTTGCTTATGGCACGGTGCACGGTTTGGCCCAAGGACAAGCTCATGACCAAAAGCCACTAAACGTGAGTGGTGGGTCAACTTGGGAATGGAATCTACATTTGTAAGTGCTTTACAAGCCTGTTGGTTTTTGTATCTTTCTGTCCTGACGGAGCGCTGGGAGGCTGGCCTGCTCCCAACCCTGCCCCCCTGTGGCTGTATCCAGGGCTCTCTCCTTGGAGTTCAGTCTCACCCTCCGCACAATGGGATGGTTGGGCATTACTGGTTTTCCCTTGAGGAAGACCTTCAATGAGATGGACGGACACAGGGGCTGCAAGAATGGGCTCAAGCACAGCCATTGCGAGGATGGCAGGGGCCCGGCCGTGCTGTTGATAGGGTCACTGTGAGTCAGAACAGACTCTCTTGGCACCTAACAATGATGCCGACGGCAAGCATCTCTGTGACAGATACTGGGAGTGAGGGAGAGGATTGGCTGAAGAAGGGAGAAGAACTCAGGCCAATGCTGCAGAGGAGGGGAGCACACAGGGAGGGACTCTGGTTACAAAGCACAATTCCTGTTTCCCCATAGGACCTTCATGTGAGAAACTAGACTAAATATCTCAGAGGCCACCTTGGGAATGCTACTCCCCACTCCAAAGTAGGCAGGGAGCATTGCGTAACCTAAGGAGGCAAAAGTTTTATAAGGCTGCGCAGCCACCCAGTGAGGGGATTGGATTTCAAAGCCTCTACATTTTGGCCCACTGCTCAACCACATGTTGCACCTGTCTCCCTCTTCCTTTCTATGAACACAGCCTGCTCCTCCAACACCTAGTGACCAACACGAATGACCAGCAAAATCAGTCCACCTGCCAGCACCAACAGCATTTGTCGTCCCAGTCTCAGGCTGTGTGCGATACAGGGTGTCTTTCTTAGGGGTGGGTGCCATATCCCCAGGCCACTTGTTGAGACTGGAAAAGTAATCTTTTAAGCATCTACTTACTGTTCTAGAAAAAAAAGTTCCTTATTGGGACTAGCCAGCTAAACAAGCAGCCGGTCCAAGCAGACACTGTTGTAGCAACACCGATGGATGGCAGGTGGATGGAACAGCTTAGTTACAGCAAGCAGGTCCACATCAGATGCGACCCTTGGCAAGGGGCAGCTGTGCTGTGCCCACCACCGCTTCGCTCAAGTCCGTTTTCCCTCTATGTTGCTCACTGAGGTGAGAGTGGAGTTGCAAAGTCAAGAAACCCCGTCTCTGTGGCAACTTGACTGCTCACTCGCTGGGTAATGCTGGGCAAACCCTGTACTTTGAGCCTCGGCCGCCTTGCATGAGAGAAAGGCTATAACAGCTTCCTTCCAGGCTGGATGTGAGGATCAGGCAGGGTCACCTGCAGGGAAACAAACAAACAAACCCGAACCTTGCAAACTGGAGTGTTCTGGGGACCTCTGAGCTCCTTGAGGCTCGCTTGGTGATCTTGACGTTGGTTATACATAATATCTAATGCAGTGGTTCTCAACCACATAAGAATCACCCAGAGAGCTTTTAAAAAATACCAAAGCCTGGGCTCCTCTCCCAGATAGTCTGATTTAATTGGTTTGGGGTGGAGCCCCAGCATTGGTATTTTTAAAAGTTCCCAGGTGATTCTATGCGCAGCCTGGGTCAAGAACTACATTTGGCTCATAGCTATTGGATGAATGAATGATGCTAATTATGACTTCCTCTCCCCTTCCCCTCAGAGGAGTGCGCTTGTGCACCGGATGGAAGGATGTTTCCTGTGTTGGGTTACATTCAGGTGCCTGGCTATTTCTAGAACGCCTTTGGAAGAGCATCTGGATGCTTCTGTGCAAATGATGTTCCCAGTGACCAGCATGCTGGTGGGCAGGTCCTCTGAGGGCCGGGGGCGGGCAGCCCTGCAGCTGCTGGGCCCAGTCAGTGGGCTCCTATCTTGAAGTGGCAGTCTGCCAGACCCGGGGAGGGGGAGGCTGAATTGAGCCAGGATTCCCTGGCCTTCCTCCTCCATGCCCCCCTTGCCAATTAGGTCAGGTCAGACTGTGGCCATGGCCGTGGCCGTGTTAAATGCTTGAGGAGGTTCCCGGAGCCTTTCTGATGTTGACCTTGTGGAGCCATTTCAGTCAGGGGTTTTGATCAGAACAACTCAACGGGAAATTAATTTCCTGGGTGAGCTGCCAGTGAGGCATGCTGGTGTTACGACTCCAACGTCAGATGTTTTACTTCAGCTCTTGACCCTGTTCCTTCCAGAAGTTACTCTTTTATCGAGTTCAAACCGCCGACGCGTGTGTTTCTCCCCCTCATGCTTTCTCACCATATGCACCGTGTTTGGGTAGATTGGATTGGCCACCAACAGACAGTGGCTCTAACTGCATCAGGGATTCCTTCTTTGCCTCCCCTGCACCACCACCCCCTCGGTCGGACTGATGTGAGCTTCCTTTCTCCAGAATCCCCCTAACACCCACTGTTTTAAGACCAGCCACTTCCTTCAGAACTGCCAGAAGGCTTCCTTTTGTGACTTTTAGTGCCATCTCATTTTTTTTAACCTTGTAAGCACTTCAAAGAAAAACAGAAAGAGCGGAGAGAGTTGGGCTTGAACTCTAGCGTGGCTGCTTATTTGCTGGGACACTTTCGACAAGTTATTCTGCTTCTCTGAGTCTTTGGTTTGCTCATCTCTTCCATCAGTGCCCTGATGCTCACAGGGCTACTGTGCGAGATAGCGAGAGGGACGCAGGCCCTGCCTGGCGCAGGACTGTGGTTACTGTGGAGGGTAAGAGCGTGCGTGTGTGTGTGCGTGCGTGCGTGTGTGTGCGTGTGTGCGCTGTGAGTGGAGCCCCAGCACCATTATTTATCACTCCCATGCTCCTTTGCTCATTAAACACCTATTTCGAGTATTGAAATCCTGTCATCCTGTAACAGTGGTGAGGAAGTTATTTTTTCAGCCTTTTCTCTTTCCCCTGCCTATTTCTTGAAATACATGTATCTGTAGGATTCTGTCTTTTGTATAGGTCTGTCTTAAATCTTGGTAGAGTTCTGTCTGTGGTATCATTTAAAAAGCAATATATAGTATCACGTACAAGCAATATATAGTGTCCTTTAAAAGCAACATATGCGCGTTGGGACTGGAGAAAGACTAACCGCCTGTAATACACAGGTGACATGACCTTGCGTGCTGAAAGGGAAGAGGACTTAAAGTACTTACGAAGATCAGAGACTATGCTTTTCAGTATCCTCAACAACACCACAAGGACCCTCACTCCTGGACCATCATGCCGCATCATGCTAAACAGAGAAAAGATGGCCGTTGTCAAGGGTTTTATTTTCCTTGGATCCACAATCAAAGCCCGTGGAAAGAGCAGTCAAGAAAGCAAAGGCGTATCACACCGGGCAAATCTGCTGCAAAGCTCTCTTTAAAGCAAAGCTGTCACTCGGAGGACTAAAGGGTGTCTGCTTTGAGCCATGGCGTTTTCAGTGGACTCACACGCATGCACCGGCTGGACAATGAATGTGGAAGGCAGACACAGAATGAATGTCTCTGAACAATGGTGTTGGCAAAGAATATTAAATATACAGCAGACTGCCGGAAAATGAACAGCCGTCACGGAAGCAGCACCTCAGAGGGCAAGCATGGTGAGACTGGGTTTCACGCACTCTGGGCGTGTTGGCATGAGGCACTTATCCCTGGAGAAGAATGTCGGGCATGGTACAGCAGAGAGCCAGCCAAAAAGAGGAAGCCCCATCAAGGCCCTCAACAAGATGGATCTGCCCAGGGGCTGCCACAATGCGCTCACAGCCCTGATCTGAAGGATGGGCCCCATCGGGTTGTGATTGGTCTGTCGTCTGTGGAATTGCTGTGCGTCAGCATGGACTTGATGGTACTTATCATGGATGGAATTGTGTCCCCGAAAATATGTATGTGAACTCAGCTAAGCCGTGATTCTCAGAGGGTGGTCAGTTACGTCATGATATAATTTGGCTGCTAGGTAACGCTTGAGTTGTCTCTCTGATGTCATCCGGTGTGATCATTCAATCAGTTGTGAGAGGGTTGAGGTGGGACGCAGCAACCTCACTCAGATCACAGCCCTGATACCAAGCAAGGGCTGCATTACTCTGTATCTTACCAGACACAGAGGAGAGAGCAATAAGCAGGGAGGGAGGGACCTAAGGAAGCGCCAAGAAAGCCGAGTCTAGGGTGGAGTGTGCCCTTTGGGTTCCTGTGCCGAGAACCACCTGGTCTCAGGAGAAGATTGATGCCAAAAACCAGGGACAGCATGCCCTCTGGTATTGAAAGGAGACAAGGACTTCCCCCAGAGCTGACAGACAGAGTCCTTCTCTAGAACTGGCCTGCTGATTCTGCACTTCCAGTCTCTTAACCGGTGAAAGAATACATTTCTGTTTGCTCAAGTCACCCACGTGTGGGATTTCTATTAAAGGAGCACAAGATAACTAAGGTAGCACCGACCAACAACAACTTCGTCTAGCGGAAGCATCCTTATGTGACACAGATGGTTTGCCCTGACTACGAACCTAAAGGTGGGTGGTAAGAACCCTCGCGGCAGTCCTGAGGGAGAACCACCTGGTGATCTGCTACCCTGAAGATTTGTTGTTGTGGTGGTGGTTATGGTTGGGTACCATTGAGTCAGTTCCCATTCACAGCGACCCTGTGCACAACAGAACAAAACAGTCACATTCCTCCGGCATCTTCACAGTGGTTTCTATGCCGGAGCCCGTTGTGGCAGCCACGGGATCTTCCTCTTTTTCACTGCCCCCTCCACTTCACCACACAGGACGTCCTTCTCCGGAAGTCTCGATGGAGCAGTTCTCCTCTGTCGACAGCCCCTGGGATTGCCGTGAGCTGGGATCGACTCCATGGCAAAGGGTTTTGTTTTTGTAGTGCATAACAGAACAGGCCACAGACTGCAACCAGGCCGACCACACCATTGGCTTTGTGACTGATGGTTGCTTCATAAAGTTGAACTACCGCGACTGATGGTTGCTTCATAAAGTTGAACTACCGCAGGGAGGAACCAAGACCTGAGTAGGAAGAGGTAGATCAAGGCTTGGACATTTAAGGAGAGTTTACTAAGTGCCAGGGCCCTTCACCATGCTAACCTAATAACGTAGCATGATGCATTGCATGGCAGAGGTTACCCATAATATTGTCACCCATAATAATGATGAGGACACTGTCATGTAGAGGAGGTAGGACATTTAACCAAGAACTCAAAGTGAGACCTCAAAACAAGGAATTCTTGCCTCCAAAGCCTCACTGCCCTCCTTTGTATCACACCAAATTGCAGGTAGAGGGCTCGTGATAGAGTTTTGGCTTCGTCACTCACCATTTGGGTGGGTGACCTGGAGACCACCACTTAGCCTTTCTGAGGCTCCAATATCCTGGGGCAAAAGGAAGAGTTGGACCACAGGGCGAGGGAGGGCCGGATCTCCCGGTTGGGTTTCCCGGGCCTTCTGCACCAGCCACAGCTAGTCTCGGCAGCCCTCTAGTGGTGTTTTGTGGCCATGGAGCAAGCAGTACCGCCCAGCTTCATTGCCAGGGCCCACAAAGGACTGATGCGGGGCCACTAGGAAGCCTGGGGCCACGTTGGCCTTTGCTGACCAAGAATGAAAAACCAATGGGGCTCAGAGGATCGTTATGGATGGAGATGAAGAGAGCGGTTCTCTGAAGGAAGGCATTATTATTGGGAAAACGTGGGGTCTTGTTTGTTTTATGCTATAGTAGAGCTCTCACCCTTTGATGGTTGAGAGTGAACACTTCAACTGCAGATTATTATTTTTCGGTGTGTTTGTGAAACGGACACTTTGGTCAGAATCCATCCCCGCTAACATCAGAAGACCATTTTGACAGCTGTGGGGAGAGCTGCGCAGAGACGGTCCTGGGCCCTCACATAATTCGGTCCCGGTGCTGGTTTTGCCGTCTCTATGCCAGGCCGCCTGCAGCGTTGCTCTGAGTCAGAACGGTCTTGACAACAATTGATTTTATGATGCAGAACAAGTGGGACAAACATAAGCTTATGAGCCATGTCCAGGCGGACAGCTCTCAGGTCAACAACGTGGACCTCTTCCTGAGAACCAAATTCCATCTCTACCCCATTTGAACATCCAATAGCTATCTAAAACCCAACAGAGCGTTAATGGAATTTTCCCCTCCTCCCCAATACATCTCTCAACTCCAGGCTCCTTCACCTCAGTCAATGGCACCACTTCATGGTACCCATTTGCTCAGATCTTAAATCTAGAAACCATCTTTGAACCTTTTAGTTATCTCCCTACATCTACTTCTTAAACAAATCCTTTGACTCTACCTACAAAACGCATCTCGAAACATCCAGAAGTGGTTACCTGGCTCCCTAGGGCAGGGTGAAGGGAGACTCACTGTCAGTGAACACTGGTCTGTTATAGCTGAAGGGGAACTTTAGAAATGGACAATGGTGATGATTAAATATCAGGACAACCATAACTAATGCCACTGGATTTTACATGCAAGGAGCATTGAAAGGGTAAATAATTTGGCAGATATATATTTATCACAACAAAAAAGTAAAATAGATATATCACAAATCTGACCATTTCTTACCATCTCACGATCCATAACAACTCATCTTCCTCTTTCTACCTAGACTGTAGCCATAGCCACTTAACTCGTTTGTCAACGTCTGCTCTTCCCTCTGCCTTCCATTCTTCACAAAGCTGGAGCGAGCTTTCACAAAGTAAAGCAAGTTAGGTCACCTCTTGCTACATTCCTCTAGAGACTTTGCCTTTGTGTGTAGAATCAAATCCACACGTTTTACCATTACCTGAGAACGCCCTGGCCATCTTTTCCTGTGATGATGACAGCCAAGACAACCCTAGGGAATAATCGGACTGTGTCACCTGGGGGGGGGGGCATCATGAGTTGGAATCACTTTGCCAGCCCCCTCTTCTTCGAATCATTCCTCACTCATGCTGCTCTATCCACCCTGATCTTTCCTCTGTCCCCTGAAGATACCCACGTCATTTTCCCCTCAAGACATTTTTGTTCTTTCTGCCGGCAATGCTCTTTCCTTAGATCTTGGTGTGGCTGCTTTTGTCTCATTGCTGATATCACCTCCTCCTCTCAAACTTGACCCCCTCAGAAGGGCTGCCATGGCTCCCCTAGCTGAATCCAGTTGCCATTGAATCAACTCTAACTCATGGTGACCCCATGAGTGTAAGGATAGAACTATGTCTGAAAGGTTTTCATTGGCTGGTTACCAAAGTGGATGGATAGGCCTTTCTTCTGAGGTGCCTTTAGGTTAGCAATTGAGCATGCTAAGTGTGATAGGTAGGTGTATTGTGCCAACCTGACCAATAGGACCATGTGGGATTAGTAAGATTGCAGTTTGATTGGAGGGCAAAGACAAATGGCTCAGCAAAGCCTGCCTTTTTCTTGCTCTCTGGTGATCAGACCAGCATGAGGCTGCTTTAGCTAGTGCTCTCCCTCAACTTATGAGCTACACTACCTGTGGGATAGCCAACTCGTGGAATGTGTCTCTAGAGGAGAGGTTCTCAACCTGTGGGTCACAACCCCTTTAGGGGTCAAATGACCCTTTCACAGGGGTCACCTAAGACCATTGGAAAACACGTATTTCTGATGATTGGGGGTCACCACAACACGAGGGACTGTATTAAAGGGTTGTGGCATTAGGTTGAGAACCACTGCTCTAGAGCTTGAGGTTCCTTTAGACCTGCTGCACCATGCTGCTGGTGTGTACATTGCTTGAGCTTGAGACTGGTGGATCCTGTCATCTTGCATTGCTTGAATTCCATATCCAATCTAAGCCTGCTTTGCTACGCTCCTGAGTTGATGACTGTTTGTGACCTGCCCTGCTGTTTACTGCCTGTGGTTGGACTGCCTGCATTGCCCGAGGGAAGACTTAGCAGTTTGCTTCCTTGACCTTGGATCCAGCAGCCCTCATGAGTTGAAGGACTTCCAGTATATTAACTGTTCCACAGAAGTGAGTTGAACTCATCCTTCTGTACTGCTATGTGGACTAATTAGCTGTTATATTCCTTCATGCTGTATATCTATATCTATCTATCTATCTATCTATCTATCTATCTATCTATCTATCTATCTATCTATCTATCTATCAACTATAATCATAAGTGTCCTGGTTTTGTTTCTCTAGAGAACCCTGCCTAACACACTAAGCATTTGCACCATCCAGGGATTTCACCCTGATTCCAACTGAAACAGTTCCTTTGTTAGACTCATATTTTATGTATTTTGTAGCCCTTGCTCATGCTGATATTGTTTTATTTATTTGTTTAGGAGTTATTCAAGTCTCCCAACAATAGAACATAAGTTCCGTCAGGGTAGAAAATACGTTCCTTGTGGTCACCAGGGATTCTTCAGAGTTTTGAACTGCGCTTGCTGCATTAACACCAAGTGAAAAAAAACCTGTTGTTAAATCAACTCCTTTCTGTAGTAACAGTGCTGGTGGGTGAGTTTGAGCTGTCAACTTTTAAATTAGACCAGCAGCAAATCATTTATATTTGTGATACCTAGCAATCTTGCCACATAAACCTAAACCCAAAACCCACCACTGGGTGGATTTCAATGCATAACAGTCCTAGATAGGGTTCGCTTTCCCTCCCACAGAGTGGCTGGTGGATTTGAACTACTAAGCTTCTGGTTAGCAGCCCAATGTCTATCCCATGGTGCTGTTAGGCTCCATTTGGTGTTAAAGAAACATTTGATGATTGCTTAACAGATGAGTAAATAATCACAACCCATTTCAGTAACTCCTAACTCCACAGAACTGGGTTTGTCGTTGTATTTTTGTTATGTGGAAGAAAAAGGATTTTTGATAGTGTTATTTACCCCATTCTCTAATTGTTTTATTTTTACTGTAGTTATACACACACACACACACACACGCACACATATCAATTCATGCTCTAGTTTTAAAATAGTAAAGTGGTAAAAATGGTAGTTAAATTTTTTTCTGATTATCTTGATAGCATGAAGAGACAGAGCATGAGAAAATGTTTGCTGTGAGCTAGCAGAGACTGGGCTGATGAGAAAGGGTGAGTGTGCGCATGTGATATGTACTGAGTTGTGTGTCTGTATGTGTGGTGTGGTGGCGGCGGTAGGGTTTCATTTTATAATCTGGCATGGTCAATGATGTTCAATTGCTCTATCTACTGTTCTGAACATTACTTGGTGTAACTAAAGCACCAGATGGCAGCAGGGGTGCATGACTCCTCTTTCTTAGCCTTTAAGGCATTTTCTAGTGGATTAGCTGTTATACAAAATGGGCAATTAGACACAGCCCCTGCACAAAGGAATTGCAGTCTATAGATGGATTGGTTGTCATTACATAAAGGTCTATATCTTCATTGAAGGAGCTTTAGAGGGGTAACGGTTAAGCTCTCAGCTGCTAACTGAAAGGTTGGTGGTTCAAACCCAACAGATGCTCCTCAGGAAGAAGGACCTAATGATTTGCTTCCCTAAAGGTTATAACTGAGGAAACCTTCTGAAGCAGTTCCACTCTGTCACACAGGGGCTCTAAGAGTTTCAATAGACTCAATTGTACACAACAAAACCCACAACATATCTTTATTATTAAAAACATATAGGCTGAATCTGGTGAATCCCCTCTGATCAAAGAATGTGAATACCTTATTATCAGACAGAGAGCATGGTAGAGATGATTATCATAGATATAGCTAGGTTAAAATGTAACATCTTATTTTATCTTTCTTTGGACTCATTTAAAAGTTGCTCCAGTTTTGTTTTTGTTTTTTTAAGTGAAGGGGAAATACACGTGGGCTAAGCCTCTGGAGCCCCCTCTGACTATAGACCAGGGAGGCGAGTAGCCTTGCTATCATGCAGAGTGCACTGGAAGGTGGATTATGACAGATGAAGTTAGGTTAAAACTTAACATCTTATCATTTGATCTCCCTTTAGACCCATTTTAAAGTTGTTCTAGCTTTAAGTATTTTCTGCTTTCTTTTCAATTGAAGTTTTTCTCCAGTTTTAATTGTTGTTACTGTTGTTAGCTCTTTTTTTCAGTATATGAAATCCAGGATGGGTGAATCTATAAAGATAGTAGCGATATTGATGTTTTCTTGGGGGTGTGGCAGGGGAAGTTGGGGGGAAATGAGGAGCTAATAGTCATGAGCACAAGAAAGAAAGCAAGGTTTTCTTATTTTATTTTTAAAGAGAAAAAGCAAATGGAAGAAAGGATGACGTCAAGACACTGAATGGAAACTTTAAGACAAAGGCAAATGTTATAATGACCTGTTCAAGGACCTGGAATGAGAAAACCAAAAGGGAAGAACACGCTCAGCGTCTCTGAAAGGGAAAGAACTGATAGTCAAGCCTTGAATTGCAAGTCTGAAAGAGGCATCGACAAAATGCTGACTGATGCAGGAAGCATCCAGAGAAGATGGAAAGAATACAGTCACAGTACGCTAAAAAACGAGTTGACAGCCCATCAGTATGTGAGCAAGAACCAGTGGTGCTGAAGGAAGAAGTTCAAACTTCACTGAATGCATTAGCCCAAAACAAGACTCCCGGAACTGACGGAATATCCATTGAAATGTTTAGGCAAGCTGAAGAAGCACTGGAAGCAGTCCCTTGTCAATGCCAGGAAATTTGGAAGGCAGCTACCTGGCCAACTGATTGGAAGAGATTCATATTTATGCCCATTCCAAGGAAAGGTCATGCAACAGAATGCTCAAACTACACAATGATGTCACTGATCTTGCACAAAAGTAAAATTTTGCTTAAAATCATCCAACAACAATTTCAGCAGTATATTGATAGGAAACTTCCAGAAGTTCAGATCAAATTCAGAGGAGGACATGGAACCAGGGATATCATTGCTGATGTCAGATGGATCTTGGCCCAAAGCAGAGACTACCAGAACAATGTTTACCTGTGTTTTGTTGACTATGCAAAAGTGCTCAATTGTGTGAACCATAATAAACCGTGGACAACCTTGAGAAGAATGGGAATCCCGGAACACTTGTACGTGGATTCGGGACTTGTACATGGATCAAGAGGCAGCTGTGCAAATAGAACAAGGAAATGCTGCATGTTTTAAAATCAGGATAGGTGTGAGACAGTGTTGTATCCTTTCATCATACCCTGTTTCCCTGAAAATAAGACAGTGTCTTATATTAATTTTTTTTCCAAAGATGCGCTAGGTCTTATTTTCAGGGGATATCTTATTTTTCCATGAAGAAGAATAGGGTACACATTTATTATTAAAGGGAAATTTGTTACCTGTATATGGTACGGTAGTAGTTGTCATCACAAACCAGCATAACCAGACAAACTGTGAATCCTACAGTATCAAGAATTTCTTGTTACTACCATTATTTCCATGTACAACAATCTATGGTACATTTACTCATAATCTATGGTGCATTTATTCGTACTTCCTGTCTGCTCCGTCTGCACTGCAGCCAACAGTGAGCTGCGCGGTGGTGTCCGCCATTACGGTCCAGAGTCCAGAGTTACGGTAGCTTTGGGGGGCCTTATTATCGGGGAGGCCTTATGTTCGGGGAGGTCTTATTTTGGAGGGGATGCCTTATATTTCAGTGAGAGGCAAAACTGTGAGTAGGTCTTATTTTCGGGAGATGTCTTACTTTTGAGGAAACATGGTACTTTCTCTATCTGCAGAGCAAATAATTAGAGAAGGTGGATTATGTGAAGAAGAGTGTAGCATCGGGATCAGAGAAAAACTTATTAATAACCTGCAGTATGCAGATGACCCAACCTTGTTTGTTGTAAGTGAGGAGGACTTGAAGCACTTGCTGATGAAGATTAAGGATGGTAGCCTTCAGTATAGATTACAATTCAATGTAAAGAAGACCAAAATCCTCACAACTGGACCAATAGGTAAAGTCACGATAAACGGAGAAAAGGTTCAACTTGTCAAGGGTTTTGTCTTGGATCCACGATTAATGCTGATGGAAGCAACAGTCAAGAGATCAAAAGATGTATTGCACTGGGTGAATCTACTGCACAAGACCTCTTTAGAGTATTGAAGAGCCAGGGTGTTACTTTAAAGACTGAGGTGTGCCTTACCCAAGCCATGGTGTTTTCCGTTTCATCCCATGCATATGAAAGTGAGTAAGGAAGACCGTAGATGCAGCAAATCATTTGAACTGTGGTGCTGGAGAAGAATATTGAAAGAACCAGGGACTGCTGAAAGGACAACCCGATCTGTGTTGGCAGAAGAAAAGCCGGAGTGCTCCTTAGGCAAGGATGAAGAGACTTTGTCTTACACGCTTCAGACATCTTGTCGGAGCGCGCAGTCCCCGGGGAAGGACATCTTGCTTGGGAAAGTGCAGGGGCGGCAAGGAAGAGGCGATGAGGTGACTTGACACGGTGGTTGCATCGATGGGCTCAGACTGAGGAAGGTGCTGGAGCGTCAGCGTTTTGCTCTGTTGTGCATCGGGTCACTATGAATTAGAACTGACTCGGCGTCTAACAGCAACAAAGAAGAAAATGTTCTAAAATTGATGGTGGTAATGATTGTACAACTTTTCTTGATAGGAGTGAATTACTGAATTGTATGCTATGTGGATTATGTCCCAATAAAACTGTTAAAACAACCAAAACTGGATGTTGAATGCCCATCTCCGCAAGAGTTGAGTCAGAGCTCTAGAATCTTAGAGGCATGGAACAAGTTACAGATTAATTATATCCTGTAATTAATGGCCTACTTGCTATTTCTAATTTAGTGCTTATCTCCTCCTCTAGAATAGAAGTTTCTTGAGGACAGACACCTGTCTTTTTCAGAGTCTCCCCTAGCAGAAAGGGAAAGGGCAAATGGGTAAGGACAGGGATAGAGAGGGTGCTGTAAAGAAGGACTTAGAGACATCTTGTGGCAGATTAATGAAGGTGCCTACGTTCTCCAGGCCACACTGGTTGAAATTGGTAAAAATAGATGGGATTTTAGGGCCACTCTTAACATTAAACAAAACCAAACCAAACCCACTGCTTTTGAGTTCTTTCTGACTCAGTGACGCTATGGGGCAAGGTAGAACCGCCCCACAGTGTTTCCAAGGCTGAGACGTTTTATGGAAGCAAACTACTCCATCCTTTTCCAGATGGAATGGTTGGTAGGCTCTAATCGTTGACCTTTGGCCTAGCCGCTCAGCAATCCCAGCATTGTTACTGAAAGATCATTTGTTCAAACCCACCTGTCCTGTCATGGAACAGAGATGTGCTCATCCGCTTCCATTAAGCTTCCCGCCTTGGGGACCTTTTAGAGCAGTTCTACTCTGTTCTATAAAGCATGGAGGAGCCAGAATCAACTCGACGGCTTCGGACTTTATCACTTCTCCGACCCCAAATCCAGTATTCTCTCTCAGTTCTGGGAGTCTAAAAGGGAATTTCTTTTCATGAAAGAAAGCCTTTCCTTCATTGATAGGAAAAGGACAGGGTTCAAAACGCAAATAGAGGAAGTGCTTTGGTAGGACTGACTGTAAAAATACACCTGACATCATCCGTTTTCCTCTGGTGTGTGTGTGTGTGGTGGTGGGGTGGGGGGGCGGGAGGGAAAACCGTAGCTACAAAGGGAAGGAAAGAAGGTGGAGACCGCAGCCGTGCGGTTACTGCTTTCTTCAGTCTGTGCAGCAAGGAGCGGTGACCAATAATTGAGCTCTGCAAAGATCATGATGGCTATTTTAGCAGCGTCTGGTCTCTATTTTCTACCACCTGTCTGTCAGTTTAGCATACTATGGTGGCTTGCATATTGCTTTAAATCATGCCCCTGGTATTTCAAATATCCGTGAGATACCTGTGGTAGAAAGATTTCAGTGGAGCTTCTAGATTAAGACAAACTAGAAGGAATGGTCTGTAGTGCTACTTTTTAAAAATTTGCCCATGAAAACCCTATAAATTACAAAAGAATATTGTGTGATATGGTGCTGGAAGATACGCTCTCTAAGTTGGAAGACGTTCAGAATAAAACATTGCAGGTGCAACAGTGGACTTAAAAATACCATTGGTGTAAAGATGGTGACCAACCTGGCACCATGTTGTTCTGTTGGGTTTGGGTCAGCATGAGTCAGCGCTAAGAATACAGCAATTACCAATAGCGAAGTCTCTGTCTGTCTTTTACCTATTCTACTTCTACAAAAACCTCTGAAAACAATATAAACCTGTTTTGGATCATAACTGTTTATGTTAGAACTGAATATAGAAAATCAGTTTGGAGTCCTGGGTTTGACTACTTATGATCATTATCCTGCCAAGTGAAGTCCAAATAACGTCCCAGAGACATCTATTGATGACGGGTTTGCACAAGGCCGAGAAAGTTCTGGGAAAATGATCATCACCATCACAGGACACAGGAGGATAGTAACGTCAAACTTAAAAGAGTCTGTGTGTATGAGTAATATGATGTTCACTTTGTATTTGTATTCTAAATATTCTACTTATGGTCTGTCTTTGGTCTTATCAACATGTTGTAGTCAACAGCTGCAAACGATTCAATGAGCAATGCCTACTTTTTATTTAAAAGAATTTTAGTATTTTAGGGGTGCACCATTAAATTGATCAACTCATTAAAAAATGAATCGATGGTTAAATGAGTGCCTTTTTAAAAAAGAAAATTATAGGCATTGATATAATAATGATTAAAATCCAAATCCACCAGGCACAAAAACAACAAGCTCAGTTAATAATAAAATGTTATGCTTTTATCAATAAACCTTGCACTAGTGATTTTGCTTAAATAAAAGAGCATCACTTTACATTCACTTAATGTGATCAATTTGACTTTTATTGTTTTTACCAACATTCAATTTGCCAATTGATTTTGGCTTTATAGTTATATAAGAGTTTTAAGTATATGAACTGGATCTGATACCTAGCTTTTGGTAAACATCTGGGTAATTTTATCAAAAAAGAAATCTTAGCAATTACTTAATCATGATAAACACTCTTCTGGACCAGTGCTTCCTAAGGATTGAAATGAGTAACAAAAAATGTACTTATTAAACACTAAAATTAGAAATGTGTAAAAGTCCTAAACTTTGAGGTACTTGACCCATATCGGAATGATCAGCCCAAGTTGAAGTCTCCACTCCTTTGACAGACTTAAGGACACAACAAAAGAAACATGTTTCTCTGTGGTTAAACTCAAGATACTGCAAGAATGTTCATAAGGGCATGTCTTACCAGACCCTTATCAGAAATTCCCTCAGCAGCCCTCAGGAAATGTTCTAAGATAATTAACTCATGACCTCATTGTCACACCCTCCTGAGTCATGGATTGAAACCAACCAAGCCAAATAGCCTACATTCATGTTTCTGACCAATCGCATCTGACTTCTCTGATTTTGCATCTTCCAGTCAGGATGTTGTATCCTTCCTTCTTGATTTTGTCTCATAAACATGCATCTGTTATGCCACCATTTTGGAGGATTTGATTTCACCTTGTCCACCATTTGAAGTGTTTGGACCTTTGATAATTTTATGCTTTTATTTTAACAGTGCCTGCATCCCTCTTCTTTTTAAAATACAGTGAACCCTCATTTATCGCGGTTAATCGGTTCTAGACCCTACCGTGATAAATGAAATTCCGCGAAGTAGGATTCCTTATTTGTAAATCAAATATTTTCGT
>NW_022111366.1:1185834-1187651 GCF_000313985.2 Echinops telfairi
CCTGCATTCTTGCTGGAACTTCTGACATTTTCTTGTGTCAGATAAGTGGAATTTGAAGGCACATTTTATCAGCGTCTCCCATGATATTGAGGACCTGGAACTTTGCTATTAAAAATGGACCCTTTGAAGTTCATCTGTCTCCATGGATTCCTGGGATTTGTCTCAGGTAAAAGGTCTCTTGAATTTAGCTCCATTTCCTTGCTTTGAATTCTTTGAGATTTATTGTTGACTCTCACTTCCTTCATTTTCAGCTTTATAGAAGTACTTGCATGACTTTGCTGCCAAGTTAAGTTTAGCTGTTACTACAAGACTCCCAAGACAAATAAACATAGCTTTTAGGAAGATCAGAGTCTCAACCCATTAAGTATGAATTCATCTCTTTTTCTTCATTGCATATTCAGATTTTCAAACATGTGAAATTAGCATCCAAATTAGCAAAGAAGAAGTAAAATTATATCTATTTGCAGATAATATGATCCTATGTACAGAAAACCCTAGAGATTTAACAAGAAAAGTGCTGGAACTAACTAATAGAAGGATCCAGCGAAGTGACAAATATACAAGATGAATATACAAAAATCAATCAGATCCTCTACACTAGCTTAAAGAGATTAAAAAAAAAAAGGAAACTAGGAAAATAATGCCACACAAAGGCTGAAATATTTAGGAATAACTCTAACCAGTGATGAAAGCCCTTTATAAAGAAAATTACAAAACACTGCTACTAGAAACCAAGAGATCTATGCAAATGGAAGGCTATACCATGCTCATGGATAAAAAGACTTAAAATTGTGAAAATATCAATACTACCCCAAGTCATCCAGGGATACAATGCAATTGCAATCGACTTTTGTCATTAATCTTTAAAGAAATAGAAAAACAAATCATCTGATATGGAAAGGAAAGTGCCCCCGGATAAACAAGAACAAAGTAGGAAGCCTCTCACTTCTCAGTCTCCAAACCTACGTTAAACTATAACCACCGTGGTGCAAATAACCTGTATAGGTACAATGACAGACAGACCAATGGAACCTACTTGAGAATGCAGAAACAAATCCATTCATTTACAGACAGTTGATCTTTGACAAAAGTCTAAAATCTATTCAATGAGGGGGCCGGGTGGGGGCTGAGGTAGTCCCTTTAGCAAATGGTGCTGGCAAGACTGAATATCCATGTGCATAAAATGAGACTTGATGCATATTTTTCACCATATAAAAAATGAATTCCAGATGAATCAAAGAGTTAAACCTAAAACTATAAAGATAATCAAAGAAAACAGGGGTAAACTTAGGAACCCTACTACACGGCATAACAACAATATCAAACTCTAAAAAATGTACAAACAGCACAAGAAAAACTAGATGACTGGGACCTTCTAAAAATTAAACATTTATGTGCTTCAAAAGACTTCACTAAGAGAATAAAAAGAGAGCCTACAGATTGGGAAACTATTTTTTACAATAACATACTGGATAGGGAACTAATCTCTAAAATTTATAGAAAACTCCCAACACCTCAACAACAAAAACCACAAATAATCCATTGAAAAATGGATAAAGGATATGAAAAGACACTTCACCACAGGGAACATTTAGGAGACTAATAAACACATGAAGAAATGCCCCCTGCCAGCCATTAGAAACACACAAAGCAAAACAACAATGAAATATCACCCCATCCAGCATCAATAAGAAAGTTAAAAAACAAAAACAAAAACCCACCACCCCAAAAACAACCCAAAACAAGCAACAATAAGTACTGCAAGAGTGTGGAGAGACTAGCCCCTCATCTACTCCTGAGGAGACCATAAAATGGGG
>NW_022111366.1:1188691-1190068 GCF_000313985.2 Echinops telfairi
TATTCTAATCCATAGCCAGGGACCATCTACTTTCTTCACCACACTTAGCTGCAGCACCCTATCTCCAGTGATTTCTTCTTGAAGGTGAGTATCGAACAGGGCCACGTTATAAGAACCAATTAAGTGGGAGCCCAGAATCCAAGTTCATGGGATATGAAAAACTCTGGTTTACTTTGGTGGTCAAATTATGATAAAAAAAATTAACAAGAGCAACAACCAAAGAAAACAAAAACAAAGACAGAAACATAAAAGTGTGTGTGTGTGTGTGTGTGTGTGAAAATCAACCCCTGAAAAACAAAACAAGCAAAAAGGAAAATGTTGTCAATTATCCCCCTGGGTATAAGGCAATTACATTGATGACATCAGTAATTTATCCAATTTCATAGAGTTTAAGGCACTGTTGATATGAGGAGTTTATGCGAGTATAGTCCAACTGTGAGCTGTAATCCATGTGATGTTGCTTCGTACAGATTGATTTCTTAATTGATTAAAGTCTTTACATTGAGCATGGGGGTTGGTGCTAGGAGAACTTTTACTGTATCATTTCTTTTTTTAAAAAACAGTTTTATTAGCATTTTATCCACATGTCATACAATTCAATAATCTCAAGAGAAGTTGTACAACTGTCACCATATTCAATTCTAGAATATTTTCTTCTCCCTTGTAGTCATTGTTATTCATGTAATATTTTTTTCTGATTGTGGCCAAAAATATAAACAACAGAGCATCCTCAAATTCCACAACTGTCCTTGTGTAACTCAATGTCGTTGAATGTACTCCTCGTGGTGTACAGCCATTATTGATATCCTTTTCCAGATTATTCTACTACCATTGACATAAACTCAATTCCTCCTATCCACAACTCTTTCCCCTTCAGCTATGGTAACCATTGGCCAGATTTGGTTTCTTTCTTTCTTTCTTTTTTTTCTCACCTCATGGTTTTCTTATGATAGTATTCACATATCATATACTTCCATGGTTAAATCACTTTTAAAATGAGCTGTGTAATCACATCAGTTCTAGCGCTCCTTCCCACATTCATTGTTTACTGCATCATTTCTTGCAGGGCAGATCCTTGCCTATCAGATTAATACCTGTCATATTAATTCAAGCGAGGCCAGCCACCTAGCATGCAACCACTGCATAAGCTCCATCAGGTTCAAGACACATTTGTAAGTAATAATACCAGAAATGTAGTCTATCCCTAAAGAACTGAGGGTCTTAGGAATTCAACTGTCAGTGCAGTCTTTTAAATATTATTAATTGATGCCCTTTAAAGATTTTTTTTAAAGATTTGGGGTAACAAATTAATCAGAAGGAGCTAAATCAGAAGTGTAAAGTGGATACCTGATGATTTCCCATAGAAACACTTGGGGG
>NW_022111366.1:1190168-1191159 GCF_000313985.2 Echinops telfairi
AAAAACAAAAACCCACCACCCCAAAAACAACCCAAAACAAGCAACAATAAGTACTGCAAGAGTGTGGAGAGACTAGCCCCTCATCTACTCCTGAGGAGACCATAAAATGGGGTGCAAGCACTGTGGAAAACAAAGTTGGAAAATGAAATCCCACATGAACCTGTAGTCTCATTACTAGGTGTAGAAAATAAGATCCTTGACATGAACAGATGTCCACCCATGTTCATCAAAGCATTATTCACGATAGCAAAAAGATAGAAACAGCCTACGTTCCCATCAACAAACTCTATTACATACACATAACGAAATACTCCAAACTCACTGTCATTGAGTCAGTTCCAACTCATGCCAACCCTACCGGACCAAGCAGAACTGCCCGTGTGAGTTTCCAAATCTGTAAATCTTTATAGGCGTAGAAAGCCTCATCTTTCTCTCAAGGAGCAACCTGGTGATACCGTACTGCGAACCTTGTGGTTTCACAGTCCAACATGTAACCCAGTGCACCTCCAGGCTGCATGTCATTACACAGTAATGACACGGTTACACAACACCTACAATATGGTAGAACCTAGCGTATGTTATGCTGAATGTAATGAAATCAAACCCATAGCCATCTAGTCAGTTCCAACTCTTAGAGATCTTATTAGACAGAATAAAACTTCTTTATAATATTTCTGAGGCTATAAATCTTTTCTTTACACTTTTACTGACACATTTTTCCACATATAATACAATTTAATCATTCAATCGCATTGAAAAGAGTTGTACAGTCATTAGCACATTAATCGTAGCACATTTTCTTCTTCCTTGTTCTTTTTATTTGTACAATAATTATTGTAATTATTACTAAAGTTGTTTGAGTCCCTCAATTGTGGCCAGAGGGGATCGGACAAAGGCTTAATCTGACCAGATACTCTGCAGATGGACTTTGGGCTCTCACTGTCCCCAGAGTCTTCTTCAAATTGGGCATTTATGCTTTCAGCTTTGATGC
>NW_022111366.1:1192800-1194294 GCF_000313985.2 Echinops telfairi
CAAAATAGTCATACAGTAAGCAGATGTTATTGCTCCTTGTCCCTTCAGAAAGCCAATAAGAAAAATGCCTTAAGCATCCCCAAACCCTTTGCTCTTGACATTTTTGTTTGACTGGACCACTTCCACTTCCACTGTTGTTTTCATAGTGCTTTGTCTTCAGGATTATCTGGTAAACCATGTTTCATATTGTGTTAGACAGGGTTCTCCGGAGAAACAAAAACCTACCTATCACTCATAATCTGTTCCAATTATTTGAAGAAAACTTAAGGAATTTGATCCCATTTGTTTAAATTGGGTGCACCAATTTGTCAATCATAGGGCAAAAAGTTTGTCAGCTTTAATTTTTCAGTCAGAATTGTATAATTTGAATCAATTGAGATGTCTATGGTTTCGGCTAACAATCATCAAAATTTAAATCAATGGAGATGGTCTACCATTGTGGATTTAATTTTCAACATTATCTTGTCCCTTCTTAAACTTAGTTATTAGCTTTTAACTGCCAGTTACCTTGGGCTATTGTTCCCATAAACTTTTATAAAGCACAAATGCTTTTACTATTTGTTGACTCATAAATTTGATGTGTTTTTCCTTCAATTTAAAAACATTCATATCGCTCTGATAAAGGTTATTTTTAAATTGATGTTTTAGTCTTCTTAGTGTCTTAAATAAGGAGCCCAGGTAGTGTAGTCATTATGTATTGGCAATGATCCGAGAGGGGCCTCAGCGTGAAACTACCAACCGCTCCTCAGGAGAAAGATGGGACTTCTCCTGTAAAGAGTTACGGTCTCAGAAAGCCACAGGGGTAGTACTACCCTGTCCTGTAGGATCACTATGAGTTGGCATTGACCCAGTGGTAGTGAGTTTGGTTTGTTTCTTTGGAGTGTCTTAAATGAGATCCCGTCCACATATGTTATAACAAGTTAGTACATTTATTTTGGTGCATTTTAAAAATCCATGGAAGCTCCTTTACTCAGAGGAAATTTTTAAATCAGTTCTGGAATAGTTAGTTTAAAGGATAAGCCCCATACCAGCATCCTGATAGGGGAAAATAGCCCAGGCTCATTTATGAAGGATGTTAAAAACCAAATGGGAACCTTGGCTTCTCGGGGTCAAATAAAATTCCTAGCAGGGAGTTGATCTTCTGATCTTCTAATTTACTCTTGTTGTTGTTGTTGTTGGTTCCAACTCATAGCACAACATAATGAAACACTGCTCAGACCTTGGCCAGCCTCACAACGGTTGCTGTGTGTAGAGAATGCAAAAAGGTGGCCACATTCATATTCCCAGACTGCTAATGAGACAATGCCAGGCCGATAGAGGCAAGCAAGTGGCATGGCCATTGGTTGTCTCTAGTAACAGAAAGGGGACCCATAAGGAAACTTTGTATTATCCCCAGAGAGGATATTTTCCACTTTCAGAGAAGGTTTGAGTTTGTTCAAAGTTCAGGACTCTTGGTTTTAGTCAAATCCTGCTGAGGAAATGCCATGAGGTTTA
>NW_022111366.1:1198203-1200149 GCF_000313985.2 Echinops telfairi
CAACTGCACTAGCCTCTTGTGTGTGGCTAGCCTCCCTGAAGTGTTTCATAAGGGGCGCAGGCCTCTTCTGGGCAACTGGCAGCCCTGGGGCAATGCAAAAGGAGCTCGAGCCTTAATGGTGGGCTGGCAGGCCTAAGGTGCCACAAAAGGGCGCAAGCCTTTGCTGGAGGACTGGCGGACCTGGGGCACTGCTGCCGGGGCTGGAACCTCTGTTGGGGGTGGCGCTGGCAGACTTGGGGTGCTGTGGAAGAGGCATGAGCTCTGTCAGACACCTGTCAGCCCTGGAGCACAACGGTGCTGCGGGGAGCTGGTGGGGCTGGCAGGCCTGGGGTTCTGTGAGAGAGGTGTGAGCCTCTGCTGGGAGGCTGGAGGTCCTGGGGTGCTGCAAAAGGGGCTCAAGCCCCTGCCAGGGTGGCTGGTGGGTCTGGGTCTCAAGAATCTGCAGGGAGTGTTGGCGATGGGGTTGAAGTCAGCTTCTGGTTCAGAGAATTGCTCTGGGCTGTCACGGGATTGCCTGACAGCCTCAAAACCCCTGCCCAGCCCCCAAATCTCCCCACTCACCGATCTCCACAAAGCTCCCAGAGTGAGCTACCTATCTGATCGCCATCTTGCCCCTGGTTCCTCCTTTTTAATGACCTTCTATTTTACCAAAAGAGCCCTGCTTGTATAGTGGTTTAGGTTAGGTCTTAACAACAAGGTTACAGTTTGAAACCACCAAACTGCTTCTCTGTTTCACAGGAGAATGATGAAACTTTCTATTCCGGCAGAAAGTTACAGACTTGGAAACCCTCGTAGGCAATTCTATTCTATGCTATAAGATAAATGTGGGTCAGAATTGACTCAATGGCAGTACGTTTTGTTTTTTGAAGTTCTCTTTTACCAATAGAATGCACAAATTATAGAAAAATATCATTAATATCACATGCAAGCAAAATTTTGCTGAAGATCATCCAACAATGATTGCAGCGATACAGTGATGAAATCCAGACCCAATTCGGAAGAAGATTGGGATAAGGGATATCATGGCTGATGTCAGATGTAACTTGTCTTAAAGCAGGGAATACCAAAAAGATGTTTACTTGTGTTCCATTGATTATGTAAAGGCATTTGACTGCATAGACCATAACACACTATGGATAACTGACTCTGTTCCAAATGCTGAGGTTTTGTGAGAGGCTATCCACCATAAGTCTATTTCCCTTCTTCATATTCATATTCATTGCCATCAAGCATCCTCTGATGACTATCTGTGCTGTATCCCATGGGTTTTAGTATGTCGTATTCTCAGTCTCATTTGTTTTTAGAAAGTTCCAAATTTCGTCTCTGATTTGGGACAATATCTACTCCTTCAAAAGAAGTAGGTTCATCCTCCATATATTTGTCCTTTTTAAATCTTTCTTTTGTTGATTTCCAGCTTTATGGCATAGTGATCAGAGAAGGAAGACTGAATGACCTTTACATATTTGAATTTGCTAAAAGTTGACTGGTGTTCTATTTTTGAATATGTGCCAAATTAACTTGAAAAGAATGTGAGTTTTTTTGTGGTTGGGTGGAGAGCTCTGTATCAGGTCAAGTTGTCTAATTGTAGAGTTTAATTCTATAGCCTGCTTGTTGAGCTTCTTTCCCACTGCTCTATCCTTCTCAGAGAGCGGTGTATTGAAGTCTCCTACTATGATTGTTATCTCGTGATTTCTTTTTTCATCTTTTGAAGGATTTGATTGATGTATTTCACAGGTCTCAAGGGCACGTATATGTTTGTTTATTGTGCTCACTGGCTCTTGGTCTACTGACCCCTTAAGCATTATATAATGCCCATACTTAACTCTTGTTATGCCCTGCACCTTAAAATCGATTTTGTCAGAGATTAGAATTGCGACTCCTTCCTTATTTAGATTGCCATTGGGTTGATATACATCTGCCAACCCTGGATCCTCGGCCTGTTTTTG
>NW_022111366.1:1200471-1203074 GCF_000313985.2 Echinops telfairi
GGTGGTCTCATGTTTGTGCTCTGTGGATATTGGCCTTCTAACCTAAAATGGTTGCAAAGTAACTTTTGTAGTGCTGGGATTTTTTAAAAATGTATTCTCTAAGTGTTTCCTGAGTTGGGAAAACCCTTACCTTTCCATCTATTTTGATGGCTAGTTTGGCAGGGTAGAGGATTCTTGGGTTACTGTCATGCTCCTTCAATTTTTGGAAGATGCTGTTCCATTCTCTCCTCTTTTTCATGGCTAATGCTGATAAATCTAAGCATATTCTTATCTGATTACCCTTACAGATGACTGTATTTTTTTCTCTAGCTGCTCTTATAATTATCTCCTTTTCCTCAAAGTTGGATAATTTGACTACTGTATGCCTTGGTGTGTTCTTTTTGAGGGTCATTCTATGTGGTGTCCTCTCTGCTTCCTGAATAATTGTCTGATTCTGTTACATTAAATTGGGGAAGTTTTCTTCCAGAAATTCCCTCAGTACCTTGGCTGTTGATTTGTTCATTGTGTCTTGCTCTGGTTACCCAATATTCGAATATTATTTCTCTTCATAGCATCACTCATTATTCTCAGGTTTTCTTCAGCTTCTTTGATTAGCTTGCTTGATTGTCTTTCACATTTGTTGAATTCTACTTGGTTATTTCAAGATCATTGGTACGATTCTTTGCCTCTTCCAGCCTGGTGGTAAGGTCTTTTACCCTTTGCTTTGCTTCTGCTGCATTTTCCTTTAACTCTTATATTTTCCTTTGGTAGGCAGACTCTGTCCTCTCTATTTTTTCATCCTTTTCCTTTAATGATTCCCTTATATTCCGTAGGACTCTAAGCAACATAATGAAGATTTCTTTTTGTGGCAGTTCAAAGCTTGCCTTTCTATGTACGTTGCTAGGTTCTTGTCCTCCTCAGACATTGCATTTAGTTTGTCCTACTTTTTTGTAGTGGTTGTGACTGTGGGTTGTTGTCTGTGTGGTGTTTTGTTGAAGCTTGGCGCCATTTTCCTGGGATTCCAGGAGCCCTGTAATTTCTTTCTCAGGACTACTAGGAGTGATTTTAAGGACTACCTGGAGCCAGCTGCGCTGTGGGTTCAGGCCATGTCTCTATCTCACTAGGGTTCACTCTCTCCCTAGACAACTGGAGCTATCTATTTGGAGTGACGTGGGTCGCTCTCTTGGTTGGGGGGTGATTACAGACAGCAACTGTTGTGTTGTGCAGGCTGATCGCCGACAGCATGAACCAGTGCTCACAGGCCATAGCAGGGGAGGGAACTACTCAAGGGAACTACTTATTCACAGACTAGTCAGAGGCTCTGATCACTAGCAGCAGTGCCAGATCTGTCATGAACAGTGAGGGTGGCATTGGGCAGGCTTAACATGTGCAGGTGGACCAATGTTCACGGGGACTTGGGCATGCAGGTATAAGGTGGATGTGTATCTAGTTGGTAAGTTGATTGAGAATGGGTATTGTCAAGGTGTAGGGAAGAGTTTGTCGGTGTTGTGGTGGTTGGGGTGCATGATGGGTATGTTAAATTTACCAGGGTCCCTTATTAACCCTGTGAATTGTGAAAGGGAGAGTGCCTTAATTATTTATGTTTATAACAGAAGGCTCCTTTGTATTAGGTTGCTGCACAACTCTGATTCTCCTCCCCTTACGGACACTCCCAGAGTAGATATAGATTATTGCTGTGAGAGCCCCTGGGAGATGGGGCTTCTGTTTAAAAGGTGTTCAGTGTAAGATCAATGGGATCCTGTTTTTGCTGGCTTTCTTTCCAGGGGCAGGGAAGGCTGCTGAGTAACCCTGATGTGATATGTCCGAATTTCTGTGGCAGCGAAAGAACTCCTGTGTTTTCTTTCACAGAAGGTAATGCAAATAGGATTAACAACTATATGGAGCCAGCTTGGCTACACGTTCGAGTTGCATCTCTGTATCACTGGAGGCCAGCTCTCTCCCTAGAAAGCTACAATTTTACTTGGTCAGTTTAAAGGATGTTGTGTGTTGCTGAAGTGAAGGGAACAGGTTGCAGAGGTTATCGTGGTTGGTGTAAAGGAGGAGTGTAGTGAACCCTCCAGGGTCCTTTGTTGATATTGCATATTATATAGGGGCAGTGTTTGGTGATGATGGTTAGGGTGTCAGAGAGGGGGTGAGATTCAGGCTAGGGGAATATTTTGGTGTCTAATGTAGCTGTGAGAGCAATATTCTTGTGTTTGGGTTAGTTATCCTGAGGGTATGTACCTCTGGTAGAACAGGTCAGAGGCAATTGGGATGGTGGCTGTGTGATGCGGTCTATCCTATCACCTACCTAAGTAGGCTAGAGGATGGGGTATAGCAATTTCTACTCAGCAGGCTGATTTCAGAAGGCTGGTTTCACTGACTTACTATTGTGTGGTCTTTTAGCAGACTTTCTTTTTTTTGTTTGTTTGGTTTTTTTTATTTTTGGTTTTTTTTAGCAGACTTTCAAAGACTCTTGGTCAACCTGAAAACTGGTAAAACCTAGACTTTAGCTATGGGTGGGGTTTCCTATTTGTTATGTTAATACCTTGTTAATGAACCTGGCTTGGGATGGCTTCCTTTCAAAGTTACCAAAAAGGAATACAACCTTAGAATGAACATGA
>NW_022111366.1:1204455-1210782 GCF_000313985.2 Echinops telfairi
GAATTTTGGGAATGATGAGGGCAACAAATGTATAGATGTGCTCTACACAATTGATCTATGTATTGTGATGAATTTTATGAGCCCCAATAAATTGATTAAAAAAAAAAAAAGAATGAACATGCTTTCCTTATTTCTTTTTTAAAAAATGAGGCTTGCAGGATGTTCTAGTATTGGGGTTGTGCTGTGCTGTCCCCCAAGAGATGGGGACCAGATTTGACAGAGGGGCACACTGGATCTGAGTTTTCTTGGCTGACTTCCTGGGTCCCTCCCAGCTCGCTCCTGTGTAGTTCTGTATGCTTTTGCTGTCTGCCTCTGCCACAGGTAAATTAGCCTAGAGGCTCTCCAATTGCATCAAGGTAGTGTCCAATTATCTATCTTTACCCATGCTGGCAGTCTGAGTGCAGAGCTGGGAGAAGGGGTAAAGCAGTGTTCCCTGTTGTCGCTCTGTTTCTGGGCAGGGAAAGGAGGTGCAAAACCCACAAATGTGCAAGCAGAGAGGGGAGCAGAGAGAAAACCCTGGAGTGAGCTTTTGTGTCTAGTTTTTGGAGGCTATCCGCAGGCCTGGAATTATGACCACCCTAGGACAGCAGTCTGGGGACATTGCTGCACGTCAGTGGTCTCAGATCTTGGGCACAGGAGAGGGAGCAAATTCCATCCCACAGGACCCAGCGAGGGATGGGGGAAACTGCGACAGATGCAATGAGCCAGGGGCACCACTGTGAGCTCTCAAATAGCTCCATGGGTGAAGATTGTGAGGGGAGGTCTGGGCCACAGACCCTCACTAACTAGGATTCTGTTTCTAGCACCTGTCCTCCCAGTATTGGACTCCTTACCTCTAAATTTTCTGATCTAATAATGGAGCACCAGGTGGGTGATTCCACCTGGATACCATCTTGACTCCTTTCTCCCCTATTCTTTATTTCTTATGCTCTCTCTCTCTCTCTCTCTCTCAGCGAGAGAGAGAAAGAGAGATTATTATATAAAATAGAGGGGTTGCTGGAAATTAAGATACTTGTATTTCTTTAGGGAAATGCTATACTGTTTTCCATAGTGGTGGCACAATTCTACAGCCCCATTAGCAATGTAAAAGACATCTTCACAACTTCTCCAGCATTTATTACTTTCAGTTTTATTGAATTGTGCCAAAAGTGTCAGTGTGAAGTGATATTTCACTGTTGTTTTAATTTGTATTTCTCTTATTGCTAATGATTGGGAACATTTCTTCATATGGTTGTTGGCCTGGATGTCATCTTTAGTAAATTGTCTAATCATGGTTTGGGCCCATTTTTTAATGGAGTTATTTGTATTTTTCTGGTTAAGATGCTGTAGTTTTCTATAGATTTTGGACATTAGCCCTTTATAAGTGTTATTATATCTTTTGATGAAGTATTTTGATGTTCCGTGTGGTGGTTACATAATCTCTTGTCAACTTGAGGTTACTAAGAGTGAAGGGGTGGGGTCCAGTCTGTCAAGCAGGTCTCAGCTGATGAAGCTTCCTTGTGGACATGGCCTTCTCATGAGGATTCTGGGAACTTCCTCTCTCTCTGCCTTAATTTTTCTTTTGAAAAGCCATGGAAGACTTGCTGAGACCTGCAAGAGCTCCCTCTCTCTCTGCTTCACCTTCCTGTTGAAGAGCCACCCTCAGAGAGCTGGAGGAGGCACATGAAGACCCATGCCAGCGCTGAGATGCTTCCACCACCTTTCGATCCACAAGACGTTTCACCCACTTGCCTGTGATCTTCCTGCATTACATGTGGTTCGTGAGTCTGAAGAGGTATTTATAGACTAGTATTAGACACATGGGTTAATATTGGACTTCTGGAATTGATCTGGATTGAATGGCTGGGATGTGTTCTCAATATACAATTGCTCTTTGATATAAAGCTGTCTCTTACACACACATGAATGTCTCTAGATTTGTTTCTCTAGTCAACTGGGCCCAATACATTCATAAATGTCATATTTTTAATAGGTCCCAGTCTTTTTTTTAGTCTTCTACAATATGGATATTTTGTCACTATGTTCAGTAGTGTGTTTATGTCTTGTACTAGGGTCCTTAAGATTGTATTTTTTCATCGATGGTCTTCATAATTTTGTGATTTTTACTTGGGTCTTTGATTTATCTTGACTTTATACATGTTGTGAACTATGAGTTTTGTTTCATTCTTTAGCAGGTGAAGATCCTGTTTTCTAGTACCGTTTGTTGAAAAGGCTCTCTCTTGCGCATTTTATGTGTTTTAGTTCTTCATAAAAAGTTAGGTGTCTATAGATACTTGGTTATATTTCTGAGTTTTATGTTCTAATCCATTGGTCTTCACATCTATCACTGTACCAGTAACAGACTGTTTTGATTACTATCGCCAGATGGTAGGTTTTAAGGTCTGGGAGTAAAAGGCCTTCTACATTGCTTTTATTTTTTAATAGTATTTTATTTATGTCAGGATTCTTTACTTTCCATATAAATGTGGTGGTTACTTTCTCATTTCTTTGGGGAAAAAGTGGTGAGATTTGGATAAGAATGGCATTGAATTTGTAAAGTATTTTTTGGTAATGTTGACATTTTCACAATGTTTAGTCTTCCTATCCAGTAACATGGTAACCTGTTCAATTTGTGTAGGTTTTTTTGAAGGAGTATTTTATAACTATCCTTGTAAAATATTTTGTTTCTCTGGTAAGATTTATTCCTAAATATTTTATCTTTTGTGTAGTTATTGTAACTGGGGTTGTTCTTTTGATATACTTTCTTGGTATCATTATCTTTAATACACAAGAACCCAACTGATTTCTATACATTGATCTATAGCCTGCTGTGCTGCCAAATTTTTAAATTAGTTCAAGCAATTGTTTAATTGAATCTTTGAGGCTTTCTCTATATAGGACTATGTGTTCTGCAAATAAAGGGATTTTTATTTCTTCTGTGCCTATGTGGGCATCTTTTATATCATTTTGATGTCTTACAGCTCTAGCTAGAACTTCCAGGACTATATAAAATAAAAGTGTCAATAAAGGACAACCTTGTCTAGTTCCCATTCAAAGAGGAAATGATTTTAATCTCTTTCCATTAAGTGAGATTCAGGCTATTGGTTTCACATATATGGGTTTTATTACACTGATAAATTTCCCATTTTATACCTATTTTGCTGAGTGTTTTTATCAGGAATGGATATTGAATTTTATCAAATAACTTTCTGCATCAATTGATATAATCATATAGTTCTCCTTTATTTTATATGATGAATTACATTGATTACTTTTGTAATATTAAACCATCCTTGAATATTTGGTATGACTCCCACTTGATTATACTGTATTATTACTAGTTTTTTGGATGCTTGATTGAATCCTTTGGGCTAATATTTTATTGAAGATCGTTGCATCTATATTCATTAGAGATACTAGTCTATAATTTTCAATTCTGGTGATGTCTTTGCTTGGTTTCATCATCAGAGTTACAGTTGCTTCACAAAATGAGTTAAGTGGTATATTTCCTATTTGCATATGTGGAATAGTTTATATACATTTGATATTAAGTCTTCTCTGAATGTTTGATAAAATTCCCCTGTGAAAGTATTTGGACTCAGACATCTTGATGTTGGCAGTTTTTTTATGGCTAGATTTATTTCTTCTCATATTATAGGCTTGTTGAGATTTTCTGCATCATTCTGTCGTAATTTAGGTAAATAATGCATTTCTGGAAATCTATCCATTAAAACTTTATTATGAAGTAATATTTTGCTCTACATATAAATAAGTCTCTGAACAGAAATAGAGACCACACTAGTTATTTTTTTCTGCATGCATCTATTAAACATCTTTCTTAATTTGAATGCACTACACTATAGGGTGATTAATTTCTCAAGTGTACTACAGGGCACGGATAAATAAAGCTAGTTTCATATTTCAGCAAGTGTTTAAGAAAGGAAAACAAAAGCTTTCCCAATAATTAAAAAAATACCAGCTATTAAAATTATGTTGAAGCATTTGAGAAAATTGAAAAAAATAAATCTAAAACAAGTAATGAGCTATACACATTAAAATATATACTGTGAGTTACGTGGGGGTCCTATAAACATTCCTAGCAACATTTCCAATTAGGGTTCAACATTTAGTATTTGCTTTAAAGTTTGAGTCATGGTTTTAGAGATTAGCTATTCTTTGAAAGAGGAAACTAGGTTGCAATAATAATTGCAAATAACAAAACCAATGCAGAAGAAAACAGATATCTTGCTGCCCTAGAAGAGGACTGTCCTGAAAAATGACTTGAAACATTAAAACCATGCACCTGATTTCATACCTTAGCTATTTACTTGGAATTTAAATAGCTGAAATATTAGTTTGTTTCATTATGTCTAACCTTAGGGGAAAATACTGAAACACAATTTACTGTTTATTTATGTTTTAAGTAATTTGTTTCTCAAATGTCATTAATAAAATGTTTTAGCAGGGAGAAAATTGAATCAATGGTATGTAAGGAAGAAGTTCAAGCTGTATTGAAGGGATCAGCGTAAGAAACAAACAAACAAAAAGCCCCCAACCTTCTAGGTATTGATGGATACCAGTTGTAATATATCAGCAAATGGATACAATACTAGAAGTGCTCACTAGTCTATGCCAAGAAAATGGGCAGGCCAACCAACTAGAAGAAATCCATGCTTGTGACATTCCAAAGAAAGATGATCCAACAGAATGTGGAGACTAATGAACAATATCACTAACATCACATGCAAGCAAAAATTTGTGAAGATAATGTTAATTGTTTAATTAAAGATAATTTTAAATGATTTAGGCAAGCACATCAACAGGTCAAGTTCAATTCAGAAGAGGATGTGAAGCAAGAAATACTATTGCTGATGTCAGATGGTTATTAGTTAGAAGCAGAGAATATCAGAGAGATGTTGATCTGTGTTTTTATTGACCGTGCGAAGGCATTTGACTGTGTAGATTGTAACAAACTTGGATAGCATTGTGAAACACGAGAAATACAGAACACTTCATTGTGCTCATGTGGAGCCTAGAACAAAAGGCAGTGGTTGGAACAGAACAGAGGGGTACTGTTTTAAAACCAGGAAATGTAATCAGGGTTAGATCCTTTCACCATATTTATTCAATACAAATGACTCACCCTTTCTTGCTGGAAGCCAATAGGATTTAGAGCACTTACTAATGAAAATCATACAAGCCTTCAGCATGGATTAATAAAAGAAAACAAAAGTACTAGTTGTGAGGATGGCTTAGACCTTGACTCAATGCTACCTAAAAGTAAGGACAACACCAGGGCACCCTGCTGGCATGACATTCTGAGAAATAAGATTTGGGGCTTTCAATTCCAGTGATGCAGAGGAGAACCCAGAAAGATAGAAATGGTGTTGAGATATGCCAGACTAAATATAGCTGACATATCATTGGAAAGGGAAAAAATAGTATCTGAAAGGAGACTGAAAAAAGAGTTTTTCATAAGATCAGTTTTAGAAACTGGTCTATAGAAACTAAGCCTATTGAAATGGACTCCCTAAGACTATCAATGCTACAATCGATTGAGAATTTCCAGGGGGTTGCAGATTCCGGCTTGAAGACAGTTGATTTATGCACTAGCATTGCCAGAGAATGCACACCATCCAACTAGTTTTCTCAGGGCCCCCTTAACTTCCTTATTTCTCAGGCTGTAGATGATGGGGTTCAACAAAGGAGTTATAACACAGAAGAGAACAGAGACCAGGATGTCCATGTCCAGGGAGTAGCCTTCACGGGGCCTGTCATAGTTGAAGTTGGCTGTGCCATAAAAGACCACCACCACAGTGAGGTGGGAAGCACAGGTAGAGAAGGCTTTCTTCCTGCCCTGAGCAGAGGGAATCCTCAGGATGGCAGAGATGATGAGTGTGTAGGACCCTGCAGTGAACAGGCAAGGGCTCAGGCCAATGGTGGCACTGGCCACATGGAGCACAGACTCATTGATGGAGGTGTCTGAACAGGAGAGCTTCAGGAGTAGTGGAATGTCACAGAGAAAGTGGCTGATTTGGTTGGGTCCACATAATGTGAGTGTGGCTGCCATCAATGTGTGTGTCAGGGAATTCACCAGCCCACACAGCCAGGATCCAGTCACCAAACACACACAGACCTTCCCACTCATGAGGACTGGGTATTGGAGAGGGTGGCAGATGGCTACATAGCGGTCATAAGCCATGGCAGCTAATAAGACACCTTCTGTGCCAGCACAGGTTACGAGGAAGAAGATCTGGGAAAGGCAGCCCTCATACGAGATGGTCTTCTTCTCCCGGAAGAAGTTCACCAGCATGACTGGCATGGTGGTGGATGTGTAGCAGATGTCCA
>NW_022111366.1:1210882-1221888 GCF_000313985.2 Echinops telfairi
CCCTGGTGGCCATGATTATAAGTGTGTTCCCCAGGACAGCTGTCAGGTAAATAGCCAGGAAGACCAGGAAGAACAAACCCTGTAGATTGGGGTGGTTGGAAAATCCCAAGAAGATGAATTCGGTGACATCTGTTTGGTTATTCATTTGAAACTCGTTTAGAGCTACAAAGCAATGGGTGAGGGTCAGAGGGGAGGTGAGAAAAACCACAGTAAAAATATACAGCAAATACTCCAAATAGGTTCCAAAACTTGCAAGCAATATCACATATGTTGGGTATAGAGCAGGATGGGCAGTGGAGTCCGATGTGGAGGGAGGTGTTCTGAGAGACGCTCACCTCACACCCAGTGACAGCCCCCGCTGCCCCCCACCCCCCCACTGCAGTGAACTTACATGGCTCCTGGGTATTTTTTTGGGGGGGTTGTATTGTTTTTTGTGGGAGAGGGGTTGTTGTTCAGTAATTTCTATTGATCTATCTCCAAGTTTACCAAAGTTCTTTTTTTGATGTCAAATCTACTTGTGCCAAAGGGACTCTTTATCTTTGATACAGTGTTTTCTATTTCTAGTATTTCCATTTGATCCTTTTCTTAGAGTCTCCAACTCTCTGCTGAAACGAGTTTCTGGTTCTTAAATGTTGCCTGCCTTTTCCACGAAAACCTTTAATTAATTTCTTGGAATGATATAAAAGTCTCTATATAATAGTTTTAACATTTCTTTCATATCTGAGTCTGCAACAGATGTGTGTGTGTGTTGTAGTCTAAGATCATATTTTCCTTACCTTTTGGATGCTCCATTTTGGGGGGGTGTATGGTAGGTACTGTTCTGTATTGCATAGAGATCACACATAGCAACACTTGTGAGGGTGGTGTAAGATCGAGTACTGCTGTGTTCTATTGGACACAAGTTGGAAGCAACTCGATAGCACCTAGCAACAACACATTGTATGGGACAGTAGATACTGAGGCAATAAAATTATTTTTTGCTTGTCTATAAGCATGCCTTTCTTCCTGCTAGGTCTTCAGTGTGAATGTTTGCATTGATTTATCCAGGAGTTGGGCAAAGTTTGAAGTATGATGTTGGTAGGGTCAGCCTCAGTGCACCAAGTTTCAAGCTCTTCATTTCTACAGTTTCTTTTCAATTTTCTCTAGTGATGGCTGGCATTTGATTGTGGGCTAGTTTGCCTACATTTCGGCTCCCTTTTTTACTTTGCAGGAGACCTGGCGGTGCTGTGAGCTAGGCCTTGGCTGCTAACCACAAGGTCAGCAGGAGGAAGAGGAGACTATTTGCTCCTATAAAAACGTAAAGCTCAGAACGCCAATGTAAAGTCACCGCCATGAGTCAGAACTGACATGAGAGTAGTGGGTGTGGGTTTGACTTTGAATCTTGCCTTCGTCCAGATATCCAGAGATAATCTATTTCTTGAAGATCTCTCAGCTGTATAGAATTGCTATTTTAACATGCTGCACATTTATTGATCTGGTCAGGAACAAGACATTCCAGTTAAGTGTCGGTCTTAGGAAAGCACAGTCATCGAGTCGGTTTTGACTCATAAAGATCCTATGTAAGACAGAACTGAGACTGCAACTTTTTCTGGGAGTCAACAGGCTGATGGGCTTGAACCACTGAGCTTGCTATTAATAGTCCAATGCTTAGGCCACAGTACCACAAGGACTCCTGTGAATAGGCATCCTTAATCTCAAACCTTCCATGACCTTTATCTCCACAATTTGGTGGGGATAGATATCACAGAGAAAAATAGTCCAAAGACTATACATAAACATGTCTAGCTTGATAAAGATTTTGTTGAATTTGATTGAAAAGAGATGTGTTTTTCTTTAAAGACTAATTGGAGTTTAGTATAACTCATTCAGTCAAAGGCAAAACCAAAATAAAATGCAACAAATTACTTTTAAAAGATGAAACATATTTATGAACCTGAATTTTACTAAAACTGTCCAAGCTTAATGATATGCAAAGGAAGAGGGAAAGAACTCTCAAAATTCCAAACTCACTGCCATTGAGTGAATTCTAACTCATAGCAACCCTATAGGCAGGGGAAAACTGCCCCGGAGTTTCTGAGACTGTAACTGTTCACAGGAGTAGAAAGCCTCCATTTTCTCCCTTGGAGCAGCTGGTGAGTTCGAACCACTGATCTTACCCTTAGTCCAATGCACAGCCCACTTTACTACTAATACTTATTAAATGCACACTATGTGCTAAGCACTATCTCAGTTCTTGTTAACCTTACACAGCAACCTATTATCCCCATTTTGCAGAAGAAATGGAAGCACAGAGATTTTAAGTAATGATCATTATCATTAATAATAATAACATATAACCTGATAATGATATATTTTTATAGTATTTCAAAGTCTTTAAATTTTTTTTTAGTTTTAAAAATATTTAAAGCACATGCATTTTTGTCTTTTACTGTGAGAACTCATAGCACATGATTAATAGGCAAGCAAAGCTTTCATTAAAAAAATCCAAATTTCAGGGCCTTGAGGGGTATAAAGTATCAAATTTCAATTAAAAGTTTGTGCTGAAGCTAAAAATAAATGATTTTAAAAATATAAATATAAACTGTGGTTAATAGATAAATCTAGAGGTCTTAAAAGAGACATTATTTGCTTTGCCAATTTATGAAAAGCTTGGTGACTTACCTTAAGGGGAAACAAAATGGACATACATTAACCAAGGTAACTGGTGAGCTTGTGAAAATCTGTACAGTGTATAAAGGGCATGCCCATTAATATTTGATTTCAACAATACAAAACAATGACGAGAACTTTTAAGTCAGGTTTTCACTTTGACTGGTAAATTCACAACGTACTTGAAACACACACACACACACACACACACACACACGCATGCGCGCAAACATACTCTCACTCATTATCCAGCACACAGGAGAATGAATCTAAAAAAAAGTCTTAAAGGTTGGAGGTGTTGTTGGCCAAGTTAATTTGCTGCTATTTTTGTCTTACTCCTCCTTCCCATTCAACACTTCCCCATAATACAAGAGCCTGGGACCAGGTGGAATATTCAGAGGCCAGGACTCCCTAAACTTTAATGTGCATGTGCATCGTATGACTTTCCAACACTCTTGTATTGGAATTGCCAATGTTGTTGGTCCAGAGACACTTTAGTAGCAAGTGTGTAACTCATCCCATTTACAGGTAGGAACCACACTTGCCCACATCTCCTCCTCTTGTTTGCCTTTGAGTCGATTCCAACTCATGGTGGTCCCCCAGCATAGGGTAGAACTGCCCACAGATTTCCAGGTCTTCTCTCCTTCAGAGTGACTGGTGGGTTTGAAGCACTGACTTTTTGGATCCCAGCCTAGTGCTTAGCCATGATGCTAAAAAGGAGTCCTAGTGGTGGAATGGCCAAGTGCAGCAAAATGAGAGATAGGAAGTTGGAACTGACAAGAAGACCTGGCACGGGCTCGCATAAAGATCACAGTCTAGGAAATCCTGTGGGGAAGCCTACCCTGTCGTTGGAGCCTCTTTGAGTTGGAATCAGCTGGAAGGCTTACAATAACAACAGCCAGTTAAAAATTCTGTTTTAGCACATTTACCAAGAAAAATGCTACATCCGATCTCAGAAATTCATCCCAGCATTTCTTTCAGTCTGTTATATCTCACCTATGCTTCTATTGTAAATGGAAAGGGAAAGACAAATTACCTCCCTTTCTAGCTCATAAGGACTCTCTGGTGATAAAATTCTTCAAGCTTTATAACTCTCCTTTCTTTTCAACACCTACCAACAACGTTTTCTGAATATTGGTGAGTTCAATTCAAACCAACTTAATTTCTCCATAGTGTCCAATTAGCCCATGAGCTAAGTATATAAGAATAACCAAAGACCTGGGTCTTGTTCTCGATGAGTTGACAAACTACAATGTGGGACAGAATAACTTTTAAAAAAATTAACCTTTATTTGGTCGGATAAAGCCTCTTTGGTGGTGCGATGTTTATTTGTTCCCTGCTAATGGAAAGGCCCGTGATTCCAACCCAGCAGCCAAGCCACCAGCTGCCTTGCAGAAGAAAGATGTGGCAGCCTGCTTCCATAACGATGACAGCATGAGAAACCCTGTGCGGCAAGCCTAACCTGCCCCACACCAGAGTCCAGTGGACATCCATGGGATTGTATTGATGTGGTAGTCTGTGCTGGAACCCGTCTAGGAAGAGAGCAATCATTACTTGCTTAGAGTCTCTTACTCCATTTGAATATCAGCAACTTGCCATCAGAGATTGGGTTCTTAATTCTGTGTTTACCAAGTCGCTCAGACGTATCATGTAGTGTGCACTCGATGTATCATTGATGAACGAAGTACCATAATGAACACCCATGAAAATGGAGGTATCCAAATGCTTCTTTAAAGGCATGACATTGGGGTGGATCTTAAAGGATTTAAACAGATAAAGATGTCATATTTGAGCTAGAGAGAGGGGTAGGGGAGGGTAGGTGTGACCATTGGTGCATACCTGTTAACTGGCTCTTTTCACTGGCTAGCTCCATGTTTGGTCTGGCTCTCATTTGCTCCAAGTGACACATTTCTTTTAAAACAGAGTAAACCTGCAGATTTGCTTCTGTTCGAGGATGACTATGGCTTCTGTTCCTTTATTTCCAAAATAAAGAGCTAGACCAGTGGACCTTTGCCATCCCTCTCATCTCACAAAGCCTGTGGTGATCACAATAGGCTGATCCTGTTTTGACCTGTTCAGTTCAGGGACCCTTTCTGCCAAATTTGTGATGCACCCGCCATGGCTGCCTCAGAGCGGGGCACTACTTCTGCCTGTCCCCGTGGATATATGTCAGACCCATCACCACGCTCCTCATTAAACATGTGCTGAGAGCGCCCTATGCGTGTTCTCGTTACTCCTCAAAACACAGGCAGTGGCGTTGTCAGCTCCGTTCTAAAGAATGTTCCAGGCTTCAAAGGGGTAGCCTAGTGGCAACTCAGAGCCTAAGTCATAACTACGAAACGATATTTCCTCCCCACACTAATGTGGCTGCTTGTAACTCCATTTGCTTTCTTTACTCCAAGTATTTCTTGGGTATACATGTGGTTAATGTCAAATTTCCACTGAACTGAAATCTCTCACCCTTGTGCTCAGTAGAGTATGCAATTTTAAGTGTAGGGGGCTTGGTATTGTTTTAAAATTTTACGAGATCTGGACTCACTGAATTTTGACTAGATAAGCAAGTATTTTATAATAGAGAGAGTCATTAATCTGCATCACTGGAGATTTTTAAGCAAAGGGAAGATTGCTTTATCTTCTGCAAAGAGGAATGATTTAAAACTCATGTGAAAATTGGTCAAGTTTATTCTCATAGTTCTTTTCAGCCCTGAAATTCCATTGTCCTACCAATGTTTTTATATATGTGAAAACATGACATTATTAAGATCATGAAGATTTTATATGCATAGACCAGACTCAATATTGCAATGCACTCCTTATTTTTCTCCCTTCAAGGTAAAATCTCCTTTTCGCATTTATGAACATCCTCAAGGCTGATACACGTTATATATAGATATAATTTTTAAATTTATGCATTTAAATTTGAAGTAATGATCAAATCAAAGGAAATTGAAAAAATGTACAAGAAACCCTGCCATGATATTTTTAAATGAAAAAAGTAAAACAAAACTGTAGAACTTATTGTTTCACAATCTCACTGAAATATTTTTTACATACAATGAAAATGGAATATCCTTACTTTCACACCACACTGTGCCATTGTTAACAATTTGGTGTGTGCCCTACAAACCTTTTCTTTATATGAATTTATAACTGACCAACAAAAGAAGGCCTTCTAACAAAACAACTCTAACTTTCTTTCCATTCTTGTTTAAATGTACTGTGATTGTCCAGCACAGCAGCCCAAATGTCGTACCTGCGACTGTTTAATGAGCATTCTTGACCAGACACTGAGCAGAGTATTCATGCATCTGCTACAGCAGCCTTATCTGGAAGCTATTCTGTGAGGGCTTGCAAGTGAGGAAATTGATGCTTAAGTTTACTTAGCTACCAATAATAGCAGTGACAGATGCTCATAATATTTCTACTTCAATATCCTGAAAACAAAGTTCTATGGAATAAGAGATTTTTATAAAAGGGGCAATAAGGAAAAAGCTACACATGTAAAAGCCTACCTATTTCACCATAAACAATGATTTACAATTTTTTCTTGAGAATTCAGTCAGGCCATTACATGTATACACATGAATGGTAACATCAGTCAAACGAATATTTCAGAAGTATGCTGATAAAACTATTTGACTGATTAGCTCTTTAGTTTCCCACCAATTATACCTACTCATAGGCAGCACCGGTATGGCCAGCATGTGGGTTTTATCAGACTTGGATCTCAAGAGGGGTTTCTTTTCTACAACATGACTTAGGTCAGCATTTCTTTCTTGTTAATGGGCTTAGTACATATGTCAAATCATTCCACAGTTCAATCGCGAGCAGCAGACTTGTACATTTGCTGTCAGTTTCCAGACATTCTTTTTCTATATGGGCCCCTTGACATCACCACCCATCACCACTTCTGTGCCCCCTCCCCCAAACCCTTATTCCACTTGCTGAATGAAGTCTTGCTCTATAGATCCATCAGTCCTAGTTTCATAAGTTAGCATTTCTTAACCAGTCTATTTAAACTCAAAATCGAGGAAAGGGTCGCTCTCCAGATAATGTACCCTCTTCCATCTGTCATGTGTCAGAAGACACTGAGTCCGCTCACATGAATGTGTGTGTCACAGTGGAAAAGGACTGACTTCTACCAATAGCCCCTTCTAGAGAGGCACCTCCAGTCATTGACTTTCTTATCGCAAAGCCAGATACACCCAATAGCATCTGACCTCCATGTCTGCTAAAGGAGAACCCAGAGCCACGGCCTCAGGCCCAGAACTGCTCATGAACAAGACTGTCAGTGGAACAGGGACAAATGCAAAACCCAGAACCACGGTCAGGTTCACCGGGAGAAAGGAAGTTGAGAAGAGACCAATCGGCTGTACTCAGGAGGACATTTTGCATCAGTAGTCCTAGGGCACACAACGTACTGACTGACAACAAAAATAACCCAAAGGGCTTCATGGCTTCAATGAGAACCCACGGCCCCCTGGCCGATGGTGGTCGTAGTATTCGTTCTCCTCCCAGGTAAGAAGAGTGGTTCTCACTCGAGTCTTGCTCAATAGAGAGCAGCACCTGCTCAATTGCAACCAGAGAGCAATGGCTCAGGTTTGTTTATTTCTCTTTTCTAGTCAATTGATAATCTCCTAGGGCAAATGAGAGCATGAAGCTCTTTAGGAATAACTCCGAATCTATGAGAGTTCTTCAAAAAGGAAGGAGAAAGGGAAGCAAACCATTCACAAGGCTCAGCACCTTATTACAGCTCACAAATTGCTGGTGGCGCACTCTGCAAACAGCAATGTGTTGCCCATAAAGACAAGAGTCCTTCGTTAAGCAAGGAAAATCGTTTCCAAACATAAATTTTATGTAAACTCATTTATATTTATTCTAATAATTAGTTTGTGTGTTTATGGACATAATAAATTGTATCATAGGGTAAGTGTGATTTTGTACTTTCTTTCGGAAAATTATCCTTTTGTCTTCTGCTTGTTAAAACTAGAGACATACTAATATATAGTTGTACATAAAATTTATCATGAACACATTTTCCACTCAAAATATCTCACTTAAGGAAGCCAGGCACCCCTCAGGTTTTGAAATAGATAATCTCTAAAGTCAATTCCACTTTGGTTCTATGAGTACAATTGTAGAAATTGATACCTACATCTGCCATAACAAAACTATATCACTAAATAAGTGCCATCAAATCAGAATAAAAATAAGCCCACTATTCTCTAATATGCTCTCAGTGGATAGGTATGTCCTATACCAAGCAGAAGTTTTCCTCAATTGTGATGATAAATACAAATGAGAGAGAATGAAATGTTAAGGGTAACAACAAATCTATACTATTCCTTAAATAAGAATGAAAGGGAAGTAAATAATAATATTGAGAGGTTTGTTAATGTTTAAAAATCACTTACAACACACCTCACAAACATCAAAGTGTTACATTATGAAAAAGAGAAGTCCTGTCTCAAAAAAATAAATGTTTCCAAACATAAACATCAAACTCACTGACGTAAAGTCAAGGCGGACTCATAGCAACCCTCTGTGGGTTTCAGAGACTGTAACTGTTTACGGGCACTCAAAGCCGAGTCTAAGTGTCTCGCTAATTTAATTCCATTTCCTTAAGCACATATTTTTTTCAAACATATTGGCATAGAACAATATATCATAGAAATGTGTGGCCTTGGATTTCTATCCTAAATTTCGTTTTTTTCTGCTAAAATTAGAAAGGAGCAACATGAACTAATTTTCCATTCATTTTATCTTACTTTAAGAATTTAGGCACCTCTGAAAGTTTGGAGTAGATAATCACTAAAGTCAAACTCTGGTTAAATGTGTGTTATTGTAGATATCTTTACACGCACACACGTGCTAAAACTATATCATTACCTAAATGGAAATCAAAGTAAAAAATTATAAAATGAGTTCTTAAATGCTTCCCCGCCACCCCCCCACTATCATGATCCCAATTCTACCTTGTAAATTCAGCCAGACCAGAGGATGTACACTGGTACAGATAGGAATTGGAAACACAGGGAACCCAGGACAGATAAACCCCTCAGGACCAGTGGTGAGAGTGGCAATACCAGAAGGGTGGAGCGAAGGTGGGATAGAAAGGGGGAACCGATTACAAGGATCTACATATAACCTCCTCTCTGGGGAACGGACAACAGAAAAGTGGATGAAGGGAGACATTGGGCAGTGTAAGATATGAAAAATAATAATAATTTATAAATTATCAAGGATTCAGGAGGGAGGGGGGAGGGGGAACAGGGAGGGAGGGGGAAATGAAGAGCTGATACCAAGCGCTCAAGTAGAAAGCAAATGTTTTGAGAATGATGATGGCAACAAATGTGCTGGACACAATGGATGTATATATGGATTGTGAGAAGCGTTGTATGAGCCCCCAGTAAAATGATTTAAAAATTATAAGATATTTTACAATATGTTCACATGGGCTAGGACCATCCTGACACTGGACAGTGTTCTTCTCAATTGGGGTGATAAATAGATAAAGTACTTACCACTGATTCTAGCCCAAAGCCATGGATTTCTGGCTATGCTGATAGGCATTGGTGTTCTCCACACTTTTGCCTGGTCTGAGATAGATACTCCTTGGAAATACAAGGTGTTGACTGCCCCGGGCCATAGGGGGGACCTGCCGTTCCAGGAACTGCCTAGAATATGCTCATGGTCAAAAACTCTTCTAGATCTGTCAATGCATTTAATTTTCTAAGCTGCCCATTTATAAACACTCCTGGACTGACCTTTTGGGAGTATCCATCTGAATTTTCTCTAAGCGGCTGTTTTTGGACTCCTTGGGGTGCAAACACAACTCAGGGGCAAAAGGAAACTAGAGAAACAAAGCACAATTAATTCTCTCTTGGATTCATTAAGTTCTTGGCAAGCATCATTTCCCATCATGCAGTGAAGTGATCAGATCCTTACCTCTTTCAGGAAACGTGTGGGTAAATGTCAGCTCACTGAAACCTGTGAACTGACTTTCCCCTCTCCACTTGGAAGAAAATGGGTAAGGGTTGACGTTCACTTCTTTAGTTGGATCCCATAAGGCACTGGGAGTCTGGATGGTTTCTGCTTCTGCCAGTGCTCCAGATCTTGCTGGCTCTGGCCTTCTGAAGGACAGTGGGGTCGTTCTATAGAGTGACTGATGCAAAAAATAATGGAAATAATTGGAAAATAATGTCGCAATTTGTGACACCATAAACAAACCCAGAAACATCTGTTAGTGTCGTAAATTAAACCTCCCCAAACCCCAGACTCACTTCTGACTCATAGTGACCCTACAGGACAGGGGAGAACTACCCCGTGCATTTCCGAGATGGTCAATCTCTATGGGAACAGAAAGCCGGGTTTTCCCCCGTGGAATGGGCTGGTGGTTTCGAACTGGTGGCTTTGCCCTTAACAACCCAACATGTAACCACTACACCACCAGGGCTCCTTCAAATTAAACCTACAAGGTGAAAATTCCCTCTGCCCACCCCCACTACATGTGAGAGAGAACCAGAAATGGTGTTTATTAAATATCCATAAATCATTAGTTATCCAGAAAATCAAAATCACACTGACATACTGCTTCATGGCTACTGCTGCTGTGGGGGGCCTGGAGTGGGTTCTGATTGACAACCGCCCTATGTACAACAGAACTAAACGTTCCCCACAAGCGTCCTTGCCTTTGAACCAATTGCTGCAGCCACCGTGTCAACTCATCTTGTTGAAGGTCTTCCTCTGTTTTGTTTTTTAAAATTTTATTTGGGGCTCTTACAGCTCTTAACACAATCCGTACATATACCCAGTGTGTCAAACACATCTGTACATGTGTTGTCATCATCTTTATCAAAACATTTTCATTCTACTTCAGCCCTTGGTATGAGCTCATTTTTCCCCTCCCACTCCGACCTTCCCTCCACCGTGTATCCTTGATACTTTATGAATCCCTTTTTTCCCCATGTCTTACACCAACCACTGTCTCCTTTCACCCACATTTCTGCTGTCCATCCCCCAGGGAGCGGGGCCATGGAGCCCTCAAACAGTTCCAGGTCTGTCCGTCGACCTTTATGGGTGTTTTCCAGTCGAATCTGCTGGGCTGCCACACCCTGGCCCCGTTGGCATTCCTCGGGGACTTCGTTGCTTTGCTCCCCTCGCTGCACCGCTGCATGTCCTTAGTGTTCTCCCCGGTGCAGTGGGGTCGGATCGGGCACGTCTCCATCACCGTGTCCCCAGTGCTGTCGCCCATAGTGCTATGTGTCAGTGAGGGACGTTGTTGTGTCTCAAGGTGGGGCCGGCCCTGTGGTCCTCTCTGTACATTGGCTGCTCTGAGCCGTAATATTGTCCTCAGG
>NW_022111366.1:1223497-1224867 GCF_000313985.2 Echinops telfairi
GAGATTTTGACCACTGTGGCTAAATAAAATGTACTAAAGTCAGATAAAGCAAGCCCTCCCACTCTGTCCTTCTTCTTGAGTTCTCTGCTAATTCTGGGCTTCTTCCCTCTTCATATGAAGTTGGTCATCAGTTTTTCCAAGAAAGATTGGAAGAAAGATGATGGTGTTTGTATTAGGCTAGCATTAAACTTATATAATGCCTTGGGCAGACACAGACTCTTTTTTACTATATTGCGTCTTCTGATCCATGAGCATGCGATATTCTTTCATTTGTTGAGGTCACACTTGGTTTTCTGGTAATAGTGTTCTGTAGTTTTTCTCATACAAATATTTTGGGTTTTTTTAGTCAGGTAAATCCCTAGGTAATTCAATTTGTGTTTGGCTATTGTGAAGGGTCCTACCTTTTGTTCCCCTCTTCTGTGGTCTTGTTCAATGTGTACAGCGTCTGACAGACTTGTGTTTATTGATCTTGTATGCTGACATTGCCATATTCCTGAATTGCTTCCAGTAATCCCCTTGTGGAGCTTTTGGGATTTTCCATATATAAAACCATATCATCTGCAAATAATGATAGTTTCAACCCTTTCTTCCCCAGGAAAATACCTTTGATGTCTTTTCTTTGCCTTATGTTGTTACTAAGAACTCCAGTACGATGTTAAGTAAGAGTGGGGACAAGTGGCATCCTTGTCTGGTCCCCTTTTTCAGTGGGATTGCTTTAATCTTTTCTCCACTGACTACCACATTGGCTGTTGGTTTCTCATATATAGCTTGTATTATATTGAGGAAGTTTCTTTTCATTCTATCTTCTTGAATATCTTAAACCAGAATTGATTTCTGATGTTGTCGAATACATTTTTCTGAATCTATCTATATTATCATGTGATTCTTATAGTTTTTCATGTCAATGTGGTGAATGATAATAATGGTCTTTTGTATGTTGAACCATCCCTGCATCCCTGGTATGAATCCCACTTGGTCATGGTGAACTATTTATTTTATATTCTTTTGTATTCTATTGGCCAGTATTTTGTTAAGGATTTTACCTTGAGGTTCATTAGGAATATCGGTCTGTAGTTCTCAATTCTTATGCGATCCTTGCCCAGCTTAGGTATCAGAGTTATATTAGCTACATTGAAACAGTTCAGGAGTTTGTCATCTTTTTCTATGTTCTGGAAGAGTTTGCACAGGAGTGATGTCAGTTCTTCTCTGAATGCTTGGTAGAATTTTCCTGTGAAGCCATCTGGTCTGGAAGATTTTTTTGTTGATAATCCCTTGATAACCTTGTCAATTTCTTCTATTTCTATGGGTCTGTTGAGACTCTTGACATCCATCAGGTTGTCTAGGGAGGGATTGTTTTTCCAAGAATTTGT
>NW_022111366.1:1226037-1227780 GCF_000313985.2 Echinops telfairi
TAATCTTGAGATGTGTCTCCTGTAGGCAGCAGATCAATGGGTTGTGTTTTCAGAGCCAGTCTGATAGCTTCTGCCTTTTAAGGCCTGAGTCCACTCCATTGATATTCAGGGTTACTATATCTATCTGTGGACTCTGTGATATCATCTTATACCTTTTATGTTGGGTGTTTTCTTACCTACATTTCTTATCTGTGGGTTGTGCATGTGTGTGTGGTTCATTCTTGCCTTGTTTCCACTGTTGAGGCAATTATCTTTGGGGTTGTTTTCCCTTTGCTGGCCTCTGGGTGGAGTTGTTCTATGTGGCATTCTCTTATTTGTGCTTGGTGAGTGTTGTTATTCTGCCCATACTTCGTTGGCAAGGATATTTTGTAGGACTGGGTTTCTTTTAACGTATTCTTTGAGTTTTTCCTTGTCAGAGAAGTCTCTCACTTTTCCATCAACCTTGATAGATAATTTGGCTGGATAGGGTATTCTTGGGTTTACGTTATTTTACTTCAATTTTCAGAATATGTTGCTCCACTCTCTCCTCTTCTTCATAGTGTCCGCTGATAGGGCTGAGCATATTCTTATCTGCTTGCCTTTATATGTGACAGCTTGTTTTTCCCGAGCTGCTTTTATGATTTTCTCCTTTTCCTCAAACTTGGATAGTTTAACTATTATATGCCTTGATGTCTTCTTCTTAGGATTCAGTCTAGCTGGTATTCTTTCAACCTCCTGAAACGTTACCTGATTTTCAATCATTAAGCTGGACAAGTTTTCATCCAAGAATTCCTTCACAATTTTTGCTGTTGACTTCTTTGTTGTGTCTTCCTCCAGTAATCCAATTATTCTGATGTTGTTCCTCTTCATAGCATAAGACATAGCTCTCAGCTTTTCTTCAGGTTTTCTTATTATCTCATTTGACTTTTTTCACGTTTGTTCAATTCTACTTAGCTGTTCTTCTAGAGAACTGATGGGGTTCTCTGCCTCCTCCAGTCGGTTGGCGACATCTGTGAATTTACTACTGGTTTTTGTTATTTCATCCCTTATCTCTTGTATTTCCCTTTGGTGCATGGCCTTTATCTACTCTAACATTTCATCCTTTTTCTGTATTGCTTTTCTCATTTCCTGTATGACTCTAAGAGCATTCTGAAGATTTCTTTCTGTGGGAGGTCGATGACTGCCTCTTCTAAGACTGCCCTTAGGTCTAGGTCATCCTCTGACATTGGATTTTGCTTATCTTGTTCTTTTTGTTGATGCTGTTGAGGCAGCTTGCTGTTTTCTTGTCGATTTATTGGAACTAAGTGCCATTTTCCTGGGGGTCAAAGAGCCCTGGGTTCCCTCTTTGAGAAGTTGGTATTTTTGCTTCTGGAGGATGCCTATGGGCCCCTATCTGAGGGGTTAAATTTCCCCTTTGTCCCACTGGGGTTTTCCTCTCACTCTATCCTATCAGGAGTCTGTTGTTTGTAGGGCAGGTTGGGTGACCCTCTCAGTAGTCAGGCTCTGAGTTCAGCTTGCGACACACTCCAGCAACCATCAGGCCTCCCTAGGGGCTGTTTGCAGTTGTGCATTCCATGGTCTGAAGGAAAGTGCTGGGCCAGACATGGAGGCACAAAATTCAGGGGTGGGGATGGGCTGAGGGTTGGGTAATCTGTTTCTGACAAGGGGCACTTTGATCAGGATGGCAGGTGGGAAGAAGGGCTCAGCTACTTCTGCTAGCATGCAGAGCCCTTCTCAGAGCACAGAGGGCATGGGGGATTGTAC
>NW_022111366.1:1228331-1230390 GCF_000313985.2 Echinops telfairi
GAAACCCCTACTCAGCTCCCAAATCTCCCCACTCACTGATCTCCATTGAGCCCTGAGTGTGAGCAACCTATATAGTCACCATCTTTCCCCCCTACCCTGGTCTTCCTCCTTTTTAATGAACTTCTAACTTTACCAAAAGAGCCCTGCTTGTATCGTGGTTTAGGTTAGGTCTTAACAACAAGGTTCGCAGTTTGAAATCACCAAACTGCTTCTCTGCTTCACAGGAGAAAGATGAAGCTTTCTACTCCTGCAAAAAAAATTAAACACCTGGAAACTCACACAGACAATTCTATTCTATCTTATAAGATAGCTATGGGTCAGAATTGATTCAATGGTAGTAAGTTTTGTTCTTTCGAGTTCTCTTTTACCAATAGAATTCACAAATTATAGAAAAATATCATCAATATCACATGCGAACAAAATTTTGTTGAAGATCATCCAACAACGGTTGCAGTGATACATTGAAGAAATTTAGACCCAATTCAGAAGAAAATTGGAACAAGGGATATCATGGCTGATGTCAGATGGAAGTTGGCTTAAAGCAGGGAATATCAAAAAGATGTTTACTCGTGTTTCATTACTATGTAAAGGCATTTGACTGCATAGACGATAACACATTATGGATAGCCTTGAGAAGAATGGGGATTTAGGAATAATTCATTGTGCTCATGCAGAACTTGTACAGAGGTGATTATGTGAACAGAAAAAGAGTATACTGGATGGTTTAAAATCAGGAAATATCGATGTCAGGGTTGTATCCACTCGCCATGTTTATTCAATCTGTATGCTGAGCAATTACTCAGAGAAACTGGATTATATGAAGAATAATGCTACATCAGGATGGGAGGAAGGCTTAATAGCCACTCGCGATATGCAGATGACACAACCTTGCTTGCTATAAGTGAGGAGGATTTGAAGCACCTGCTGATGAAGATCAAGGAATGTAGCCTTCAATATGGATTACAACTCAATGCAAATAAAACCAAAGTCCTCACAACTGGACCAATAGGTAACATCCTGATAAATAGAGAGAAGTTTGAAGTTGTCAAGGATTTCATCTTGCTTGGATCCACAATCAATGCTCATGAAACAGCCATCAAGAGATCAAAGGATGCATTACATTGGGTAAATCTGCTGCACAAGACCTCTTTAAGAGTGCTGAGAAACAAGGAGGTTATTTTGAAGACGAGGGACCCAAGCCATGGAATTTTCTGTAGCCTCATATACATGTCCATGTGGGACATGAAATAAAGAATTGATGGACTTGCATCGTGGTTCTGGTAACCTGGACACCCAAAAGAACAAACAAATTTGTTTTGGAAAAACTATAGCCAGAATGCACCTTTGGAGAGGTTATCAGGAGAGACCAGTCCCTAGCAAAGGACAGCGTGCTTGGTGAAGCAGAAGGACAGCAAAAAGAGGAAGGGCTTTGACAAGACGGACTGACACAGTGGCTGCAACAATGGCCTCAGACCTCGAGCATTTATGAAGCTTGCACAAGCCTGGGCATTGCTTAGTCCTTTTTGAAAAATTGTACATATATGTATACAGGTAGATAGAGATATAACATAAGAAATAAACAGTTAATTGAATTATAAAGCAGTACAAATGGCTGACTGCAACTCACTCCCATGAGACAGTGGTAGTCCTCATTGTTTAGTTCTTGATGGCACCTAACAACACAAACTTTACCAAGTTACTAGAAAGGCACTACTAAAGAAAAAGAGATAATAGCAATGGTTGATCTCTCATACATAGCTCTCAATAATGTAATATGGTCCATCAATTTAGGAAAACAGTGTGGTAGTTCTTTAAAGACTAGATATACAGTGAACCCTCGTTTATCGCGGTTAATCGGTTCTAGACCCTACCGTGATAAATGAAATCCCTCGAAGTAGGATTCCTTGTTTGTAAATCAAATATTTTCGTAGTTAGAGCATAGAGGACATGAAAAAACACCCTTTAGTCACCATTACACTCATATACCCAATTTATTAAACGAAAAAGGGAAAATACAGTAAAACATTTTGGACGTTACAATTATCATTTATTATTTATT
>NW_022111366.1:1232890-1250516 GCF_000313985.2 Echinops telfairi
AATGCCTTATGAATCTGACAACTTCTCACCATCTTCACCACTGATACCACTAATTTCCTACCAGTGTCCCAATCTTTTTCCTCACCTCTATTCCCATTTCATCTGTTTCCTCTCATCATCAACCAATGTAAGTTTCTGTAATATAAACAAAATCATGTCACTCTCATAACTCCAATAGTATCCCATCCCATTCAGGATAGAGTCCCAAGATCTTACCTTGGTCTACAAAGTTCTATAGCATCTGACCTCTGATACTAGTTACAGTCATTCTACTTCTTAGCTCACCCAACACCAGCCATGCAGGGTTATGCTCTGTTTGTACATTACACCAAGCACTTAGGTGTAATGTACCCATTTTAGATGCTTGCATTTTCTATTTTCACTGTTACGAATGATCTCACTCAGATATTTGCATGGTCCATTTCCCATGTTCATTGATAGTTTTCCTGAGCTATTTCTTCCTTGGGGATATTGTCACTGATGATTCCATGCTACACATCAGCTCCATCATTGTGTAACCCAGTTTTATTTACTTTGTTCTATTCAATTGATTGTGTCTTGAACAAGTTCCACATAAGCACATGAAGTTTTCTGGAAATCTCATTTTGGGCAATGTTATCTACAGTTTGTTATGATCCACACAGGTCTTTATCAAAGGTCAGAGGGAGAGTAAATTGAAAAACATGTAAATAATGCATAATACATCATTCACGATACCCACTTAAGGAAAAAAAAAAGGTGGGGGTTTATACAATATTCAATACAGAAGATTAAAGGAAATAACAGCATCTAGGGTATATATGTAGGTTATATAAATAACTTCTACAATTCAACACCAAAAGACAAACAACCCAACTAAAATATGCACAAAAAACTTGAAAAGACATTTTTTCTTTTGCCAAAGAAAATATCCAATGACCAATGAGTCCATGCTAAGATGTCTAACATTGTTAGCCATTAGGGAAATGCAAATCAAAATTACAAAATTACATTAGAAGGGCTATTATTGGGAAAACGGGCTACAGAGTTGGTGAGGATGTGGAGTAACTGAAATCTTCACGCATCACTGGTGGGAATGTTAAATGGTGCAACCACTGTGGGGAAAACTTGGTCGGTTCCTCAGCAAGTTGAACATGGGGTTATTGTGTTCCCAGGAATCCCACTGCTAAGTATATAACCCAAAGATTTGGAAGCAAGGACTCAAACAAATGATTCTACACCAGGATTCACTGAAGTATTAGTCACAATAGTCAACAATTGAAAATAGCTGGTTTCTATTAACAAATGAATGGATACATAAAATACATATATGTACAATGGAATATTACACAGCCATGAAGAGAAATCAAGTTCTGAAACATGCTTCAGCATGGATGAAAACCTTATGCTAAATGAAACAAGTCAGACAATAATGAACAGATACTGTATGATTCCTCCTATATGAAATACCTACACTAGGGAAATATGTAGAAACCAAAATTTATTAGTGGTTATCAGGATTAGGGAGTAAATGGGAGTAAATCATTAGGAAATATTAGGCTTCTTTTTAGGCTAATAAAACAATTGGAAATTAAAAGTTGTGATAGTCGCACAACAGCATGAATGCTATTAAAATGACTGAGTTGCCCTCTTAATAGGAATAAACTTTTCATCAAAATATTATGAAAAGTATTTTTAAAGAAAAAAAATCCTCCCATTAATAAAATGATGGAGAAAAACATGAAATTTTAAATAAATGCATTAAACGCATTTTGATAAAAATCAGCACCCACTCACAATTTTTAAAATAATAAAAGAAAAAAAACCTCAACAAATTAGACAAAAGGATACTCTCTCAGTCTGATAAGATATATTCATCTAAAAATCTGCAAGTACCATCAGACTTAACAGTGACACTTTCTGAACTCAGAAAAAGATGAGAATATCTATTCTCACCATTATGCTAAAAAAAATTACTAGGTAATCTAACCAGAGCAATAAGGCAATAATACTAAAAAAAAAAAAAGACATAAGTATGTAATAGAAAGATGTTAACTAGCCGTCATTCATAGACGTCATGATCACGTATGTAGGAGACCAAAAAGAAATGAACAAATTAATATATAACTAAATATCAAGGTCAATAAATAAATATCAATTGCATTCCTCCGGTTAACAAATATAGGAAATGTATATTATAACAGTAACATTTACAATAGTTTTAATAATCAAAAGAATGTAGGAATAAATTTAACAAAATAAATTATAATAAATTGCAACACATCTCTTTTATAAAATACAAAGTACTGATGAGAGCAAAATAATCCTAAAGATTCCATGTAATTTCAATAAAAGTTTCAGCTTTTCTGATGGTGCCCAGCTATCAAAAGATACAGTCTTGAAGGTAAACAAGCGGCCATCTAGCTGAGAAACAACAAAGCCCACATGGAAGAAGCACACCAGAAGATCACGAGTTGTCGATGGGATCAGGTATCAGGCATCAAAGAACAAAATTCGTATCATTGTGAATGAGGGGGGAGTGTGGAGTGTGGACCCAAAGCCCATCTGTAGGCAACTGGACATCCCCTTACAAGAAGGGTTGCAGGGAGGAGACGAGCTAGTCAGGGTGCAGTATAGCAACGATGAGACGTACAACTTTCCTCTAGTTCTTTAATACTTCCCCATCCCCACCGCCCGGCCCCCTCGACTATCATGATCCCAATTCTACCTTATAAATTCGGCCAGACCAGAGGATGTACACTGGAAGTGATAGGAACTGGAAACGCAGGGAATCCAGGGTGGATGATCCCTTCAGGACCAATGGTGTGAGTGGCGATACATTGAGGGTGGAGGGAAGGTGAAGTAGAAAGGGGGGACCTATTACAAGGATCGACATATAACCCCCTTCATGGGGGATGGACAACAGAAAAGTGGGTGAAGGTTGACATCAGACAGTGTAAAGCATGAGAAAATAATAATAATAATTTATAAATTATCAAGGGTTCACGAGGTAGGTGGGGTGGGGAGGGAGGGGAAAAATGAGGAGCTGATACCAAGGGCTCAAGTAGAAAGCAAATGTTTTGAGAATGATGATGGCAACATATGTACAAATGTGCTTGACACAATGGATGGATGTATGGACTGTGATAAGAATTGTACAAGCCCCCAATAAAATGATTTATATATAAAAAACAACTTCAGCTTTCCTTTTTGAAAAAATTATAAGCGGATTCTGAAATTTATATGGAAATTCAAAGCATATTGAATGACAAAGAAAAGTAAAGTTAGATTTACACTTCCATATTTAAAGAATTAAAATTTTCTACATTGAAAGATTTTAAACATCTGTACAATTAAATTGTTAGTGTTTCATTATTGTAAATAAAACCATCAGGGGTCAAAGAAAAAAGCAGAGTTCAGAAATAAACTTTTATTTAGACATACTTAAATATAGTTAATTGATTTTCAGCAAAGCTGCCAAAGCCAATCAATAGGATAAAGATTGACTGCAAATAAACATTACTGGAGCAACCAAATATAGGGGTGGGATGTAAAGGGAACCTGGGCTGTCAACTTACTTAGAAAGACAAATCACTCATCCTTTAAAAAGTTTCTTTTACATTGCTGTTGTTGAGACTACACACAGCAGAACATGCCCCAATCCGAAATGTCTATGCATGCAATCGTGTCATTGCTGACAATCTTCCACTTGTGCTGTCGTCCACACTCTGGCAGCCTGACTCGCTTCTTCTCAGTAGCATCAACTCCCTCCCTCCTAGATTTTGTACCTAATCTTTTGAGCTGTTGTTGTCAATGGGATCCCAGTTAGGTAACTGGCAAATAATGCTCAAAGAAGATATTCTTTTATTAATTAAGCAACACAATTATTTGGTTAAAAGAAGACTTTAGGGGATAATTTGGGTTTAAGGTTTTTAGATGATCTCAGGACTATAATTTCAGGGGTTTATACAATCTCAGTGGCTTCCGAAAGTCTATTCCGCATGGAAATATGAAATTCCATTTTTAATTTTCCCTCTTTTGATCAGGATTCATCTATAGAATTGTGGATGAAAATGACCAGTAAGGGCAGCCAGGCACCATTTAGTTCTCCTCTAATGGAAAACTAGACAATTGTTTGTAGAAGCAATTAGCTACACTTACCATTTTCTCCTGTTCCTGTCTCTCCCTCCTTGGTCGGTTGAGGAAAAGAGAGGCCAATTGTTGTGCTTCGGATGGCTGGCTGCTTGCAAGCTTTTAAGATTCAAGGCATTACTCAATAAACCAGGAGATAGAACAGGAGCACTACCTCTGATATTAGCCCAATTAACTGGATGTCCCAGGAAACCATGACCTTAGATAAATTTTCAAACCAAGTAACCTAGTTCCATGAAGTCTTTGTTTGTACATAAGCTGACTTAACAGCTGCTCTTTTTGATGTTGTGGCTATAAATATATATCCAATATAACATATGCCAAACCAATTATGTACCTTTTTGAAGTTAACAAGTTATTAATATCAATGACTTCAACTAGCTGTCCAACACTTACCCTCCATTAAGGTGATTTTCCTAACATCATAAGCTTAATGGTAAAAAAGCAATCACCCATTTCCACTCCACCCCCATTCCCCAGCCCTGACAACAATGAATAATCTTTGGTCTCTATTCATTTGCTTAATTTTATCTTTTTATATCAGTGAGATTACAATAGCCCAAACGTGAAAACAACCTCAGTGCCCATCATGGATGCACTGTTAAAGTGTGGCGCGTCTATGTAACGGAACCGCTGAGCTGGAACGAAATGTTTCTGGCGCTGGGCCGTCTTCGTAATTGTTCTGATGTTTGAGCCCACTGCTGCAGACCCTGTGACAATTTATCTTGTCAAGAGGCTCCTCTTTTTCCACTGTCCCTCCAATTTATCAAGCACGATGCCCTTTTCCAGGAACTGATCTCTCCTGATAACATGCCCAAAGCACATGAGACAAAATCTTGAAATCCTGGCCTCTAAGGAGCATTCTGACTGTACTTCTTCTAAGACGGATTTGCTAGTTCTTTTGGCAGTCCATGGGGTTTTCAATACTCTTTGTCAGCAGCACAATTCACATGCACCTGTTCTTCTTGGGTCTTCTTTTTTCCATGCCTGACTTTCACACGCACATGATGCAATTGAAAACACCATGGCTTGGCTCAGATATACCGTTGGCCTTAAAGTAACATCCTTGCCTTTCAACATTTTAAAGAGGTCGTGTGGTGCATCCTTGGATTTCTTGACTGCTGCTTCCATGAGCATTGCTTGTGGATCCAAGCGAGACAAAATCCTTGACAACTTCAACCTTTTCACCATTGATCATGATGCTGCCTATTAATCCGGTTGTGCAGACTTTGGTTATCTTTACATTTACTTGTAAAGCCTTCACATTGAAGGCTGCACCCTTGATCTTCAGCGGAATTGTTTTTTCTAGATGCCTATTGTTCGGTTTAAGAAGTTACCTTCCAACCCTACTTCTTTTTCTTATCGTGGATAGTTATTGTATTTTGTTAAATCACTTTCAGCATTTGTTTAGATGCATTTTCTTATGATCTTACTTTTCAGCTTGCACGATAGCTCTTGGTTTCTCTTATTCTTTTATTTTTCCTCTATTTGTTATGGGTAATTTCTACTGGCAGTTTCTTTTAAAAATAGTTTTATTGATATATAATTCACATATCATGCATTTCCATAGTTAGGTTTCTTTTGAAAAGCGTTGTATATACATCATCACAATATGTTCTAGTGCTCCCTCCTACGTGCATTATTTACTCCCCAGTTTCCCTCCTCCTCCCTCTACATCCCTGATAAACCATGGCATCAGTTATTACCTCTATTCATCCACTCCTTCTGCGCTTCATAACCTGAAACACCAACAGAAACAATAAAAACAAAAATAAAATGAAACAGAAAGATAATAATAATAATGAAATAAAAATAAAGAGCAAAAAAGAAAAGACCACGAGAAGAATTAAAACAAGCCAGAGAGGAAATTTCTGTCACCGAACAAGAAAGCAATATTTAAACCTAGAGCAAATTCAGGTTGGATCAAGAGGGAGGCTAGCTGACCAAGTATCATTTTATACCAAGTTGACCATAATCAAGTTGACAGTAATCTCTGTCGGATAGCAAAGCTGTTCGAGTTCCTTGCCTGTGGCCAGAGGGGATCTGCCAGAGCGCTGACTGGATGGGTTTTGCAGATGCATGTTGGGCTCCCACTGTCCTCCATTGCCTTCTCCAAAATATATGTTCACAATTTAAGCTCTGATACTTTTCCTTTCATCATATTTGGATTTTGTTATTGTCGTCTTTGGACCACACAGGCTGGTGTGCTTCTTCAGTGTACACTTAGCTCTTGCCTCACTTAGATGGCAGCTTTCTTCTAGAAATTTCTTAAATTCACGGTTTCTTTCTTTGGCCGAGGAACCCATGAAGGCACTATTCTTTGAGTCCTGACATTTCCATTTTGCCTTTCCTTATTGTTTTTGTCCTTCTGCTGGAATTACCTATGTCACCTTGAATGCAGTCTACCTTTTCCACTAAAGCTTTTTACTAACTTAAAATTCCTTACCCGATAGTTTTAACATCTGTGTCATATCTGAATCTGGTTTTGACATTTGCTTTGTCTCTTCAGATATTGATTTTTCCTACCCTTATGTATTATGTATGCTTCATAACATTTTGTTGAGAGTTTAACATGTAATGGACAAATGAAGGGGTGTCAAAAAATTCCTGAAGATGAGTCAACCAGGGTGTAGTATAGCACTGATGAAACACACATATTGCTTTGGTTCCTTGAGGCTTCCTCAACCCCCACTATCATGACCCCAATCCTGCCTTTCACTTCGGGCTAGACTGGAGCATATACACAGGTTCAGATAAGAGCTCACAACATGCAGAATTCAGGGAAGATAAACCCCTCAGGAACAGAAATGGGAGTAGCCATACCAGGAGGTAGGCGGAAGGTGGGGAGAGGAGGGAGGAAGAAACCACAGGGGAAGGTAGACCATGGTTGGTGTAAGATATGAAAATAATAATAATTCATAATTTATCAAGGAGCCATGAGGGGAGGAGGCGGGGAGGGAGAGTAAAAAAGAGGAGCTGATACCAAGAGCTCAAATAGAATGTAAATGTTTAGAAAATAATCATGGCAACATATGTACAAATATGCTTGATACAATTGATGATTGTTGATTGTTGATGCATTGATGATTGTTATAGAAGCTGTATGAGACCCCAATAAAATGATCTTTTAAAAAATCCTGAAAAAATGTAATTATATTTTAAATTGCATTTCTAGGAATTTTTGATGTCTCCCCATATACCTATCTATCTATATTATCACTATGTATACATGTATATATCTAATGTATCTGTATGGACCTTTAAAATTTTGTGAGAAAATTCCGTGATCTTTTCCATAAACTTTTTGAAGTTCCCTTGTGTGTGTCTGCATGTATGTGTGTATAGACACACATATGCACTGTCCCACATGAATGCTAATAGATGAGCTTTGGAGACAAGCTTGTTTTTCCTTCTGTTGTGCCATTGCCACTCAAAATGGTGTTCATCTAGTCAATATAACTTTGTTCCTCGACATCAAACCTGTTGCTACTGAGCTGATTCGAATTCATTGAAGCTATGTGCTACTGAGTAGGATTTTTTTTTTACTATAATCTTCACGAAACCATTTGACCATCCTTTTCTTCACTGCATAGATTAGAAGTGCCAACGTTGAGGTTAGCAGCTAATTGTACCACCCAAGGACCAAACTCTCCGTAGAGATAGATGTAGTTATGTGTGTGCATATGCACATGCAGACATACTTTTCTATCTACTGGATCTGGAGATAAGCATGCAGCATGCATTTGCTTTACTAGACCTTTAGTGTTGGCCATTGTGCTAATATGCTGAAGGCTTGGGCTGAGTTTGCAGTTTCTGTTGCTAAGGTTACCTGCAATGCAATACAGGCTTCATATTTGTCTAGTGATACCCTGTGCTTCGGGTGCTAACTGATTTGTCACTGCATTTCACTCCCTTAATTGCTACCCCCCTGCTTGAGTTGGGGTCTTCTTTTTATGCTAGTCTCTAGGGATAAGCTGTTTTTGATGATGACACAGCTATTACTATTTTTACTTATGACTTGTTCGTGGACTAGTGGGGAACAAAGGAGTAGAATTCTGTGATGTTCCATTTACAGGGACTGGGTACCTGGCCTTCATAGCCATCCTTCCACTCCTTCAGCTACAGAGCTGGGCCTACTTCCTCCTGACCCCTTAAACGACAGAGCTCTTTGATCCTATCCTCTTCCCAAGTTGCAGTGGGTTTCCACGGGAGCCTGAATGGATGCTCTTTGTTCTCTTCTGGTGAGAATGTTCTGAAGTTCAGGGAGGGAAAGCAAATGGGTGCATCCTACTCATGTCTATAGCCCTCAAGACTTTGCAATCTCAGGCTAACACATACTCAATCTTTAGTAACTGAACAAATTTTAGTGGAACATTCTTATCAACTTATATATCATGACTTTTACCCAGGTTTTAAAAAAGGGCTTGAGTCTTGTTTGTCCTGCGAAACTCTGTCTCTCCCCTGCTTTCCCTTCAGGTGTTTGGCTTGAGGTCTCAATTCCCTGATGGATTTGAGAAAAGTCATTAATTTTTGTCCTGTTTTTGTTAGTTGCAAGAGTGGGAGCAACACATTTCCCAGATCTCAGAACCTCCAGGAATAAAATTGAAGTCTATAAGCCACTTTGGAAAATTATTTGGTAATTTACAATAAAGGCAAGCATACAGTTACTGCTACTGTTGGTAAGTGTGAGTTGGTCGACTCATAGCGACCGTGTGCACAACACATTGAAACACTGCTTAGTCCGATGCCCTCCTCACAATGGTTCCTATGCCTGAGCCCATTGATGTAGTCACTGGTGCTGTATGACTTAACAATTCTACTCCTAGACACAACCATCATCAAAACCATATTCACTGCTCTCAAGGCGATTCCAACTCATAGTGACCCTGTAGCACAGAGAATAGCTACTCCTTATGATTTTCGACTATAAGCTGTAAGGAAGCAGACAGCCTCACATTTTTTCCTATGGAGCCTAGCATTTGAACCATGAACCTTGAGATTAGCAACTCTGTGCTCCCTGCATTGTGCCACCAGGGCTTCTTACTTCTAGGCATGCAACCAAGCGAAGTCAGTGCATATACTGACAAAAGAACCTGTTTGAGAATGTTAAAACCAGATCACATCACAACCTCCCAAACTGTATATAAAGAAACTGGAAATTAACAAGGACCCGAGTATACAATCACTGTACAGGCATACAGTGGACTGTTATCCAATTATTTTTAAAACACACATTATTGATACATTTAATGTTGGTTAAATTATGAACATTATTTGGGTCGACAAATCAAACTTGCTGCCCTCGAGACAATGCTGACTCACAGTGTTCCCTGAGGGTTTCCTAGACTAACTGTTTACAGGAGTAGGAAGCCCAGTCTTTCTCCCAAGGAACTGCTGGTGGTTTCAAACTGCTGACCATGAGAATTGGAGTCTAACTCTTAATCATTATACCTCTATGGCTCCTATTTATTCATAAATAAAAGAATTTGTCCTATATGCCTCCATTTAAATGTAGTTCAAAAATGGACACAACTAATGATGACCAAGAGAGCTAATTAGTAAGTTTCTCTTGATAATATCGAAGGGAAAGAAGCATGAAGGAATTTTCTGAAGTGATGGAAATGTTCAATACCTTGATTTGGGTAGTGAGTATGTGGGTACATATATATGGAATATTTAATCAATATGTACACTTTGGATTTGTGAATTACAATTTTTTAAAATAATTAACACCAGTGGTTACATTCTTCATGCCACTTTCCTTTCAAGATTGGTCAGACCCAAGTGCAACCCATCACGAAGACTTCACAAATATTTTCTCCAGTTTCCGAACTTCCGATTTCCTCTGTACTACAAGTACAGTCAGTACCTTATCACTCTTACTCCGGATGATTCCAACTGCCTTCACAGGGTTTCCCGGCGCGAGTCTCATGACTTCATGCTGCCCTGCACAGCGCTCATCTCTTTCCAGTGACTCCCTTGGAGGAGTGAACCGGGTTGATGGTTCCTGGGACTCGACAGCAAATGCAATCTTGCTCATGATGGATGGATGGATGTTCAGGTGCGTGTGCATATCTCTCTGTGTGCATGTTTTATTGTGGGGGAACATGTATGCAAACACCATCCTAAGCCCATTGTCCTAAGTCTAGCAAGGACACACTAGGCAAAAGGATGTCAGGCATCTCATGCAATAGTAGCAAGTGTCTGTCCAGTCAATGGCTACAAGCTCAAGAAGCCTTCTCCCGACAAAACAGCTATTAACTAAAGGACTCCAAGGTCTCTAGGGCACCAGTGGACTGGTGGGTTGCTGCTACTGGAAGAAGGACGTTGACTGAGCTCTGTTGGCAGTCCTTTCACTTATAGCGGTACTCCCTTGCCATGGAGAGGAACCAGGAGTTTGCTGCTAAGCCCTTTCTTTCTAAGTATGATGAATCTGCCAATTTTCACTTTAAGCAGGACATCATTTGCTACCTCAGGAGGGATGTCAGTGCATCAGCTGCCTCTGAGATACAACATTGGGATGTAGGAGGCTGTACAGGGCCTATCCTCTAAACCAGGTCTTTAGGAAGAGGAAAAATGGAGTGAACTTTTCAGAGGGGCCTGAGAAATACCTGCCCTCCTCTCGTGGGTTCTGAGGGAACCCAGATGACTGGGCTCCCTAGAGTGAGGCTTTGGTGTGAAGACGGGCTGGAATGGCTGCAGCATATTAGCTATGGCGACTCATGGGCTACATTCTAGGTGAGGGGTGGACTGCAAGCAGCAGGTATTTGGAGAGAAATTGCCTGGGTTTCAGAAAATAGTAAAGCTATCAGCTTTGAGAAACTGATAAAAATGACTAAAAACAAACAACTCTGAAGCCATTGTCATCAGGTCAATTTTGACTCAGCAACCATACTGGAGAGAATAGACCTGGCCCATGGAGCTTCTAATGCTCTAAATCTTCATGAGGCAGACTCTAACATCTTTCTATCAAGGAGTAGCTAGTGGGTTTGAACCGTTAACCTTTGGTGTAGTAGGGTACTTACTTACCCCCTGCACCATCAGGGCTCCTGATAAAAACTACAGATTCAGAAAATTAACATACACCCACGTACAGAATCTTTTCTGTGATTTCCAAGAAATCATATAAAGGTAAATTCTACCCTCGGTGTCTCTTTTCCATAAAGATTAGGCTGAAAATACCTTTGTTTAATCCAAGGGAGTGTTCTGAGAGCTATGACCAGATTAAACAGCCTATAACTGAATATGCATGTAGCTTGATGGAGCTTGGAGAAAACTGCTGCCGTAGCTCACAGAGACTGAGCCATGTTTGAGTACTTTAAGTCTATGGGTCACGAAGAAACCAAAGCACTTTGGTTGGATGGTAAGATCATGAATTAAAACAGGAAATAAATGAAGTGTGGCAAGTCTAGGGGTAGGATACAGAGGATTCAATTGGACTAACATTGTGTTTTAGGTGCCTGCAGGATATCCATGTGGGATGCCCAATAGGCAGTTAAAAATATAGGCTTTGTTCTCAGAAGACAGGATAAAATTGCAGAGATACTGTGGCTGTGAAACCATGAGTGTAAGTGAAGTCAGCCAGAGAAGATAAGTAGAGTGAAAAATGGGGAATGTTAAATTGGAACTCTTGAGATCCCCCAAACTTACCTGGATGAAGGGATCCAGGAAGATGGCTAACCAATATTCACCTTTCCTTGGCTATAAGCATTACTACCTCTAGCTCTCACAATAAACCAGGATTATAAGGCTAGGACCCAACATGTCCTCTTAGAAAGTCAGTGTACAACATGTGTTTGCTATTCTTTAGTTTCTTTTATCTACTCATTTGGAAATCAATGAGACATCTTCTCTTTATTCATGCTATCAAAAAAGTAGATACAACCATCTCTTTTGTAGGGATATTCATAGTTAGAAATGAAATCCCACATGAAGGTGGGTCCCCAAAAGTGTACTTTAGTTAACTGATACATGGTCGGTAGACAACTACATCATAAAAGTGCATCTTAAATATTAGGAGATTAAAAATAATATGGCTTCTTGAGTTGCATACAAAGCTTAGTAAAATGTCTTATAATACGACTTCAGAGTAGTTGAAGTGAGTCCCTAGGGAGAACCTACTGGAGTTGCAATGAAATCTGGTGGATGAGAATTTGTTTTCACTTGGTCTGACTGGTTACTCTCATTCCTGAAGCCAGTGGGATGGGTAGGTGAGGGGTGATGATGACCAAGTCATTTGTCATATCCTTGACACTTACACATTGGGCATATGGCAACTGTGGAGAATTATCATCATTATCATCATCATTAAAATGATTAATCTTACAATCATCATCCTGATCACAATGCCCAACTAAGAAGTATCACTGATACAATGTGCTTTAAGGATACTAGTTCCTTAAAAAATGCATACTATTACATACAAATGGTGTGTTTGCCATCAAGGCAGCTTCTACTTATGTTTACCTTTATGTTTAACAGAACAAAATGTTATTTGGTCCTGCACCGGATGAATGATTACTGGCATGTTTGGATCGACTGCTGCACCTGTTGTGCGGTGACTTTCAACCTAGGGGCCCATCTTCTAGCACGATACCAGGCAATATCTCATTGCAATTCATAAAATGTTCATGGACTTATTCTTAGAGGTAAGAGCCAGGCATTTCTTCTTACTGTGTGTTATTATGGAAACTCTGCTAACAATTGCCCAACAAAAATGATTCTGAGAGAATTTGAAATACTACTGTCATAACTTCTAGCATGGCGTCAACACACAAGCCTTTATGGTTCAACAAACTAACAGTCTGGTGATGGGTTGCATATGAATAACTAACCTTAATTGTGGCCCCTCAAATTATTGTTGCTCTGATTACATGTATAGATATTTACATTTTATTTCAAAATAAGTAGATTAATAGAAAATTATAAAGAAATGTACAAAGAATCTCACTATATTTTTGAAATGAGAAATTTGGGGCATTTTAAAACTTGAAAGTAGCACATATTCACTGAGAGTTTTCCCAGAAGGCAAAATAGATCAAACAAGTATGGAATCCCTTTCTCCACACCACACTCTGCCCAGGACCACTGTGAACAATTTGGTTCATGTCACTGCAATCCTTTGCTTATATGCATATACATTTGAACAATAAAAGAAGGCACTATAACAAACAACCCCAGCTTCCTTTCCATTCCTACACAGTCCTATCCCAAAGTAATGAGATTGTCAGGTCTCATGTATAATACTCCTAAAATATAACAAAAAAGAAAAATAGATATCCTAATAGCTACTGTTTATTATTGAATGCTTATGCTACACCAGACCCTGAGCTGCGTATGCTACACACCTAACTGTTCATTCATGTTTCTACAACCACAGCCTCATACAGAAGGCATTCCATTAGGGTTTACAAGCGAGGAGATTGATGCCAAAGTCTGGAATTTAAGGATCATCTGACTTAGACACCATATCGTTCCATTCCACTTTGCTGCAAAGAAAGGTCTACCAAAAAAAGATATAAGCAAAAAGAAGAGAACCAAATAAGGAAATCTCTATGTATTTTAAGTTTCCTAAGAATTTAGTCAAATCAACACCAAATCAACAACACATACATAAACAAAACAAAAGAAACAGCTAGTGGTAACTTTGATTAAATAAAGTTCTTGAAATTATGCTTAATACGAGAGCTAGATAATTGGCCCTTTTGCTTTTTATCAATAGTTCCTACTACTAGATGACAGCATGAGAATATTGTCTTTGTCAGGAAAGGTTTCTCAGTTTGTCCTTGCCTCAAACATGACATCGATCAGCACTTCTTAACCAGCATATTTCAGAAAGGGGTGGCTCTGTAGGGTGTCATGGGCAATGGCATCTCTCCTCTATCCGTGCCATCACCAGCATGGAGTCACTGAGTCCCCTCTCATGAGAGTGTGTGCCACACTGGCGAAGGGCTGACCTCAACTAAAAACATCTCCTTGAGAGAAGGCATCTCTTGCCATCAACACTGCCATTTTACCCCAATAGCATCTGCTCTCCCTGCCTATTGTAGCTGAACACAGAGCCACAGCTTGAGGCCCAAACTGCTCCTGAACAAGCTGGCTGAAGCCGGTGGAACAGGAAAAGACAAAACCCAGCACTCTGGTCAGGTCCACAGGGAAAGGAGAAGTCAAGAAGAAACAAATCAATTATACTCAGGAGGACATTTTCAATCAGCAGTCCCAGTGCAACCATCTTACTGACCTTGAGAAAAGCAATGACCTGGGTTGGTCCTAGGATTTTCCTTCCCTGTAAAGAGAATTGTTCACTATAGAGACCTTGTGGCAGCATCTGTTCAATCCCAACCAGAGAGCAGCAACTCTGCTTTTTTCCTTCCTAATCAATTCATCATCTCAGGAGGCAAATGAGAGAGAAAGGAATGCTAAACATAACAAATGTATGATGTTGTTTTAAACGTATGTTGGGGGAGGACATCATCCAGAAAATTCAGGGCTTTATTAAAGCTAGTACATAATTTGAAACTCACCTCACAAACATCAATGTGTTGTACCATGAAGAGGAAACTTTCTACTCCAGCAGCAACAAATGTTGGCAAATTCCCTTATGCAAATTTCTTCCAATTGTTTAAATACATATTTTTTCCATCTACTGTCACACTACACTGCATCATAGACTTGTATGTTCCTACATCTCTCCTAAAACAATGTCTGTATTAACAGATCTAAGGGCTGAGGCACCTATGCAGATTTATAAACTGGCTGTCGTGTCGTGTTCAAAAAAAAAACAAAAAAACAATGTCTGTCAAAATTAGAGAACCAATTCTTTGCATCATTTGTATTTACATGGGCGAATTCCCTACTGATGTCTTACTTGGAGAAATCAGGCACCTCTGAGGTTTTGGAATAATTGTTCTCTAAAGTCAGTTCAACTTTATGAGCATTATTGTAGATGACTCACACGAAAGTATGATGCTAAGCCTCTGTCATTATCTAAATGTCACAGAAATGCTAATAAAAATTTGCACAATATTTTACGATATTCTCCTATGGCCTCTAGGAATCTCCTGACACTTAGTAGAGTTTTTTTCCCCTGATTTGTGATGATAACACAAACTACTCACCAGTGACTCTGGCCTAAAGCTTGGATTTCTGGCTCTGATGGGGACTCGCTGTTCTCCACACTACTGCCCATCTAGAATAGATCTCCTTGACAATGGAAACTGTTGACTGGATTTCACGAGTCATGAGGAGGCCTTGCCATTTCAGAAATTACCTAGAGCATACTCATTTCCTAATTCAGTTAAAAACTCTTCTTCAATCACTCATGAGTTGATCTTCCAAGGTGCCCATTTATAAACACCTCTGGACCTTTGGGGAGTATCCATCTAATCTTTCTCTAAGCAGCTGGTCTAGGTCTCCTCAGGGGGCAAACACCACTCAGGAGCAAAAGCTTGAATGGAAACGGTATTCTCTCTTGGACTCATTAAATTCTTGCCAACATCCTTTCCCAGCATGCACTGATGCGATCATATTCTTATCTCGTTCAGGATAGTTGTGGGTGAATTTCAGTGCTAGATTGCTATTAGAAATTCACAAATGACTGAAGTCTATGAAGTGCACTTTCCCCATCCATTTGGGAGAGAAGAGGTAAGGGCTGATGTTCACTGACTTGGTTGGGTTCCATGAGACATGAGGAGTTTTCTCAATTGTATCCGGAGTCTCTGATTTCAGGTCGTGCCAGTTAACACCCTTCTGGCTCTGGGGTTTTGAAGGAAAGCAGGGAAGAGCAGCGTTCTGCAGAGCGCTGATGCAGAGAAGGCAGTAGGTTGGAAGATCATATTTTTATGGCATCAAGAGTAGGATAAAAACATCAGATAAAAATTAAGACCACAGGATCTACATATAACTTTCTCCCTGAGAGACAGACAGTGGAGAAGTGGGTGAAGGGAGACGTAAGATATGACAAAATAAGAATAATTTATAAATTTATCAAGGGTTCAAGGGGGAGCAGGGAGGGAGGGGAAAAATGAGGAGCTGATACCAAGGGCTCAAGTAGAAAGCAAATGTTTTGAGAATAATGATGGCAACATATGTATAAATGTGCTTGACACAATGGATGGATGTATGGACTGTGATAAGAATTGTACGAGCCCCCAATAAAATTATTTTTAAAAATTAAGACCACAAAAGTAAAAAAAACCCAAAGCTGCTTGGGTTTCTTATTTTCCCTAAGCTTGCAGTGAAGGAACTGAGCACACAGAAATGGTGCTCATTGAAAGTTCCTGAGTTATTAGCCAGGCAGGAATTACAAGACAAAAAACACCTTGCAAGATCACTGCACAGTTGCTAAAAAAGAAAGGTTGTAACAAAGACAGACAGATAAGTGTAGGCTTTGGTAAGGACATAGAGAATTCTGGTGCTTCACTTCTCTTAACCCAAACCCACTGCCATCGAATTGATTCTGACTCTTAAGGACACTATCAGTCAATACAGAACTACTTATTAGGGTTTCTGAAGTTGTAAATTCAAGAGAGATAAAAATCATGTCCACACAAAACTTGTACATGAATATTCACAGCTACATTTTCTATATAGCCTAAAAGTGAAACCATCTCAAATATGTATCCATTGTAAATGGATAAATGTAAAGCAGTATGCTCATACAATAGAATATTATTCAGCAATTAGAAGGACTGAAATACTGGTACATGCCACAACAATAGGGGAATATTGAAACCAAACTAAGTGAAAGAAGCTTGTCACAAAATGCCATATATTACAAAATCCCATTCGTATGAAGCATCAAGAACAGTCACATCCATAGTTGCAAATAACATCTTAACAGTTGCTAGGATTCACAGTTTGGGGTGGTAAAGGGTAAAGGAGAATAATTTCAATGAGTCCTGACCTTCTTTGGGGGGAAACACCAGTGAACAAGTGCACGGATTATCACAATGGAAGGAGTGCTCAACGATGGTGTATCTGTGAGTCTCCATGTGGTGGGATGTCTTGGTGACCAAGAGATGCTATAGAAAGAGAACACTATTACAACTGCCATCAGGATGCTCATGTGTCCCTTCAAGAAGATGTGATGTTTACACACAGTCTATAGGGTTAGACCTAATTACTTCTTTGATATTAGCTACTGCTATGCTTCCGCTTAGCTCACCCAACTCTAAAGATGCAGAATTACTTTCTGTTTTTAAATGACACTAATCACTTCACCTTTTAGGTGCTTATACTTGCTATTTCTGTGGTTAGGAATGATATCAGCCAGGTATTTGCATGGTCCATTTTTATTGAAAAATTTCCTGAACAAATCCAGGGACAAGGGAACAACAAGTGATCTAAAATTGATGGCGAGGAGGGTGTGGGGGGCTTGGTAGGGCTTGATCAAGGGCAATATAACCAAGAGGAATTACTGAAACCCAAATGAAGGCTGAACATGATAATGGGACAAGAGGAAAGTAAAAGGAAATAGAGGAAAGAACGAGGAGGC
>NW_022111366.1:1254409-1256144 GCF_000313985.2 Echinops telfairi
AGTACATGAGCTGAAGTCTCACCATGCTTGCTTCTAAGGATGCTTGATTGTTCTGGCAGCTCCTGATTTCTCTCTGGCAGTAGGACTTCTTTCAATATTTTCCTCCAATACCATAATTCATATGCATCAATCTCTGATCTTCCTAATTCATCATTCAGCGTTCACATGTATATGAGGGTCTGAAAATATCATGTCTTATGTCAGGGCCATCTTAGCCCTCAAAGTGGTATGTTCGCTTTTTAGCACTTTAAATAGCTCTTGTGAAGCAGATTTGCCTAATGAAATACTTTGGTTTTTTGCCGTCCCCCCTCCCCCCCGCCCCTGCCAGCTGCTTCCATGCATGCTGATTGTGGATTTAAGTAAAATGAAATCCTTGGCAATTTCAAATTTCCGCTGTTTATCATGATGTCTATTAGCTCAGTTGTGAGGATTTTTATTTTCTTTACATTGAGATATAATCCATACTGAAGTTATATTCTTTGATTTTCATCAATAAGTATTCAAGTCCTCTTGGATGTCTTTCAGCAAGAACAGGTGTGCCATCTGTATATCACAAGCTGTTGATGAGTCTTCCTCCAATTCTCAGGCCAGGCTCCTCTGCATAGAGTCCAGTTCCTCAGATTTGTTTGGCATGCATATTGAATAAATATGGTGAAAAGATACAACCTTGATGCACATTTTCCCTGATGTTGAACCATGCAATATTTCCTTGTTCTTTTCAAATGACTATCTTGGTCTAGGTTCAGGTTCCACATGAATACAATGAAATGTTCTGGAACATTTCTTTACAATGATATCCATAGTTTTTTTTTTATGACCCATACATCAAACACTTTGTCAAAAGTCAGAGGGAGAAGAAATTAGGGGAAAAATACTTTGTATTTTTTCCATGTACAGTTTAAAAAAAGTATTAATTCAGGGTTGACTGTATTCAGGAAACAACACAGAATATATTACTCAATGTCCACCAAAAAATTGTATATATAATATCTAATACAGTTGATTAAATGGAAGAACAATGCCAATTTTTTAAAAGCTTAATTCCAAAGAAGACAAGAAAGCTCAGATCAGACAAATGGGAAAAATGACAAGACAACTAGCACAATGAGATCATTTATAATAGAAAATATACATGAAATAAATACTAATATAAAGACAGAGAATGTCAGACAAGATTTAAAAACAAACCAAGAAGATTCTTACTTCAAGAAATCTATGACTGTAGTCAACGTAAACAGATGAGGGTGAGTACATCATATAAGCATTGAACATCCAAATGTTGAGGTGTAGGCTTAATGAGTGAGACTATTGACTAAAATAATAAGGAACATTTCATAACCAGGAAAGTCAATTGATCGAGAAGACATAATATTTTAAATGTGTAAAAGCATCTAATAAATTTACTTAAAATACAGAAAGCTTTGTATCCTGTATGCTGTGTTACATTCATGGGTATATCTGCAGCAAAAGTAAATGCCTACGTACAAATAGCATCCAATAATCCTATATATACTGGTCATTATAATCACAGTCTCCCTCCCACACCCACTCAGTCCTCAGTCTACTTGTCTCCACTCATATCATAGTTATTGCAGGAGTATGTATATTATAATATTTACGTCGGTTATCTTGCACTCTTCTCAATATCTTCACCTGCCTCCAACATACTTTATCAGCCTCCCTATTATATGTTGCCTTCCCCTTCACCCAGATTAAAACCTGTCTATCCTTGGCT
>NW_022111366.1:1256964-1266003 GCF_000313985.2 Echinops telfairi
CCGGGCAGTGGAAACAGGGAGGAGGTGGAAAGAGTGGTGCTGCATTGAAGGGGTTGCAGAGAATGAGATGAAGTAAAGCATGTGCACATTGTTGAATGTAAAACTGATGACCTGCTCTGTGAGCTATCGCTCCATTAACAAGAACACATTCAAAAAGCGTACGTAAAACAAAACTAACAAAAGAAACTTAGAGAGGTTCACAGTCACCGTTAGAGAATTTTAATCCTTCTCTCCCATTATAACTTATACAATATGCAAAGTTTCAGCTTAGATATAGAGTAAATACTTAAACGACACGAGTAATCAGCTGGGCATAAGTGAAATGTATCGAACATTACAAATGACAACATTCTAATTGAATGTACATACTGTATTCTCGAAAATCTGCCATCTGTTTGACTACAAAGCAAGTTTAAAATGATTGATATCATTTAGAGCATGTTACCATGTCATAGTGGAATAAATTTTAAAATTAACAACATCAAAAAATCTTTTAAAATTCTCAAATATTTTGAAATTGAGCAAGCATTTCCACAAATCCTATGCGTCACAAAGTCATTGAGAAATAAAATATTTCTAATATAATGACAATGAAAATACTGGTTATTGAATCAGTTTGCGTGTAGTTAAAGCAGTTCTTCTAGAAAAATTCATAGCTTTTAATCCCTATATTAGAGAAGAATTTTTAAATATTTAATGTTAATGATCTGGCCTTCCACCCAGAGAAGTATTAGTACTTTATTGGTTATAGAATAAAAAGGAACCAAAATCAAATATGAGGAAAAATAATAAAGAGATGGCATCAATAAAATTGAAAATAGAATATAGCAGGAAATCTAAAAAGCCAAAGAGTGGTTCCTATTACAAGGATCTACATATAACCTCCTTCTTGGGGGATGGACAACAGAAAAGTGGGTGAAGGGAGACTTTGGGCAGTGTAAGATATCACAAAATAATAATTTATAAATTATCAAGGGTTAATGAGGGAGGGGGGAGGGGAGAGGGAGGGGGAGAAATGAGGAGCTGATATCCAGGGCTCAAGTAGAAAGCAAATATTTTGAGAGTGATGATGGCAACAAATGTACAAATGTGCTTGACACAATGGATGGATGGATTGTGATGAGTTGTACGAGTCCCTAATAAAGTGATTTAAAACAAAATAGAGGGGTCCCTTAAAGGTTTAATAAGGTGGAGGCATCCCTAGCAAGACAGATCAAGGAAATAAAATTTTTTTAATGCAAATGACCAAAATCAAGAATGATAAATAGATACAACCTCAGATCTTGCAAACATTAAACCGTTAATAAGAAATAGTAGAAACAACTATATTCCAATAAATTTGGAATATTCCAATAAATTACTAGTGCTGAGAGAAATACAAGAAAACCAAATAATCCTATAGATTCAATACACTCACAATCAACATTTCAGCTTTCCTTTTTGAAGAAATCGCAGGCTGATTCTAAAAGTTACACGGAAATTCAACAGACCAAGAAGACTAAAGGCAATCTTGACTAAGAAAAGCAATGTTGGAGGGCTTACACTTAGTTTTCTTATAATCTTACTTTTGTTATGCAAATAACTCACAATAGCTCTTGATTATTCTTATTTTGTTCCTCTATTTAACTTCTTGATTCACTATGAATAATTTCTACCAGCACGTTCTTAAATTCACGGATGCTTTTGTTGACTGATGAACCCATTAAAGGGACACTTCATCTCTGAATTTATTTCTAGCATTTCCATATGACCTTTTCTTATTGTTTCTGTCCTTCTGATGAAATCATCAGTCTCACCTTGAGTGCTGTCTACCTTCTATGAAAGCTTTTTGACGTATGCTTCAAAACTTTTTGTTGAAAGTTCCACATGTATAGAAGAATAAGTACTGATATATCTACAAGAGGGCTTTCTAACATTTGTGGGCAAATTCGGGTCTAATTTCATTTTCCATGAACTTTTTGAAGTTCCTGTGTGTGCATGCCCATGCTTGGAAGATAAGCACATCTTTCCTTTTGCCATATTTTTATGTTGGAATTTGTGTTAATCTAGTCAGCATGCCTCTTTCTTAAATGGCAACCCCATGTGTTGCAGCGTAGAACTGTGCCATAGGATTTTCTTGACTATAATCTTTATTTTTTAACCTTTTAATTGGCACTTAATCCACATATCATACAATTCAAACATTCAATAATATCAAGAAGTGTACAATCATACCACAGTCAATTTTAGAACACCTCCAACCCATGGTTAAATCATGGTTAAATGAGTTGTGTAATCACAATAAGTTCTAGTGCTTTCTGCCCCCTTCTACCTTCATAGTTTACTCCCCAAGCCCCTCACCCTCCCTATCTCCTACCCAACCCCCATCCCTATGTCTCCTATAAATCCTTGCACCAGTTACTTGCCAGCTCTTTTCTCCACTGAAGGAGCCCTGGAGACTTTGTGGGTTATTTGTATGGGGCTATCAGCACTGTAGTTATCAGGTCCAATCCAACAGCCATTCCCTGGGAGAAAGACGAGGTTTTTTGTTCCCATAAAGCGTTACAGCCCCAGAAATCCAAAGGAACCCTTAAACTCTCTTCTACAGGGTCACCATGAATCGGAATCAACTTGATGGTAGTGAGTTTGGTGTGGTTTTTGGTATTCTTCACTCAGTGGGTTTGAATAGCCAACATTAGCAGCTGGTTGCAAACCCCTTGTGCCACCCAGGGACACATTACTCATCTATACTTGCTTCAGAGGTGAGCATGCATTTTCTTTTGCTAGACCTTTAGTGTTTGTCAGAAGCGATGCTAATGTGCTCAAGACTTTGGCTGAGTTTGCAGTTTATGGTTGCTAGGGTTACCTTCAATGCACCACAGGCTTCAGATTCCTCTAGTGATACCCTGTGCTTCAGGTGTTAACTAATTTGCCACTGCATTTTTCCCTCAATTGCAACTCCCTGCTTGACTTTGGCTCTTCCTTTTACACTACTCTCTAGAGATACCCTGTTTCTTGGTTACCCAGCTGTATTCCATTGTTATTTTTACTCATAGCTTATTAGTGGACTACTGGGGAACAAAAGAGTGGCATTCTGTGATGTTCCATTGATAGGCATTATGAACCTGAGTCTTGGGATGTGGCTTTCATAGCCATCCTTCCCCTCATTGAACTATAGAGCTGGGTCTACTTCCTCCAGACCCCTTGATTGGTAGAAATCTTTTGACCTTATTTGTGTGGTGGCTGCAGTAGGTTCCACAGTGTCTTCAATTGACAGTTTTTGTTTCTCTTCCTTGTGAAAAAGCGTAAACAGGTGCAAACACAATGGGTCTATGGTCTCTAAGACTTCACAACCTTGTGCAAACCTGTGTTTTAGAAAACTGTAAAACTGTTGGCTTTGATAACTGATAAAACAAACAAAAACCAAACCCCCATTGTCTACTCAAGTCTGACTCATCGTGACCCTGAAGGACTTGAGTAGACCTTGTCGTAGGGTTTCCAAAGCTACAAATCTTTACTGAAGCAGAGTGCTGCATACTTCTTTTGTGGAGTGGCTGGTGTGTTAAAACTGTTAATTTTTTGGGTTAGTAACCAAGGATTTAACCACGGAACCACCAGGGATTCTTAAACAAACTTTAGAAACGTCACATATATCCAAGCCTAGAATCTTTCGTGTGATTTCAGAGAGATCACAAATTGTGAAACCTATCGTGACTTCTTTATACTGCATGTCCATTGGTTTAGAATACTTTTGATTAGTCAAGAGAGTTTTCAGAGAATTAAAACCAGAAAAAAAAAAGAAATGATATATAACTGAAGATGTAGCTTGAGGAAAATCTCTGCGGCAATAATGCACAGAGTTTGAGCCACATTTGAGTACTAAAGCCCAGGGGTCATGAGGACATGAAAACAGTTCGGTTGGATGGTGAGCGTATAATTAAAACAGGGAATAAGTGAAATGTAGCAGGTCATAGCGGATTCAATTGGACTACTATTGAATTTTAGGTGCCTGCCTGTGGGATGTCCACATGGAATGCCTGATCGGCAGTTGAAAATGTAGACTTTTTTTTCAGAAGACAGGGCAGAATTACAGAGGCATTGTGGCTATGTGACTGTGGATGTCATGGGAATACATGAAGTCAACCCAAAAGGACAGGTTGAGTGAGAACTGGGGAATACTAAGTTGGTTAGTATGAGATGCCCAGGAGTTATATGGACTAGAACAGAAGATGTGTCCAAGAAGGATTTCAGGAAGATAGCCAATTATCATCTTTCTTTCTAGTTTGACTACAGGCATTACTACCGATGCAAATAACAAATAAACCCAGTGCATTGGATCAATTCCAACTCATGGTGACATTAAGTAATGTTTCTGAGACGGTAAATATTTTTAAGCAATCATTTTCTTGGGGGCTCTTTCAGCTCTTATCACAATCCATCCATCCATCCATTGTGTCAAGCACATTTGTACGTATGTTGCCATCATCATTCTCAAAACATTTGCTGTCTACTTGAGCCCTTGGTATCAGCTCCTCATTTTTCCTCTCCCTCCCTGCCACCCCTCCCTCATGAACCCACGATAATTTATAAATTATTATTATTTTCTCATGTCTTACACTGTCTGACATCTCCCTTCACCCACTTTTCTGTTGTCTGTTGCCCTGGGAGGGGGTTATATGTAGATCATTGTGATTGGTTCCCCCCTTCAACCCCCACCTTCTCCTTACCCTCCTGGTAGCACTACTCGCAGTATTGGTCCTGAGGGGTTTATCTGTCCTGGATTCCCTGTGTTTCCAGCTCTGGTCTAGCTGGATTTGTAAGGTAAAATTGGGGTCATAATTGATGGGGGGCGGGGGAGGAAGCATTAAAGAACTAGAGGAAAGTTGTACATTTCATTGGTGCTCTATACATCCTGACTGACTCGTCTCTTCCTTTTGTCTACAGATGGGCTTTTGGTCTTCACCCTGCATTCCCCCTCATTCACATTGATGTGGTTTTTTGTTCTGGATCTTTGATGCCTGATACCTGATCCCATCAACACCTCATGATCACACAGGCTGGTGTGCTTCTTCCATGTGGATGCTGGAGACTGTACATCTTGATAGGAGCAGATAGACTCATCTTTTGCAGCTGAGAGGTTTGAACTGTCAGTTCAAAGCCTAAGCCACAGCTCCACCAGGACTCCTTATAACCTCTAAGTCTCATAATAAATGAGTGTTAGAGGGATAGTGTGTTAGTCTGGGTAGACTAGAGAAACAAATCCATAGAAACTCATATGTGTATAAAAGAGAGTTTTTTTTAACGGATAATTGTACATTAAGAAAGCATCCCAACCCAGTCCAGTCCAAGCCTATAAGTCCAATATTAGCCCATATGTCCTACACCAATCTATAAAGTCCTCTTCAGACTCATGAAACAAATGTAATGAAGCAGAATGCAGGATGACCACAGGCCACTGGGTAGAAAGTCTTTGGATCCAGTGGCAGTAGAAACATCTTAGCACTCGCAGGGCTCTCCATGTGGCTTCTCCAGTTCCCATGGGATGGGGTCTATCAGCATAGTGCCATATGTCTTGTCAGTAGAGCGTCTCCAAGGGAATGAGCCAAGATAGTCTGTCTCCTGCCCCCATGGAGGAAATCCAGGAATACCCAGAATTCTCAGGAGAAAGTCATGCCCATACAGAGGACTCACTGGCTATAATCCGATTGAGAAACTAGATTCCACCCCTTTACTCTTAGTCCTATCAATCCCAAATTGACACCAGATTATGTTACTACCACAGCTAAGAATCTGCATGTCCTTTACAAAGTCAGTATGCAATATGTGTGTGTTGTCTTTTGTTTCTCTATCTACTCATTTGAAAATCATCAAAACACCTTCACTTAATGGTGCCCCAAAAGCAGATACAATGGTCTGTTTTACAGGTAGATCTATACATGTATTCATAGGGAAAAAAATAAATTCCTCATGGAAGGCAGCTCACAAAATGAATGCTTTAAGTAACAGATGCATGGGCCATGCATAACCAAATTATAAAAGTGAATTTTAAACATTAAAGGATTCTAAATAATATTGTTTCTTTTTTCATATATTATCTATACATATTCTTAACAATTGGAAAACATATCCTCTGTGTCTGTGAATTTATTGATGCATGTCCCCCAAACCCTTGTTTATAAACAGATACAATTGAACAATAAACGAATGCAATGTCACCAGCAGTCCAGGTTCCTTTCTTTCCTTTCTTAGCTCTGCCCTGAAGTACAATGATTATTAGGTAAAACCACACCATATATTATAATAACTATTGTTTACTGAACACTTAAAGCTCTACCAGCCACTGGGTGCATACTCTACACTCACATCTCGTGTATCTACCACAAAAACCTTACATAGAAGGTATTGTTTACAACAGAGGAGGCTAATGTTTAAAGTTACTCACCTTTGTGGTAGTTAATAATTTCATGTCAACTTGATAAACAAGTATAGGAGTGGACACTAGCCTGTCAATCAGACCAAAGCTTGATGAGCCTCCTTATGGGTGTGGCCTTCTTATGAGGATTCTGGTACCTTCCACTCTTTCTCCCTGGAGGTGGGCCACACTCTCTCTCTGCTTCACCTTCCTGTTGAGGAGCCACATTCCAAGAGCTGGAGGAGCCTCTTGGAGTCTCACACTAGCACTGAGATGATTTCACTAGCATTGAACCCACAAGTCTTTTCACCCACCAGCCTGTGATCTTCCTGCATTTAGCATCACTGCAGGTGCTGTGTGAGTCTGAAAAGGAGTCTATTTACCAGTATTGGACATATGGGCTTATATCAGACTTATGGACTTGATCTGGGATGTTTTCTTGATACACAATTGTTCTTTGCTATAAAGCTCTCTCTTACACATATATGAGTGTTTCTGAATTTGTTTTGCTTGTCAATCTGGAATAACACAGCTACTAATACCAGAACCTAGAATTTAAATCAGGTCCAACTGACTCTGATGCCTTTAACCTTTCCACTTCACTGTGCGGCAAAGAAAATTCTATGGAATAAAAAGCAGATTTTAAAAAGCGAGGGCAAAATAAGAAAATGCTTATGCATTTCAAATTTCTTGAGAATTTAGTCAAATTAACACCAAATAAACAGCACATAAAAAACAAAACAAAAATTAACAGTAACGTCAGTTAAATTAATTGCTTGGATTTAACTTTTAATGCAGTTAAACTCTTAAGAACACCAGGGAGATCTGATAAGATAGTGACCAGGTAAGCACTCCACATTGGGAGCTCCATGGTGATCAGCAAACTGGGTGCCCAGGAGGACAAGTGGGTGAGTTCTGGTAAGTGAAAAGACCCCTGTGACAATCCAGAGTACTTCCTTAGATCAGGAGGCAACCTTTGCCCACATCAAGCCTCACTCTGGAGCCCCAAGGATCTGTGACCTGGTCCCACAGATTCTCCCGCCCATGACAGTGGTACTTTTTTAGACTGCCACAGCCACCATCTGCTGATCGATCCCCCTCAGCCTGATCACCGCTACTGAGTCCCCCACAACCATAGCTAGGCAGGCACTCTCTGCAATGAGCTGCTCTTTTCTTCCGAGGCCCTCTTCTCCCCACATGGCAGGTCCTGATCCCGAACTTGGGTCCCTCCCACCAGCCACCATGGCTAGACCCTGTCTGCAGTCAGCCTGCTGTAAGTTTAATCACATGTGGCTGCAGCGGCTATCCCCATCATTGCCTGACATCACCCCTGTATCAGCGACAGCCAGATCTTCTCCTCCCACACCTGCACGGCACCTCTATTCTTGGAAACAGTAGCCTCTCCCATGACCATGTGGTGCCCTTGCCAGCAATGGCAGCAGGTGCCCCCACCATACCCGGTGCCCTCACCCTGTGGGAGTGGGGCCTTTCCTATTGTCACTCAGCAACCCTTCCTGTGGCAATAGCCCCCTCCCCCGCATTTTCCCAGCACCTCCATCAGAGGCAGTGGAGTTGTCCCTGCCTTCATTCAGCACCCCTCCCATGGCAGCAGGGCCTCTCCCACCATTGTGTGGCACCCCCCCACACAGAGCGATACCTGCTGCCTGTAACCACCCTGTCCATGTGCCCTGAAAGACCCACTGTACATACCCTCCAAATAGGGAATCTTGGCTGTCTAAGGAGAGTAAAACTTTTGTGAGATAAACGAGAGAAAAAAACACAGGAGAAACAAAACACATTGTCAGAGGAAATCCTGATACTAGCAATGTGTAGTAAACAAGCAGTTGAGCTACCACAGAAAGAAATCTTAGAACGCTGCTTGGAGTCATACAGGATATGAGGGAAGCATTACATAAAAAGGATGAAACAATAGAGGAGATAAAGGCTATATACCAAAGGGAACTACAAAAGTTAAGGGACGAGGTAACAAAAGCAAATACGTTATCAGATTTCAACAAGAGATTAGAAGAGCTGAGAATCGTTATCTATTACCTTGAGGATAACCAGGTAGACTTCAACAAACAGAAAGACAGTCAGACATGATAATCAAAGAAGCCGAAGAAAACCTGAGAGCAATGTGAGATGTTATGAAGAAGAACAACATTAGAATAATTGGACTATCAGAACAAGAAACAACAAAGAAGTCAATGGAAGAAATAGAAAGGGAATTCCTTGAAGAAAATTTCCCCAGCTTAGTGAATGAGATTCAGGCAACCATCCAGGAAGTAGAGAGGATACCAGCTAGACTGAATCCAAGGAAGAATTCAACGAGGCATATAATAATTAACCTATCCAACTATGAGGAAAAGAAGAAAATCATGAGAGCAGGTGTGTGTGTGGTGGTGGTGGTGGGGCAGTTACCTATGAAGGTACCCAAATAGAATATGCTCAGACTTATCAGGAGACACCATGAAGAAGGGGAAAGAATTGGGTCACATTTTCTGAAAATTAAAATAAAAGAGTGCAAACCCAAGTATCCTCTAACCAGCCAAAAATTATCAATCCATATAGAAAGAAAAGTAAGAGTCTTCCTGGACACGCAAAAATTCAAAGAATACATTAAAAGAAACCCAGCTTTACAAAAAAAA
>NW_022111366.1:1266539-1268618 GCF_000313985.2 Echinops telfairi
AGGTACCCTCAAAATTCCTCAATTAAATGATACAAAAGATGAAAAGAGAAATCACACTCAATAATCTTAGTAGGTGACTTTAATACACTGCTGCCTGAGATCACAGGGAAAGAAGCTTAACAAGGAAGCTACAGAACTAAACTCTACAATTAGGCAACCTGACCTGATAGACATTTTCAGAGCTCTCCACCCAAATGCCAAAAAATTCACATTCTTTTCAAGCCCACATGGCACATACTCGAAGATAGACCACACTCGGGGACACAAGTCAAGCCTATGTAAATTCAAGCACATAGAGTTCACTCAGTCTTCCCTTTCAGACCACTACACCATAAAGCTGGAAATCAACTAAAGGAGGAATAAGAAAACAAGGGCAAGCAATTGGAGGATGAATAATTCCATACTTCAAAATGAGTGGGTATTGACCCAGATCAGGAAGTTCCTAGAAACCAATGAGAATGAGAGCATGATGTACCAAAACTTATGGGACACAGCAAAGGCACTTATCAGAGGAAACTTCATAGCAATGAATGCACACATGAAAAAGGTAGAGACTTATGATTGATATGCTGGCACAAAATTTACAGCAACTAGAGCAGAGTCAACAGGACAATCCTACTAATAGCAAAAGAAAAGAAATAATAAAAATCAGGACTGAGATGCAAGAGAGGGAAAATAATAAAACTATGGAAAAAATTAATGTGGCTAAAAGTTGGTTCTTTGAAAAGATAAACAGAAACAACAGACCACTGGCAAACCTAACCAAGATAGGAGAAAACAAATTTCAATAGCAAGGATGAGGGATGCAAGAGGGGACATTACAACAGCCCCTAATGAAATCAAAAGGATAATTACACAGTACTATGAAAGACTGTATGCCAACGAATTCGAAAACTTGAAAGACAAATTCTTGGAAAAACAATCTCTCCCTATACTATTCCTGATGGACGTCGAGAATCTCAACAGACTCATAGCAATAGAAGAAAGAGACAAGGTTATTTAGGGATTACCAACAAAAATCCTCCAGATCAGATGGCTTCACAGGAGAATTCTACCAAGCATTCAGGGAAAAGCTGGCACCAATCCTACACAAACTCTTCCAGAACATATAAAAAGATGGCAAACTCCCAAACTTTTTCTATGAAGCTAGCATAACAAAGATATCTAAAATGGACAAGGATCCCATAAGAACTGAGAACTACAGACCAATATCTCTAATGAACACCGATGCAAAAATCCTTAGCAAAATACTGACCAATAGATACAAACGTTTATAAAACAAATGATTCACCATGACCAAGTGGGATTCATTCCAGGGATGGCTCAACATACGAAAATCCATCAGCATTATTTGGCACATTGTTAAGAAAAAGAATGAAAACCACATGATAATATCAATAGATGCAGAAAAAGCATCTGACAACATCCAACACCTATTACTGTTTAAGACACTCAAGAAGATAATTCTTCAGTATGATACAAGCTTTACATGAAAAGCCAGCAGCCCATGTGGTAGTTAATGGGGAAAGGACTAAAACAATCCCACTGAACAAGAGGACCAGGCAAGCATTCCCCTTGTCCCTACTTCTACTTAACATTGTACTAGAGATCCAGGCTAACAACCTAAGGCAAAGGAAAGACGTCAAAAGTATTCATCTGGGGAAAGAAGAGATGAAATTCTTGTTATTTGCTGATGATATGATTTTATATTTGGAAAACCCCAAAGTTCCACTAGAGGAGTGCTGGAAGTGAAAGAGGAATATGGCAGTGTAAGGATACAAAATCAGCAAACAGAATTCTATCAGACGACTATTTACATTGGATGAGTCCATTGAAGAGGAGATTAAAAAGGTAGTACTCTGCACCATTGCCAAGCACAAATTGAAATATCTAGGGATATACATAACCCAAAGCCCCCAATGGATTTTTACAAGGAAAACTATAAAACACTAATACAAGAAACCAAGAGTGACTTCCACAAATGGAAGGATACTTCATGCTTGTGGATCAGAAGACTTAATATAGTAAAGACGTCAGTCCTGCCCAAGGCACTACACAAGTTTAATGCTATCCCAATAC
>NW_022111366.1:1269580-1274601 GCF_000313985.2 Echinops telfairi
GGAAGAGTTGGAAGAACTTATGCTAAGTGAAGTAACTTTAGTACAAAAGGACAAGTACATGATTTCACTGAGGTAAGCTTAAAAAGCACAAGGAGCATAGGAGAAAAGCCACCAAATGCATAAATTCCTGGAGTGAAGTCCAGGCACTTGGGCAGGGGTCAGACCCAACCCAGGGATGCATATGGCAGCCAAGTAAAATGGAGATGAAAAGGGCGGTGGAGGGAGGACAAGGATAGTAGGGAAATACAGCAATAACCCTCACACAGAGAGAGTATTGTTCCCGTCTCCACAGGAAAGTGAATAAGGGACCAGACTTCAACCTTGGGCACCAAGCCTCAAGGGCAACATACTGACATGATGCAGTGAACTCACAGAAAGGTCTATGGGGCAGGCCCCAGTCCCAGCTACATCAAACCCCTCCGCAGAAGAATGCACTATAGAGGACAGCACAGAAGATACAGCCCGGGGAGAGTAGCGGGTCTGCCCAGATCACACAGTAGCAATCTAAGAGGGAAGAAAGAGTGGATTAAGCCTCTGGGGAATCCCTTGTGACGATAGGCCAGGGAAGTGAATATCCTTGCTATTATGAAGCCTGTATTGGAAGCTGGATTATTCTAAATGCAGTTAGGTTAAAACTTAACACCTTATCATTTGCTCTCCCTTTTGACCCATTTTTAAATTGTTCCAGTTCTTAATATTTTCTGCTTTCTTTTTCATGGAAGTTTTCTTATATTTACTTTACTATTACTATTAGGAATTTTTTGTTATGTTTTTCTGTATAGGAAACCCATAATTGGTAAATTATTGTTTCTTTGGGGTTATGGCAGGGGAGGGGAGAGGTTAGAAAGGTAATAGGGTGTTAATAACAACAAGTACCAAAAAGAAGACTGCTCTAAAATTGATCGCTGTAATAATTGTACAATTCTCGTTGTGATGGAACTATTGAATTATATGAAATGTGGATTATGTGCCAATAAAATTGTTTAAATAAATAAATGGACACATGGAGGGGGAATTGGAAGGAAGCATATTAACAACCTCTGATATGCTAATGCTACAACTTTGCTAGTTGAAATCAAAGAGGGGGGCTTCCAGAAAGATGGTGACTGAGTAACACATACCAGAGGGACTCCACAGAAATCAGTGTAGGAGAGTTAGTTACTAAGAGGGAAATTCCACATCGCCAGGTCTCAGGAGGAGCATCATAAAGATAAGCAGGCACAGATCCACTTGTTTTTGAGGAACTGGGGATTTTGGCTTATCACAATGGAGGGAGACTAGGGTTTGACCTTAGCCCTGCCACTGTCTCAGCCAGAGCTGGGATCATTTGGAGTTGGCCCAAGGGCTTTATCTCAACAAAGCCACAGCTTGCTACCACCTTGGGGCAGGGTTTAAACCCCTCTAGCGCCAAGATTAGGGATGGGGGCTCAGCTATATTGTTACTTTTGTTTCCCTCTCTTCTCTCTATCCCCCCCATAGTCTCAGCAGGCACAGGGTTTTGTTTTATTGGTTTTTTTTTAATCGTTTTCTTTTCCCTTTTCACTCACACTCCACTGGTGACCTCGAGACCACTCCCCTTAGCCTAGGACATTTACGCCTGCACTCAAACTAGCTGGGAGAACTCCACCCTCTGCAGTGTAACCCAAGGCTGGGGCAAGCACTCCCACCTTCCACCAGGGGATATTCTGCACAACTTCTTCTGGGGGAAATCTCCCCCACCTACTTCTTGGGGAAAGACTGTCGCCTGTCCTCTGCAGTGCTTAACAAGTGGCTGGGGAAATACCGTGTACCTTCTTGGGGGAAAATCCTGCCTGTGTGGCTGGGGGAGATCCTACGCGTCCTTTGTGGTCCCACATGACTGAGGGAACTTGGTCCTTCCAGCTGCAGTGCCTCACACAGCCCAAGGCAGCTCAGTCAACACTTGCCAATGTTCCTTGCTGCTGCAGGAACCACTGTCCAACCTCCGCAGCATTCTGCCTGACCAGGGAAATTCTGCCCACCATTCATGATGCTATACACCAAAGCAGGCAACCCACCAGCCTTATGTGGCACTCCCATTGCAGCAGGCACCTCCATATGCCCTCTCCAGTGCCCCAAGCTGCCATGAGCCATACCAGCACGGCTTCTTGTGAGATCACCCAGTATAGCACCATCCTCGTGGGTCCACAACCACCCACCCAACATCCCCTGAGAGTACCATTTAATTGCTCTCCAAATAACAGAATACTGGTTGACTAGGGAAAGAGTGAAGCCATGGGAGGATAAAGTGGTAGGCCAATTCCATAGTGAAATTAGCTGCAGGTAGTTCAAAGAAGCATTCCCAGGCATCTCCCATAAACAGCCAGTGCTCTTTGACTCCCTGAAAAATGGCACCTGGCTACTCTAAAACAATGCAACACAAACAACAATCAGCCCCAACAACATCAATGAAAAAACAGGAGAAACAAAAGGCAATGGAAAAAGATGTCCTGAACCTAACAACATGCATAGAAGAAACAGACATTGATCTGCCACAGATACAAATATTCAGAATGCTGCTTGGAATCATACAGGATATGAGGGAAAGTATATAGGAAAAGGATAAAATGATGGAGTCAAACACCATACATCAAAGAGAAATACAAGAGCTTAGGAATGAGATAACAAAAACCAGTAGCAGACTCACAGACTTCACCAATCAACTGGAGGAGGAAACGAACCACACCAGTGACCTAGAGGACAGCCAAGCAGACTTTAACAAACACAAACAAAAATCTAGTAAGATCATCAGAGAAGCTGAAGAAAGCCTAAGGGCTATGTCTGATGCTGTGAAGAGGAAGAACATCAGAATAATTGAATTACTGGAGGAAGACACAACAAAGAAGTCATCTGCAGCAAGAGTGAGAATTCTTGGAGGAAAGCTTCTGCAGCTTAATGAATAAAAATCAGGCAACCATTCAGGAGACTGAAAGAACACCAGCTAGACTGAATCCCAAGAATTCACCAAAATTGAACTATCCAACTTTGAGGAAAAGGAGAAAATCATGAGAGCAGCTAGGAAAAACGAGCAATCACATATAAAGTTTCCCAAATAAGAATATGCTCAGACCTATCAGGGGACACTATAAAGAAGAGGAGAGAGTGGGGTAACATATTCAAAAATTGAAGTAAAATAACTCAGCCAACTTTTCTATCAAGATATATGGAGAATTAAGAGTCTTCCCAGATAAGGAAAAACTCAAGAAGAAACCAAGCCCTACAAAAGATCCTTGCTGACCCAGTATCTGCAGAAGAACTGCTCTCACCAGGCAAAAAGAAGAGACTGCCACATAGAACAAACCCACCCAGAGTACAAAAAAGATAAAACAGAACCCCAAATAGCATTGGTATAAGGGAGGAAAGAAGTCAAGAATGAAACACACACACACACACATGCACAACACACTGCTAAGATAGGGAGGTAGGAAAACACCCAACACAAAGGTATAAGATGACATCACAAAGTCCACAGATGGAGATAATAACCTGGAATATCATTGGACTGAACTCAGGCATTAAAAGGCTGAGGCTAGCAGATTGCCTTAGAAAACACAACCAATCAATCTCCTGCCTACAGGAGACACATCTCAAGGTTACAGACAAAAATAGGCTAAGAATCAAAGGCTGGAGAAAAACATAACAAGCAAACAGCATTTCAAAAAAAGCAGGGGTTGCAATCCTAATCTAGGATAAAATTGACCTCAAAGTGCAAGCAATAAACAGAGATAATGAGGGACACTATATAATGCTCAAGGGAACAGTAGACAAAGAACCACTAAGCATTTTAAACATATATTCCCTGAATGAGAGACCCGCTGAATATGTCAACCAAGTGCTCCCTCCAAAAGATGAAAAAATAAATCACAGCCTCAACAATTATAGTAGTGACTTCAATAAACCACTCTATGAGAAAGATAGATTACAGGGAAAGAAACTCAACAAGGAGTCTAGAGATATAAATACTACAATTAGGCGATTTGAGCTGACAGATATTTACATAGCAATTCATCCAAATAAAAAAAAAATTTCACATTCTTTTCAAGCCCACTTGGCACATATTCAAAGATAGACCACATGCTGGGGCACAGGGTGAATCTGTATAAATTTAAGCACATTGATATCATACAGACCTATCTCTCTGATCACTGTGCCATAAGGCTGGAAATCAACAAAAGGAAGATGAAGTAAACAAGAGCAAACAATTAGAGGATGAATAGCTCTCTTTTGCAAAAGGAGCGTAATTGACCCAGATCAGAGATGAAATTCGGAAATTTACTTATGGGACACAGCAAATGCACTTATCAGAGGAAGCTTCATGCACATATGTAAAAAGTAGAGAGACTTTTAAGTGATACACTGGCACAAAATTTACAAAAACTAGAGCAGAGTCAACAGGACAATCCTAATAATAGCAAAAGAAAAGAAATAATAAAAATCTGGGCTGAGATTCGGAGAGGGAAAATAAAAAACTATGGAAAAAATTAATGCGGCTAAAAGTTGGTTCTTTGAAAGGATAAACAGAATCAACAAACTGCTGGCAAATCTAACCAAAGAAAGGAGAAAACAAATTTCAATAGCAAGGGTGGGGGATGAAAGAGGGGAATTACAACAGATCCTAATGAAATTTAAAAAAGATAATTACACAGTACTGTGAAGGACTGTACTTCAATGAATTCAACAACTTGGAAGACATGGACAAATTATTGGAAAAACAATCCCTCCCTAGACTATCCCCAGTGGATGTCAAGAATCTCCACAGACCCATAGCAATAGAAGTAATAGTCAAGGTTATCAAGGGATTACCAACAAAAAAATCCCCCAGATCAGATAGCTTCACAGGAGAATACTACCAAGCATTCAGGGAAAAACTGGCACCAATCCTACACAAACTCTCCCAGAACATAGAAAAAGACAGAAAACTCCCAAACTCCTTCTATGAAGCTAGTATAACTCTGATACCGAAACCAGGAAAGAATCCCCCAAGAATCAAGAACTACAGACCA
>NW_022111366.1:1275644-1278195 GCF_000313985.2 Echinops telfairi
TGATATGATTTTATATATGGGAAATCCCAAAAGTTCCACAAGGGGAGTCCTGGAAGCAATCAAGGAATCTGGCAGAGTGGCAGGATACAAGATCAACAAACAGAAGTCTATCAGACTGCTATACACATTGGATAAGACCACAGAAAAGGAGATCAAAAAGGTGGTACCCTTCACAATAGCCAAGCACAAATTAAAATATCTAGGGATATACCTGACTAAAAAACAAACAACTTATATGAGGAAAACTACAGAACACTATTACAAGAAACCAAGAGTGACTCAACAAATGTAAGAATATCCCATGCTCATGAATTGGAAAATTCAATATAGTAAAGATGTCAGTTCTGCCCAAGGCACTATATAAATTCAATGCAATCCCATTACAAATAACCCAATCTTTCTTCAAAAAAATGGACAAACTGATTACTAACTTCATATGGAGAGGGAAGAAGCCCAGAATTAGCATAGAACTCCTCAAGAAGAAGGACAGAGTGGGAGGGCTTGCTTTACCTGACTTTAACACGTATTATACAGCCACAGTGGTCAAAGCCACATGATATTGGTATACTGACAGATACTCAGACCAATGGAAAGGAACGTAAAATTCAGGAATAAAATCATCAGCATAAGGACAACTGATCTTTGATAAAGGCCTTAAATATGTCAAATGGGAAGAAGATGCCCTCTCCAATAGGTGGTGCTGGACAAAATGGATATTACCCGCAGAAAAATGAAGCAAGACCCTTATCTAACTCCATGTAGAAGAATAAACTCAAGGTGGATCACAGACCACGAGGTAAATCCCCAAACTATTAGGGCCATCAATGAGGGAACTGGGACAAACCTAAGAACTTTGGCGAAGGGAATACATAGGCTATCAGAAATAGAAATGGACACATATACAGAGAAGTTACAAATTGACAAGTGGCATATACTAAAGATAAAACACCTGTATACATCAAAGGAATTCACCAAGAAAGTAATAAGAGAGCCCTGGACTGAGAAAACATCTTTAGCAATGACACATCACACAAAGGCCTTATTACTAAAATCTACAATACTCTGCTAGTTTCCAAAAAGAAGAAAAACCTAAGTGTTCACTAAGGAGGTGTGCAAAGGACCCGAATAGAAGTTTCACCAAGGGCAGAAATCAGAATCGCCAATAAAAATATGAGAAAATGTTCCTGATCATTAGCCATAGATAAATGCAAATTAAAACAACAATGTGATGCCAGCTAACACCTTCAAAGATAGCCCAATTCAAAAAATCAGAAAGCAACAAGTGTTGAAAACAAACAAACAAACAAACAAACAAACAAACAAACAAGTGTTGGAGGGGCTGTGGTGAGATAGAAACTCTCATCAACTGCTGGTGGACCTGTAGGAATGTACAGCCATTATGGAAATCGATTTGGTGATATCTAAATCAGATGGAAATCGAGCTCCCGTACAACCCAGCAATCCCTTAACTGGGCAAGAAACAAACCATGGCCAGATATCTGTGCTCCAGTGTTCATCACGGCACAGTTCACAATTGCAAGGAGTTGGAAACAACCCAATTTCCACCAACAGATGAATGGATTAAAAAACTGTGGTACATACATACAATGGAGTACTATGCATCGCTAAAAAGTGGTGATGAACGTATGAAGCCCATCGCCGCATGATAAGAACTGGAGGAAATTATGCTAAGTGAAGTAAACCAAGCACAAAAGGACAAGTACAACATGAGTTCGCTGAGGTTAGCTTTAAAAAAATGCAAAAGGGGAATAGGGAAAAAGCTACTGTATACAAAAATTACTGGGCTGAGGTCCAGTTAGTATGGCAGGGGATGAACCAAATCCAGGGATACATATGGTAGCCAACTAAAAAGGAGGCGGGGGTGGGGAGGTGGGGGGAGAAATGGGAAGCCAGGGAGCAGGGAACTAACCCAAGCAAGGGGAGGGTATTGTTTATATCTCCACAGGGAAAGAAGGACCAGACTTCAGCCTGGTCCTCCAAGATGTGAATGCAACATACTGGTATGAAGCAGGGAACCAGTAAAAAGGTCTGAGGGACTGGCCCTAATTCAAACTATGAGCACAGCTGCCATCCTCACAGAAGAATTCACTTCAGAGAACAGCACTGAAGCTACAGCTCAGGGAGAGGGACATGTCTGATCAGAGCACACAGGAGCAAACGAAGGGGGAGGAAGAGAGAGTGGAGCACATCCTTGTTCACCAAGCCTTGAGGACGATATACCTGCTCATAGCAGTCATTGCACAGAGAGGACCATATGGCCAGCCCCACTATGAGACACGACATCCCTCACTGGCCCATAGATCTATAGGGGACAACACTGGAGACGGTGTGGAAATTGCACCCGATCTGACCCCACCACACCGAGGCCAAACACTAAGAGAGTGCAACAGAACAGCAAGGGGAGCAGAGCAAGGAAGTCCCCAGAGTATACCAAAATTAGACTTTGGGACCAGGGTGTGGCACTCCATCAGACTCAACCAGAAACCACTCCTAAAGGTCAACAAACTATTTACAGGCTTTTCTTTTTTTT
>NW_022111366.1:1279432-1282815 GCF_000313985.2 Echinops telfairi
GGATTGTGATGAGTTGTATGAGCCCCTAATAAAATGATTTTAAGAAAAAAATGAAATAAAAACCCAATTCAACTGGCAAAAAAAATCATATCATTGTGAGTGAGGGGAGTGCGGAGTAGAGACCCAAAGCCCATCTGCAGGCAACTGGACATGTCCTTACAGAAGGATCAAGGGGAGGAGATGAGCCAGTCAGGGTGCAGTATAACACCAATGAAATATACAACTTTTCCCTAGTTCTTTAATGCTTCCTACCCCCCACTATCATGATCCCAAATCTACCTTACAAATTTGGCTGGACCAGAGGATGCACACTGGTACAAATAAGGACTGGGAATACAGGGAATCCAGGACAGATCAACCCCTCAGGACCAGTGGTGAGAGTGGTGATACCGGGAGGGTGGAGGGAAGATGGGGTAGAAAGGGGAACCAGATCACAAGGATCTACATATAACCCCATCCCTGGGGGATGGACAACAGAAAAGTGGGTGAAGGGAGACATTGAACAGTATAAGACAAGACAAAACAATAATGATTTATAAATTATAAAGGGTTTTTGAGAGGGGGGTGGGAGAAGGGAGGGAGGGGAAAAATGAGGAGCTGATACCAGGGGCTCAAGTGGAAAGAAAATGTTTTGAGAATGATGATGGCAACAAATGTGTAGGTGTGCTTGACACAATGGATGTATGTATGGATTATGAAAAGAGTTGTATGAGCCCCCAATAAAATGATTTTTTAAAAAAAGAAGAAATCAAAGAGGACTTGAAATGTGTACTAATAAAGATCAAAGACTTTATATCTGTATAGCTTTTATATCTGTAAAGAGAATCTATATAGCCTTTATATCTGTATAGCCTTTATTTCTGTAAAGAGAACAAAAGCCTTCTCAACTGTGCCAATAACTACATCATAATGACTAAAGAAACGATTGAAATGGTTAAAAATGTCATTTTACTTGAATCCATAATCCATGTCCGTGGAAGCAGCAGTCAAGAAACCAGATGAGGTGTTGTATAGGAAATCTGCTACACAAGGCTTGTTTAAATTGTTCAAAAACCAAGGATGTCACTTTTAGCTTAAGGTGCACCTGACTGAAATGGTATTTGCAATGGACTCATGTGAAAGTTGGACAATGCATAAGGAGGACTGGAGGAAAAGTGATGCATTTGTAATATGCATGTATAAAGAATAGTGAAAGAACTGTGGGCTGCCAGAAGAATGAGCAAATCTGTCTTGGCAAAAGTATATCCAGAATGCTCCTTAGGCGTGAGAATGGTAAGTCTTTATCTCATGGACTTTCTATAGGCCATCAGTAGGGCCCAGGTCCTGGAGAAGGACATAATGCTTGGTGAAGAGTCAGGAAAAAAGAAAGAAAGACCATTGGTAAGACAAATTGACACAGTGGCTGTAACAATGGGCTCAAACATAGCAACAGTCACAAGGGTAACCGATGACTAGGTAATGTTTCCTTCTGCTGTACAAAGGGTCTTTCTTTATGAGTTGGAACCGCCATAATGGTATTTAACATAGCAACCTGAATCAAATCTGCCATATATATCAATGAATTAAAAAAAAACTGGTTAGCAATTGAGATAGTTAAGGTTTATTGTGCCAACTTGGCAGATAAACACATGTGGGATTAATTGAAGGGCGGAGAGATCAATGGCTCTGTGACCCTCGTCTTGCTAGTTCTTGGGTCTCTTGCTTTCTAATGGTCAGACCAGGGTGCAGCTGCCTTAGCCAGTTCCCTGCTTCAGCTTGCAAGGCTCACTTTCTGCGAGACATCCCTGAGGAGAAGCCACATGGACCTACTCCGATGTAGCCCTAGGTGCTGGAGCAGCCATGTGGAGACCCCTGCCAGCACTGAGATTCTTACATGCTCACTGATCCAACTTTCCTCTTGCAGTCGGCATCAATGTGTGTCTTGTGAGACTGAGGAGGACTTTGTAGATTGGTGTCAGACATATGGGCAAATGTTGGACTATGGGCATGGACAGCACTGGGTTGGGATGCTTTCTTAATGTACACTTACCCTTTATATAAAACTCTCTTATACATATGAGTTTCTGTGGATTTATTTCCTTAGTTTACCCATACTAACACAGTAATTAAGTATCAAAAAAAGTAGAGGTAAATTTCCAAAGCATATGGTTAACACAATGGAAACAGTAGAAATTAGGGAACCCATATCCAAGGTTAAATTTGTTGTCCTAAAAATTGTATTAGGAGTTTGGAGAATTGACCTATAATTTTCAATTGTGGGGGAAACTGGTGAAAACTCAACATCATGCAGGTTTCTTGTTTTCCTTCCATTAAAGTAACATGACTAGTATGTACATGAGTTATCCAACACTTAACAAAAGTAGTCTATGGGGACAAGAGCAATGTGGTTTCTGTAGTGCAAAATCATGTGCAACCAATTTCATATTCCCTGAGTAAGGAATGAGGGAAGTAGATGAAAGTAGCTCATGACTCAGCCAGCAAAAATGTGTTGGTTATTCAACATGTCCCTGGAAACTGGGAAGCAAAAGTTACTCCAATTCCAAAAAATGTCTTTGTTAAATTTTATGTCAAAGTATTAGAATTTGAGTTGCTTTGCATCGAAATTATTTTGACTTGAAAGCAACTAACAGTGGAGAGGGATAAGTGGTTAAGTTTTAAACATGTTGAACAAGTTGAGACTTAGCCAAGTACTCGAGCTTGGGTTGATCTTATTTACCATTTTAGAATTATTCTACAAGATAATAGGTAGTATACAATTAAATATTTAAATCTGAGCTTGGCATTAAACTCTAACAAGAAGTAAAGAATCAGCCAAAGAATTTGGATAGATTCCAAGAATATCTCACAAGTCTTGCCAGCATGCAGGTGAAAAAGTAGTAGATTACCGTATGTACTCGTGTATAAGCCAAGTTTTTCAGAATATTTTTTATGCGGAAAAAGCCCCCCTCAGCTTATACTCGAGTGAGAGTCCCACTTACCTGTTCTCCGGTGCGGAGTGGGTGTTCTTCGGTCTCTCCCGCTCCTCTGCAGGCGCCTGTAGCCTCTGTGGGTGGTCAGATGACTGCTGATAGCACCGCTCTTCTTTCTCCTGCCTACATGCATCCTTTGTATTGTCCATGCCGTACTGGACAAGAACCTGCCCGCTTCTGTGTGCTGGTACCTGGGGCGCACCGCATCCTTGTCTGATGAATGTTGGATGCGGTCACTCTTCTCCAGGGCTGTGACCAATGACGTAGCCTTTACAGTCTTACCTGTGCTTGGTCCTGCGCCCTTGCTCCACCCAAGTATTGCTGAATACAAGTACAGGTATATCTCTGGTCTTTAGATATACAGTATGTTTATTTGCAGTACTTACTTAGTCTGCTACATTTTTTTTCTTTTTT
>NW_022111366.1:1283535-1288325 GCF_000313985.2 Echinops telfairi
CTTCTTCCATGTGGGCTTTGTTGCTTCTGAGCTTGATGGCCGCTTGATTACCTTCAAGCCTTTAAGACCCCAGACGCTATACTTTTTGATTAACCCCTATCTGGACCCAGTGTTGACTATGCTTGCATTGAGCAGGCTGTGTTAGGGCTCATAATATACACTGTGTGTTGTGTACACACTGTGCTACTGCATGTGTTGTGTTAGCACTTCCCATAAATATGTGGTAACACAGTGTGCAGTAATGCAGTGCATGCATTAATAGAGTGCATACACAATGCAGTGTGTATATTATGAGCCCTAACACAGGCTGCTCTGTGCAAACAGTCATGTCATCACATTCTGGAATATCATCAGCCTGCATTAGGCCTCAAACTATACACACTGTGTTGTGTACATGCAGCAAGGCAGTGTATGTAGTAATGTAGTGCATGACAGCAACACAGTGTGTATAGTTATTGTTGATATATTGTTTTTGTTGACCCTCTTTTCCACTCAAAGAGCTAGTTTACTGGTTTTCTTTGAAATAAATATTCAAAAACATTTAACCTACTGATGCCTCGATTAATGTAATTTTATTGGTATCTATTTTTATTTTGAAATTTACCAGTAGCTGCTGTATTTCTCACCCTAGGCTTATACTCAAGTCAATACATTTTCCCATTTTTTGGTGGTAAAATTAGGTGCCTCAGCTTATAATCGGGTTGGCTACTACTCCAGTATATATGGTACTTTTTTTATGAAGCACAGTCCAAACAATGCCAGAAACTATTTAGAAGTGTTCTCTAAAGACTCATTTTACTGCTTTGATTTAAAAATAAAATAAAAATTCAATAAGAATGAAACGAGGTATGAAATACGATACTTTCTGAAATGATAGGCCCTAGAATAGTGCATAAAGTTCTTGTTCCTGACCCACAAGTGAGATCATGGAATAAGTAGAAAATAAGAAACATTGACAGGAGGATGTGGACAGACCGAAAAGATTTCAAACTGAAGACAAAGAGACATGGTTGAAAGGTAGCAAGTAATGAAAGACGTGCATGAAATCAACATAAACTAATTTGATATTTGTAACTTGCGAAAATCACCCTGTAAGGAAGGCAGAGTATTTTTCACCCCAGCATAAAAAAATTGGACACTAGGAATTAGAGAAGTTAAAGCGAACAGGTTCATCAAGAACAGCCATGGCTTTTGCTCCTGTGTGCCTTTCACTCAACTACTCAACCTCTGTGACAGTACAGCAGACAACAAATCATTACCACCAGCAAAGCAACACTGAAGCACAGGTAGACAGAATGAAAAAGACTTAAACTAGTTGATGAAAATTTGAATCATAAGTGCTTCCTTGCAATAACAAGGGTATATTAACTGCAGAAGGTAGAAATAAAAGAGTACAAAAGGGAATTTATCGTAATAGAATTTCCATGTTGAGGACAAGGGAATAAAGGAAAACTGCCATCGTTGAAGAGAATTAAAGAAGGGAAATAGGGAACTTAAGACTTGCTTCTCCACCATTTTATCTAGAGGTGATTGATCACGCATGTTCAAAAGGTTATCTATGCCATCCCCACTGCAATAGTACGCAAAGTCAGTCTGGATTTCCTTTTACAAACGTTTTCAGAGTCTGCAGCCACCTCCCTCTGCCGCCTTTTTTTTTTTTTTTGAAAAATGGGTAAATGATGATTCTCTGTAGAAGGATGATTTTCGGAAATAGTCTAAAGCTATTTTTTAAAGTTCATTTGAGGAACGAGCCTGGTGAATCTCATGAGCAATAAAGTTGAATGTTATTCTGAACCTATATAGTTCTGAGACTTAAGTCTTTATGTGTCCAGAACGTTGGTTTGAAAAGAAGCCAGGCTTCTCTTTACAATCTCTGAATTGAGTTTGAGGTCCTCCATACCATCGCTCTCCCACAGTAACCCAATTGCTAGGTGGATTTTCTGGGGATGTAGGGGTGGGGTGGGGCGGGTATTTCATGATTCCCTTCGTTGGAGTGAATAATTGAAAGTGGAGAGTGATTTGTTAGTGCTTCTTTGAAGAATGTAATGAGGTAAGCTCATGCAAGAAGGAAACTGTCATAAAACTAATAAAATGCAAATGAAAGAGCACAGCAGCTCTGCTCATCTGCATCATCTCATTTGCAAAGTTTAAGATGAAACAACAGTGATGAACCAAGAAGTTAGATACATTCATCAGAATTGCTGCAAAGTCCCTACCTCTGCCCATCAATCAAAGGGAACCCTCTCAAGCTGGGAGTTTCTCTCCACGTCTTTGAATCTGAGCTGGAGAGGAAGCGGGATTAAAAGGTGAATGAATTAGAGGTGATGGTTTGATTAGGTCAACAGTTCTTAAACTTTTCTAATTCATGAGCTGTTTGAAAATATTTGTGCATGTGGTTCCTCAATAGTATTGCCACTTCTGAAGTCATTTTAATTCCAGGTGCTTAAAGGCATCAATGATTCCAAATGTTTTGGAAATGCATTTATACCTCCTGTCAGACTTATCTCTTGGGATGATTAATTTATTTTAGGTGTTTCAAAAATTGCCATCCCCTTGTCTTAAGACATCGAGGCTAGTAAATAATCAAATCCCTGTTGACCTTATCTATACTATTATCTATCTACACCTTATCTATGATTATTTAGATTTAATTATTTCCCATTAGATTTCTCATAGCCAGATTGAAAATTCAGATCTTTATATGCACTATTGCATAGTGGTTGCAATCTGCAAGGTCAGCAGTTTAAAACCACCAGCCCCCCCATCTTCACTCCCCACCCCCCTTCCAGGAGAAAGATGAGGCTTTCTATTCCCATAAAGAATTCCAGTCTTGAAAACCCAGTACGGAAGTTCTACCTTGTCCTATTGGGTGGCCATGAGATGGAATCGCAACTGGATGGCAGTGAGTTATATCTAATCTCAAACAAAAGTCTCTTACGTTGTTTCCAGTATCTCCAATTATGTTGGCCATTTCTTCTCTGACCATGTTCAAGTTACGGCAAACTTGCCCTTGAGACATAGCAGCAAGAACTGATCGCATTGTTTAAGGCAGAGGTATAGCAGGGTTGGATAAAGGTTTGCTTTCTGTGTCATATTTAATGGTTCTCTTCCAATTGAAAATGGTTTTGCCCATTGTTGTTGTTATTGTTGTTGTTAGGTGCCATGAGGCTATTCCTACTCATAGCAACCCTATGGAGAACAGATCAAAACATTGCCTGGTCCTGTGACATCCTCCGAAGTGTTCTATGTTTGAGCCCATTGTGGCAGCCGCTGTGTCCATCCATCTAGTCCAGGACCTTCCTCTGTTTCGCTGCCTCTCTACTTCACCAAGCAGGACGTCCTTCTCCAGGGACTGGTCTCTCTTCACAACATATCCAAAATGCATGAGACAAAGTCTCACCATCTTTGCCTCTAAGGCAGTGGTTCTCAGCCTTCCTAATGCCACGACCCTTTAATGCAGTTCCTCATGTTGTGGTGACCCCCAACCATAAAATTATTTTGTTGCTACTTCATAACTGTAATTTTGCTACAGTTATGAATTGGGCGACCCCTGTGAAAGGGTCGTTCGACCCCCAAAGGGGTCGTGACCCACAGGTTGAGAACCGCTGCTCTAAGGTATCAACGTTTACTCCACTTTCTCCTTGTGTTTCCTGTTTCTAATCCTCCGTTTTTCCTAACCCTCTAACTTTATTGTTGAGTAAATGCTGCCTTTTGATCTCAGATGATTTATCACTCAACCACAGGGTGTGGCCCTACCCCCTGCCATGTTATAATATTGACAGAAGCGGATCATCAGACTTTTCTTCCATTATCACTGGGTGGGTTTGAACTGTCCATCTTTGGGTTCAGTTCCAGATATGAAAGGGGACTGGAGACCATTGCCTTCAGGGTCCCACCAATCTCTATCTGAACAGTGAGCCTGGTCTCTTACATGATTTTGAGCTTTGTTCCACATTTTCTCTCACTCTATTCCTGACCTCCTACTGTGATTTTTGCAGAGCAGTTGCTAGTGGACTTGCCACCATCCAGTTCTTCTGGTCTCAAGGTTGTGATGGTTGTGTGGTCCATTAGTCCATTAGACTAATTATTTCCATGTCTTTAGATTTTCATTACTCTTCTTTCTTCTGGATGGGAAAAACACAATGTTTGCTCCTTAGGTAATTACTCATGAGTTTTTAAGATTCCAATCACTATTTATTCAAGTAGGATATAGACCATTTTCTTTATGAACTATGTTATACCAAAAGACCATGTATAATATGGTCTTGATCTTTCATTGCCTGAGTGATTTTCCTGTACACAATTTTTCCTAAGTGATATAAAGGATACTCTTTCACATTTACTTATATATCTTTTTTTTCCCATTTATTTCCCCATGCAATTTTCAATGTCGGTGGTTTCACCTCCATTATATTCCTTCCCTAGAGGTAATCTATGATGCCACCAATATTCATTCTAAAGAATTATCTCCGAGTAGTTAGTCAGACTGGACCTGTATAATGAAAACAGAAATATGAGAAAAAACATTGAAAGTGATTAAATGCTGGATTACTGTGGCAATTAATTATCTTGAAGAAGTTCCCTCAAAATTCCCTGGCATTGAGTTTGTTACAACTTTATGCCAATCTGACTTATTGGTGCAAACAGGTATATGAGAACAACCTAGTATATTATATCAAGTTATTTTCAAAGCAATGGGTTTGTGGTAGTTACATAATCTGTAGTCAAATTGAGATTTAAGAGTGAAGGGGTGGAGTTTAGATTCTCAATCAGGCCACAGCTTGTTGACC
>NW_022111366.1:1291008-1291907 GCF_000313985.2 Echinops telfairi
CCTACCACTCCGGTTTGATGCATTTAGGTTACTGACACTGATAGTGCTCAGTATTGTTCTTAACTATAAAATTACTACCAAAAAAATAGGACTTGATCACTCTCTAACTTATAGGCAAATAAGGTGTGTGAGTCAAGGGGCTCAGCCCAGAACAGCGCTCCCAGGCAGCATGCCCTGACTCATAGAGAATGTGCATGTTTTATGCAGAAGCCATGTGTTTCCATAGAAGCACGGAAGTTTAGAAGTCAGACAGGATTGGTTTAGAATGCCACTTCCTCCTAGCAATCATTCCATCATTCATACAAAAATTAGAGGAACTATTGTCTCTAATCACCCTGACTGACATTTTACTTTCCTTCCCACATTGCTGAGGTCTCCCCTGCAGCCTTGCCTAACATAGTCTTTATAAGTAAAGAGAGTTTATATCTCTTCCTGATGATTCAAAGTTGCTCTCAAAAGATAGTTGGAGGCTGCAAGGAATTGGAAATCAATAAAACAATCGTTCTGCTCTTGAAACATTGCTTTCCTTCAGCTGTGATAAGAGGCATCTCAAGTTGCTCATTCCCACCCTTCCCATGAAGTCAGGATGAAATATGTATACATCCTGGTGTTGCTGTTAGTGTTATGGGGTTGGTTTTGAGTCACAATGATTATATGTTCAATAGAACACAACACCACTTGGTCCTGCTCTGCCCTCACAGGATTGTGAAGTTTCAGCCCATTGTTGCAGCCCATTCTTGCTGAGGTCCTTCCATTTCTATTCTGATTCTTTACTTTACTAATCATGATGTCTTTCTCCAGGGACTCGTTGCTCCTGATGATATTCTAAACCCCCAAGATAGGATGTTTTGTGATCCTCCCTTCTAAAGAGCACCATGGATGCACTTCCTCCAAGATAG
>NW_022111366.1:1294021-1298756 GCF_000313985.2 Echinops telfairi
TTCTTTTGTTTAAATAGCTACCTTTCAGTCGTGTTAAGCTTCCTCAAAGGCATAATAATCAAGTGTTCTGGAATTCCAATTCTTTGCAATCTTACCCAAAATTTGTTTCGAACCACAAATCCTAATGCTTTTGTACAGCCAATAAAACACAGATATTCTTTGTATTATATTCCCGCTTTTAGCCCAGATTAATCTGACATTAGTAATGATTAACCTTACTCCCCATCCTCTTAATCTGGCTTGACTTTTTGGCAGTTCCTTTTTATTGAACTGTTTTAAAATTATCTTCCAATAAATATTCCATGCATGTGATATTAATGATAAAAACCCTCATTGCCGTCTAGTTGATGCAGACTCATCCTGCCCCGATAGGACAGGGTGGAACTGCCCCTCTGGCTTTCCAAGCTATTAATTCGTGATGGCAATAGAAAGCCTCATCTTTCCCTCTTGAAACAGCTAGTGGTTTTAAACTGCTGACCTTGTGCTTAGCAGCCCAACAAGTAACCCACCATGCCACCAGGGCTCTGATGTTAATGATAGTGCTTGATAATTTCTGCGTTCTGATGGATCACCATTTTTGGAATGGGCACAACTATGAATCTCTTCCAGTTGGTTGGTCAGGTAGCTGTTTTCCAAATATTTTTGGAATGAAAAGTGTGCACTTCCAGTATTACATCTGTTTATTGAGACATTTCAGTTGATAGTCAAATTCTTAGAACCTTGGGTGGTTTGTGGGTTTTGGGGGTTTTGATTTGCTTTGGGTCTTGGTTGTTGTTATTGATTTTGCCAATGTCTTTAGTTCCACTTGGACTTCTTCCTTCAATATGGTACAGTGACTCTGTGTATTCCTACCATCTTATTTTGATGTTTCCTGAATCATTCAGTATTTTATCCATAGAATCTTTCAATGTTGCAATTTGAAGTTTGAATTTTTCCTCCAGTTGTTTCAACCTGAGAAATGTGAGGCATGCTTTTCTTTTTTTATTTTTTAACTCCAGATCTTTGTGCATTTATTATAATACTTTACTTTGTCCTTTTCAGCTCTCTTTTGAAATCATCTATTCAGCTCTTTTATTTAATCATTTCTTCCTTTCATTTTTGCATGTTTGCAGGCTCGATTAAAAAACATACAGAGAACATGCATAGACCTACAGAAGACATCAGGGCAGCCAAAACACATCTGAAGAAATGCTTAAGACCAATAGCCATCCAGAGACGCAAATCAAAACAAAATGAGATACCACCTTACACTGGTATTGATAGCAAAGTTTTTATTTTTAGAAAAAGCAAACTAGAAAATAACAACTGCTGGAGAGGTGCAGAGAGATTAGAACTCTCATACCCTGCTAGTGAGATGGTAAAACAGCACAAACATTGTGGGAAATGGAATGGCGTTTCCTTATAAATAACTGCAAATAGAAATTTGACATGACCCAGCAATCCTTTTACTTGGTATATGAGTAAACTCAAAAGAGCTAAGAACTGTAGCACATTCATGTTCATCAAGCACTTTTCACCATAGCAAGATTACAACGACCCAATATCCATCAGTAGAAGAATGGATAAACACATTTAGGTGCATACACACAATGGAATATTATATATCACTCAAGAATAATGATGAAACCACGAAATACTTCATGACATGGATGGTGTGTTTATCTGGGTAGACTAGCGAAACAAATTAATAGACACTCATATGTCTAAGGAAGAGCTTTATAAACAAGAGCAATTGAATATTGAGAAAACCTCCCAGCACAGTCCAGATCAAGTCCATAAGTCTGATATCAGCCCATATGCCCAATACCAATCTATAAATTTCTCTTCAGACTCATGCAGCACATGCAATTACTCCAAATGCAGGAAGATCACAGGCCAGTGGGTGGAAAGTCTTGTGGATCCAGTGGCAGTGTAAGCATCTCAGTGCTGGCTGGGGTATCCATGTGGCTCCTTCAGTTCCAGGGCTCTAACATCTCTCCACGTGTCTTCTCCACAGGACTGTCTCACAGGGAATGTGTGAGTGTCCTGCCTCCAATGAGCTATTTATCTCCTTAGTGCTTCCAAATGAGATTCTCAAGCTACAACCTGATTGACAGGCTAAACCCTACCCTTTCACTCTTGAGTCTCAAATTGACAACAGATTATGTAACTACCACAGATGGGTTTGGAGGACTTTATGCTGAGTGGAGCTAGACAATTATAAAGGGACAAATATTGCATGAGACCTTTATTAAAAAAGAAAAAAAATAAGATGAAGGTTTTTTCATACCAATAGAAACAGCCTTTAATTGTGTCAAAACTGTTGTACTGTGGTGACTTGCATATTGCTCTTGTACATCCTACTGGTGCCTTTCTTAGAGTTGGGCTACTTTCATCACTTTTCTTTGGATAAAAGGGAAATAGAGATACCACGATCTGTTCACATTCTCTCTCTCCTTATTATCTTTCCAACAATTTTATAGAGGCATCACACAACTGAGGATCAGAAAGTCTTTTATCATTATTAATAAATCATTTTGAGAAAATCTTTTTAAGAGAGAGAGAATCCTGCCCTCCTTCAAGAAATGCAGACCCTGCCGGTGGCAGGCACATGGGCAGACATGTAGAGCGCCGACAGCCCGGCACCACAGTGAGAGCCAGATACATTCCCGAAACAGAGAACCGTTTTCGAAAGCAGAGCCAACTAGGCCACTCGAAAAAGGGGCAAACTTTCTTACATACCTTAGAAGTAATGAAGAACATACAGTGAAACTTAAAAATTGTTCATAAAAGATTACCCTCAGTCATCAATAAATTATTAAGTTGTGTCAAACCTACTTTGCTTAAGAATGGAGTGGAATGGCTATACCCATTTTAAAAGAACATTCCTGAAAGCCAGTTAAACATGTAAAATGCCTTAGCATTTGAAGCAATAATCTTCCAAAATGTGAAAAACATTTTAAAAGTGAACTTTTCTTCCTTCTCTATGTCGGAGTGTAGCCTGTACCATGTAGACTTGCAGCTTTCAGTACTGTGCCTGGAGTGAAAAGGGGGTGGATGCTTCTCAAACCCTGCTCGTAGGCCCATCATTAACGACAGTGAGAGAAGGGAAGGGAAACGCACATGTGTGAGTGCATGCTCCTGCCTGGTGATGCTCTGCTTACTAGTATTTGTTCTATGTTCTATAATTCTCCATGAGCTTTCTTCATTGAAAGAATCTGGTGCTAATTTTAAACTTGCTCTAGTTTTTTATTATTTAATACTTTCTTTTGGATTTTCTATGTTTTATTTTGTTATTGTTGGTGGGCGAGTGGGTTTTGTATGGTTTTCTTTATATGAAATCCTGGATAGGTAAATCTATAGAGGCAGTAATTGGATGAATAGTTTCTTAGGGTTAAAGCAGACGAAAGATGAGACTTTCTACTCCTGTAAAGAGTTGCCATCTCAAAAACGCAGCGGGGCAGTTCTACACTGTCCAATAGGGTCCCTGTGTGTCAGAATGAAGGCAGTGAGTTTGGTTTGGGTGTACGGCAAAATTCTCCTTACACTTTGACGTGTTATCAGGAGTGGCCAGTCTTTGGAGAAAGATGTAATGCTTGGAAAAGAGCCAACACAGATGAGGAAGACCCTCAACAGGAGGATTGACTTGTCGTCTGCACCAATGGGCTCTCGCGGCACTGACTGGGGGCATGGTGAAGGACTGGACAGTGGTTCGCTCTAATGCATGAGGTGGAACTGACTGGTTGGCTTTTACCAACAAGAAGAAACAAAAGAGTACAAAAGCAGCCAGAGAAGGTGGGGTTTCTTCAGTGGAAGCAAAATAAAAAAATAACTGCTGTGGATTCAATTCTGACTCTGAGTGACTCTGTAGGACAGAGTAGATCTGTCTGTCCCCTTGGGTTTCTGAAGCTGTCAGTCTTTAAGGAGAAGATAGCCTCATCTTTCTCCCTCTGAAGGGCTGGTCGGTCCAAACTACCGACCTCCCAGTTAGGAGCCCACCACGATATCAACACGGTGAGCAACAGAGGAAGGCTTTGAGAGACACAGGGTATGGACGTGGCGTACCTGTGGGTTCTTGGCTTGATATCTACAATGAGGTGATGGGGCCAGCAGTCATGCCCGTGGTTCACCTCAACCTCTTTCCTCTATTGCGGAACAGGTAAGGAGCCTCCCAAGGTATAAACTGACTTATTCCCCTTTCACCGAGTTTACTCCCAAGAGGTCTGAATAGAGATTGTTGTCAGAAGGATTTTCTCCCTGTTCTCCCAAGTTCTGACTTACTAAGTGAGGCAGAAGAAAGTGTTTCCTTTCAGCTAATCAATTCCAGAAAGGATTGCTGTGCATCTGTCTTCGTGGTTATCAATATCCTGAAAATCTGCCTTCTATTTCTTGTTCCTAGTTCATCTTTCATTTTGTTCAGCTTGGCTTTCCTAATGAGGTTTTGTCAAGAAACACAAAGTAAGTGGGAGGTTGGAGGTAGGGGCATACTTAGCTCATTTGATCCCTGGAGTAGATCATTTTTAAAACATTCCTCCTCCTGCATGTGGCAAAATTATTTCCAGCAGTAATTGGGATAAGGAACAATTAATAACCCAGAAAGAAATGGAGAGAGAAAAAATGTATTAAACTTTACACATGTAATCATGGCAATAAAATATGTTTTAACTTAAATAAACATGACAGAATGAAATGCACCAAGTTATATGATAATTCTTTCCAAATTATATCAATGTATTTTTTGAAATAATGGAAACCT
>NW_022111366.1:1299280-1301070 GCF_000313985.2 Echinops telfairi
TAGATTCTAAGTAAACAGCAATGGTACTTTCTTTCAGAAAAATACAAAACCCAAATTGATCTTGAGTTCTTCCTCCCCCTGAAACCCTGCATGTATACCTGGGTGTATAACTTCAAATTAACTGCCACGTAGAATGTAGTGTTTATGAATGTGATAAAAGATGGTAATTGAAAATCATTCTATATTATTAAGGAGACACTAGTTAATGCGTGTAGCTGGTAACCAAAAGTTTGTAGGTTCAAGTTCACTCAGAGACACCCAAGAAGAAAAATCTGGCAAGCTACTTCCAAACTATCAGCAATTAAACACTACAGAACATAGGTCTACTCTGATACACATAGGGTGACCATGAAGCAAAATTGACTCCGCAGCAGCTAGTAGTTGGTATATTATTAAAAAATGCATCAGTAACTACAACAATTATTTAGAACATAGACTCACAAAGATTTTTTTCAGGGAGGAATGTTTTATCCCTGGCATTGTTTACATGGGTAATAATAAAGAGCAGATTGATTTCCATCTCTTACTGCTGTTAGGTGCTGTGGTATTGGTTCTGAGGCTAAGGGGCCCTGCATATAACAGAAGGAAACACTGCCTCCTTCGGTGCCATTCTCACAATCGTGGTAATGTTTGAGCCCATCATGGCAGCCACTACATCAACCCATCTCCTCTATAGTCTTCTTCTTTATCAAAGTTCCTTTGCCAGGGATGAGATCCCTTTTCCAGCCAATGGTCTGTCTTGGTAACATGCCCAAAGTAGGTGACACAAAGTCTCACCATGCTTCTAAGAAACATTCTGGCTAGAGTTCTTCCAACACAGATTTGTTTACTATTCTGGCAAGTCACGCTACTTTCATTATTCTGTGCTAGGATCATATTCCAAATGCATTGATGCTTCTTCAGTCTTCTTTATTCAGTGTCCAACTTTCACATGCAAATGAGGCTACTGAAAATATAATGACTTGGGGCAGGTGCATTAGTTTTCAAACTGATACATTTGTTCTTCAGTACTTTAAAGAAGTCTTATGCCGCACATTTGCCCAAAGCAGTAAGTCATTTGATATCTTGATTTTTTTCTTCATGAGTACTGTCTCTGGATCCAAGCAAGACAAAACCCTTAACAACTTTAATCTTTTGTCCATTTATCTTGATGTTGCTATTGGTCCAACTGTAAGGATTTTGCTATCTTTGCATTGAAGCATAATCCATATTGAAGGATGCAATCTTTGATCTTCATCAGCAATTGCTTCAAGTCCTCACTTTCAGCAAAAAAGGTCGTGGCATCTACATATAGTAAATTGTTAATAAGACTTCCTCCAATCTTCATATAATCTAGATTCTCTGATCATTTGTTCTGCATACAGATGAATAAGTATGATGAGCGAACACAACCCTGATGCAAACGTTTCTTTTAAACCAAGAAGTATTCCCTTATGTTGTTTGGACAAGGGGGTACCCTCCCCAAAATTGGAAAAATGTTCAACTGGATAGATTTTTGTGGCATGCATTTTTGCAACTAGGCAAGTTTCGAGCAACCAGCTCTGAGTTACTGCACCCAGTGTCATCACCTGGGAAGGTTCTCACTGATCACAGTGATTTTTTTTTTTCTGTAAAAGCAGTTTCACTTGAACCTCATTTTTTGTGATGGCTGATTTAAAAGAACAGCATGTAGCTATGAAGTTTTGTTTCCTGCTTGGGAAAAATGCTGCAGAAACTTTTGTGATGTTGAACACAGCTTACAAGGACAGCACTATGGGAAAACTAAAATGTATGAGTGTTTTTCTTATTTC
>NW_022111366.1:1301972-1303024 GCF_000313985.2 Echinops telfairi
AGTGGGGAAAAAATAAAAATAAAATAAAATAAATAGGTAGCAGGAAAACAGGGCACTAACCCACCCAAAGGGAGGGTATTCTTTATATCTCCACAGGGAAAGAGGGACTAGACTTCAACCCGGTACTCGAAGATGTGAATATAACATACTGGCATGAAGCAGGGAACCAGTAAAGAGGTCTGAGGGGCTGGCCCTAATCCCAACTACATGGAGAGCCGTTCCTCCCCCAAGAAGAATTTAATTCAGAAGATAGCACTGAAACTACAGCTCAGGGAGAGGGACATGTCTGATAAGAGCACCCGGGAGCAAATGAAGGGGAAGGAAGAGAGAGTGGAGCACATCCTGGCCCATCAAGCCTTGAGGACAATATCCCTGCTCAGAGCAGCCAATTCACAGAGAGGGCCATATGGCCAGTCCCACTATGAGACACGACATCCCTTACTGACTCATAGTCCTATGGTAGACAACACTGGAGACACAGTTTGGGAATTGTGCCTGATTTGACCCCATCACACCGAGTCAAAACCCTAAGGGCTTGCAACAGAACAGCAAGGGGAGCAGAGCAAAGAAGTCCCAAGGAAGTAACAAAATTAGACTTTGGGGCTACAGTGTGACACCCAATCAGACTTGACATGAAAACACTCCTAAAGGGCAACAAACAGATCTTGAACCATTTATAGGCTTTTCTTTTCTTTTTTTGTCATTGGGTTTTTGCTGTCGTTGTTTTGTTTTTCTCTGTCTTGTTTTTGTGCATATTATTGTCTCTGCAGGTCTATCTAGATAACATAGGTTGAATAAACAATCTGGAAGAGAAAACAATGGGACCGATGGTTCCAGGGGCACAAGGGTGGGTGGAGAAGAAAGTGGTGTTAACAAACTCAGAGACAAGGGAACAACAAGTGATCCAAAATCAGTGGCAAGGAGGGTGTAAGAGGCCTGGCAGGGCTTGATAAAGAGCAATGTAACCTAGAGTAATTACTGAAACTCAAATGAAGGCTGTACATGATAGTGGGACAAAAGGAAAGTAAAAGGAAATAGAGGAAAGAACTAGG
>NW_022111366.1:1305138-1309057 GCF_000313985.2 Echinops telfairi
GAAAATATTTGATTTACAAATAAGGAATCCTACTTCGCGGAATTTCATTTATCATGGTAGGGTCTAGAACAATTAACCGCGATAAACGAGGGTTCACTGTATACGTAGGGGTGTACAAACCCCCTTGATTACAGGTAACCACATACGTCACAGGGAGGGCTTTTATCATAGGCAATATAGCAATGGGAGGGGGAGGATCTAGGTGTGTACACATAAAGAGGAGGGATTAGGGGTACACATGTGCCTAGATGGGTGGATTCTAGATTACAGATGGCAGCCTAACCTCAGTTGTCCTTGAGTGGACTTGACCTTCACTCTGGGCTCTCCAGGGAGACAATCACTATCCTTATCAGTAGGGTGTGAGCCCCACCTAGGGTGGGGTAAAAAATAGTGTCTGATTGCTCTGGATGGCTGATGCCTTCAGGGGGAGTAACTTCTAAGCAGCTTGCTTCCGAGTGTGCTACAATCATTTACTATGTGTTGCAAACAGTGACCTAGGTCTGACATATATTTTAGGGAGACAACCTTGAGAAAAGCCTTTTTGTATCCCACAAGCAAATGTGTATTTATGGAGTTTACTATATTGACCTTTATTATATTTCTTTTCAAGTTTTCTTGTAGATCTTAAACACTGTTGAATACACTGCAGAGATTTTCCCACTTCCCGTTTTCTTTGTGCATTTATTGTCAAATATATCTTTGCATTTCCATACTATCCTATAGGCTCAACAACATAATTAAATATGTGTTACTTTAGTCAATTCATTGTAAAATTATTTAAGAGGATTACGATGAAGAAAAACGCACTTACGCTTTCTTTTGAAAATATCGATAGATATACTTCTACCGGCATGCATTTTGTTCGGGCATGCGTTCGAGCCGCTCTCTTGAGTGTCACTTGCTTTCAGCCTGAAGAACTTCCTTGCGCGTTTCTTGCGACACGGCCTCCAGCAGAAATGACCTCGGCTTTTGTTTACAAACGACGGTTTCTATTTCATCTTCACTTTGAGACTTTGCTGGTTATAAGATTCTTGATTGACAAGTTTTTGTCTTGCTTTGTTTTTACTTTCAGAACACTGCCTATGTCGTCCAACTGCCTTGTCATCTCCATTGTTTCTAATGAAAAGTCAGTTGTTAGTCTTATTGACCTTCTCCTTCTCCTGCTGCTTTCAAGATTTACTCTTTATCTCCAGCTTTCACAACTTGACTGTGATATGTTTGAATATGTATATCTTTGCATTTAATTGAGAATTCTGTGCACTTCTTATACATAGATTAATGTTTTTGATTCAATTTTGGAAGTTTTGATCATTATTCCTTTGAGTATTTTTCTGCTCATTTTTCTTTGTCTCATTTTGTGGTAATCTCATTATTTATATGTTGGTGTCCTTAACAGTACCCACATTTCTCTGGGGTGCTGATCTTTTTTTCTCTCTCTGTCCTATTGGTTGTATAATCTCTAATGTTCTCTCTTCAAGTATTGATATTTCTTCCGCTACCAAAAATCTACTGTTGCACCTATCTAGAGAATGTTTTCATTTAACTTATTATACTTTTCTCTTTTTTTAGTTCTGCCTAATTAAGGTTAGTTTTCCCCCCTGTAAGAAAGCAGAAAATAATACATATTAGACATTAAAATTTGGTCGAGTGAAAAAGTAGTAAGATGTTAAAATTTAAACTTTGTTTGCAGTAATCCATTTTATAATACTCCATCTGAGGGCAAAGGAGTACTATGGAGATGCTACAAGTGGATTTTGGATTTTCACAGTCATCCACAGCTTTCTGCAAACCAGGTGCTTGTAATTTAAGCTCTAATACAGCTCCTTCCTATAGTCTTGGATTTTATTGTTTCAAATTCTTGGATCATATGGATTGGTGTGCTTCTTCTGTGTGAACTTAGCTGATACCTCACTTAGATGGCTGTTTGTTTTAAGACAAATCTTTAAGACCCCAGGCACTGTTTTTTCTGATAGACAGTCACCATCTGCTTTCTTCACCACACTTTTCCCTAGCACCCATATCTTCAGTGATCACTTCATGAGGAAAGGATTGAGCAGGCTCAAATTATAAGGATTAATTGTTCTTAAATTAGAGCTAATGGTTAAGTGTGAGCTTAAAATCCATTCATATATCTGAAATGTATTATACTTTTCTACTTCAAAACTTCAGAATTTTCATTTGGTTTTTATTCACAATTTCTATCTCTTTGTTGATAATCTCAATTTGCTGAGACATTGTCATTATACATAGCTCTGGTTGAACAGATAAATGTGGAATTGCCAATTGCAAGGTAGGCAGTTCAAACCCACCAGCTGCTCACTGGGAGAAAGATTTCCTCTGTCTGCTCCTGTAAAGATTTACAAAGACTTGGAAAACCTATACAAGGTCACTATGAGTCAGTATTGACTCATGACTGTGGATTGGAAGAATTAATTCTTGAGATAGAATTGTACTAGTTCTTTCAATCTATTTGTTGTAACTCTTTTGAAGTGTTTGCATGCTATGTCCCACATATGGGTCCTTATAGGAAGTTTCTATTGTCTGCTTTATTTGTATCACTCAGCTGCCTCTTTGGTAGTCACATAAGACAATTAATTTTATTTATTTATTTTTAATCATTTAAGACATCTTAAATAAGGTGTTTAATCAATTTTGTATACTTATACCTCTATTGGGGAGATTATATTGCTATTGTTATTTGTTTTATAGTTTTTGTTATTGACTCATTTAAATGTACTCTGTGAAATCTGTTATCCCTGGCATGTACAACTTATGACATTTCTCCTCAGATTTTTCCCCTTTTTCTGTTTTTTGGCTACTTAGGAGACCCCCATAAGACAACACAAGGAATTTATTGCTCAAAGGAAATGCTCAGATTGCTTTATTTAGCTAGAATTTTACCCTTATCTGCTAGAGATGCGTGTGTCTTGATAGCTGCTATCAAAGTTCTGGTAATTTTCACTTTTACTTCATGTTTGGCTGGAGATTAGAACTTTAGCATTATCTCTATAATAGTTTCTATGAAGGCATAATCCTGGGCATGCATACAGTCTTTCAAAGATGCATGTGATTTTGTTTTTAAGTCTAGCCTTCTAGAATCTGCTCCTGGGTCAGAGTAACTTATTGTTCACTCCGTGTTTGATTGTATCGGTGGTGCTTCTATCCTTTGCTGATGGATCGATGTGCCATTTGTGGAATGTTTTCATGTCCGTCTCATGTCCTGTGGTTACTCCTCCATTGTAGTTTGTGGCCTTGCCAATCGTTGAGTTGATGGTAACTCCAGGAATCTTATTCTCCTTTCCGCCTCTTTCTCTGTTGAACTTTTATACTTTTGCCATTTATTCTTTAATTAGTATCATGGTGCTAATCATACCTTCTAAATTTTGTGCTACCAAGATCTCTGTTTCTATTTACCATCCCCTTTGGCATGGAATTACAAATCTATTCCAAATAAATTTAGTCCTCTTAGGCAGAGCTGCAGTTTGGTTTGACAAAATGAACTTGGCAATAGTTAATGTTGTCCAAGTATGGTATGAACCATCTTAGAATAAAGTAGAAGGACCCACATTCCTGATTTCAAGAAGTACTACATTAAATAAAGTAGCTCGGTACTGTACTGGTATAATGATAGACATACTGAACAATGGAATATCCTTGAGAGTCCAAAAATAAATCCATGTATCTATTCAGTAGAATAGGACCCTTCGTGGCATAGTGGTTACACCTTGCATTACCCCAAGTTTAGCAGTTTGAGCCCACTAGTCGCTCCACAGGACAAAGACAGGGCTTTCTACTCCCATAAAGAATTAAAGTCTTGGAAACTCACAGGGGCCATTTTACCCTGTCCTATAGGGTCACTATGACTTGAAACTGACTGGTTGGTATTGAGTTTAAATTTTGGTTTTACACAGTCAAGTGA
>NW_022111366.1:1310894-1315850 GCF_000313985.2 Echinops telfairi
AAGAACAAATTAAAATATACCAAGCAAGAAAAACTTGTGTTTTCTAGTCTAGCCTGTTGGGGCACCATGCCCTGTCTAAGAAGAGTCTTTTTAATAGACAGTGCTGGGTAAATTGGATTCCTACATATAGAAATTCTAACAGGAACTTCAGTTGGATATTGATCAAACATGCACTGAAGATACATTGAGAATCATTGGTGGTTGGGAACAAAGAAGAAAGAATAGTAGTTGGAACATATGGACTTTGTTATAGAAACAAAGCTGGAGCTCACATGGTACAATTTTGCAAGACCAATGACTTCTTCATCGTAAATTCCTTTTTCAACAACAAAAAAGACAACTATATACATGAACTTCTCCAGGTGGAATACATAGAGACTAAATTGACTACCTCTGTGGGAAGAGATGCTGTAGAAACCCAATATCAGTAGATACAAGCAGGCCAACGGTGGATTGTGGAACAGACTATCAACTGCTCATATGTAAATTCAAGTTGAACCTGAAAGACAAGTCTAGGAGAGCCAAAGTATGACCCTGAGTCTATCCATCTGAATTTTGAGAACATCTCAAGAACAGATTTGACATATTAAACACTAATGATAGAAGACCTGATGAACTGTGGGAGGATATCAAGAACATCATTCATGAGGAAAGCAGAAGATCATTAAAAGGATAAGAAAGAAACAAATCAAAGTGGTTGTCAGAGAGACTTGCTGTTAATTATAGAATAGCTAAAACAAACGGACGAAAGGACAAAGTCAAGGATCGGAATAGAAAATTTCAAAGGGACACTTGAGAAGAGCAAGCCAGATATTAGAGTAAAATGTGCAGGGACCTAGCATTAGAAAACCCCCAAATGGAAGAACACGCTCAGCATATCTGAAACTGATAAAACTCAAGAATAAAAATCAAAACCTCCAATTGAAATTCTGAAAAAGTCTATAGGCAAACTATTGAATGATACAGAAAGCATGAAAAGATAGAAAGAATACACAGAGTCACTGTACCAGAAAGAACTAGTGGACAGTCTACCATTTCAGAGGTAGCAAATGAGTAAGGACCAATGGTGCTGAAGGAAGAAGTTCAAACTGCACTGAATGCATTAGCCAAAAACAAGGCTCCAGGAATTGATGGACCTGGATAACTGACTGGAAAAGATTCATATTTGTGTCCATTCCAAAGGAAGGTGACCCAAAAGAATGCTCAAACTATTAAACAATATCATTGATACGGCACACAGTAACATTTTGTTTCAGATCATCCAGAAACGGTTGCAGGAACACGTTGAACGGGAATGGTCAGAAGTTAAGGCCCTATTCAGAAGAGGACGTGGAAAAAAAGATATCATTACTTATGTCAGATGTATCTTGGCTTAAAGCAGAGAATACCAAAAAAGACGTTTACTTGTGTTTTATTGACAATGCCAAGGCATTTGACTGTGTGGATCATTAAAAACAAAAGTAAACAACAACAAACTATAGATAACCCTGCATGGTTTAAAACCAGAAATGATGTGCATCAGGTTGCATCCTGTCACCATACTTATTCAATCTATATGCTGAGCAAATAATAAGAGAAGCTGAATTATATGAAGAAGACTGCAGCCTCAGAATTGGAGGAAAGCTAATTAATAACCTGCTATATGCTGATGGCACAACCTTGCTTGCTGAAAGTGAGGAGGAATTGAAGCACTTGCTGATGAAGATCAAGGATTGTAGCCTTCAGTGTGGATCACAACCCAATGGAAAGAAGACCAAAGTCCTCACAACTGGACCAAGAGGTAACAACATGATCAGTGGAGAAAAGGTTGAAGTTGTTAAGGATTTTGTCTTGTTTGCATCCATAATCAGTGCTCACTGAAGCAACAGTCAAGAGTTTCATTAGGTAAATCTGCTGCATAAGACCTCTTCAGAGTATTAAAAAGCAAGGATGTTACTTTGAGGAATAAGGCACACCTGACTCAAGCCATGGTATTTTCCATCGCCTCATAGGCATGTGAAAGTTGGACATGGAATAGGGAAGACAGAAGAAGAATGATGCATTGTAATTGTGGTGCTACCAAAGCGTATTGAACATACCGTAGATTGCTAAAAGAACAAACCAAGTCATCTTGGAAGGAGGATAGCCAGAGTGCTCCTTAGAGGCAAGGATGGCAAGGCTTTGTCTGAAATACTTAGGACATGTTGTCAGGAGAGACTAGTCTCTGGAGGAGGACATCATGCTTGGTAAAGTGGAGGGAGTGCGGAAAAGAGAATTGCTCAAGGAAATGGACTCACACCGTGGCTGCAACCGTAGATTCAGGCATAGCAGTGACTGCGAGGCTGGTGCAGGGCCAGGCAGTGTTTCAGTCTGTTGTGCATAGGGTCACGATGGGTTGGAGCCAACTTGATGGCACCTTACAACGACATGCAGGAAAAATGAAGCAGGATCCATGATTAAACCATGTACAAAAAAACAATTGAAAATGGACCAAAAAGCTAAATATGAAAACGGAAAACATAAAGTTTTATAAGAAAATATAAGGGATCTCCCTTTTGACTCATATTAGTATTTTCTGTTCAATTACGGTTTTCCTCTGTTTTATTTTGTTATTGCTATTGCTTTTGTTTGTTCCTTGTTTTTGTTTTGTACTATTTTCTATACATGAAATTCAGTATAAGTAAATCTATAGAGACAATAAATGGATTAATAATTACCTAGGGGTGTGGCGGGGAAGGTTGGGGGAAAATGGGGAGCTGACAACAATGAGTATGAGAAACACGGAAATGTCCTGATTATATGGTGATTATAATGGTGATTGCACAACTCTTATTAAGTGGTATAATAAAGACAAAGGACTTGAACTGACATTTCCTCAAAAAGGATATTCATATTCTAATTGCCAACAAGCTTATGGAAAATGCTCAGCACTGTTAGCCATTAAAATAAACAAACAAAATTACTGTTGAGTTAATTCTGACTCATGGCGAACTCATGAGTTACCGATAGAATTTCCTCACAGGGTTTTCTTGTCTGCAATCTTTATACATATAAATGGTCAAGACGTTCTTTCACAGTGCAACTGGGTGGTTCAAACCATCAGTGTTTCCGTTACCGGTGGAGCATAAAATGTCTGCACTACCGGAAAACCTATACATTAGCTATTCCAAACGCAAACCAAACCCATGGCCACTGAGACAATTCTGACTCCTAGAGACCCTACATAGGAGCCTGTATGTCTCTACAGGGGCAGATAGCTTTGTCTTTCTTCGTGGAGCAGCTGGTGGTTTTGAACCACCAACCTTGCAGTTAGTAGTGTAATGCTTACCCAACACAGCCACATTTGGGAAATAAACATCAAAACCATGTTGATATATAACCTCAGCCCTACTGGAATGACGATTATTTTTCAAAATAGGTGTTGGAGAGCATATGGAGAAATCTGAATTCTCATCTATTGCTGCTGAGAATGTAAAGTGGTACAGATACTGGGAAACAGTTTGATGGTCCCTCAAAAAGCTAAACGTTGAACTACAATGTGACCTAGCAATCTCAATCCTAGGTACATACGCTAATGAAATCTGTATACCAGTGTATATTGCAACATTTTCCACAATAACACAAAAAGGTGGAAACCACCTAAATACCTATTAACATATGATAAACAAACTGGAGTATACACATACAATGGAATAGCAAGTAGTCAGCCAGAAAGAGAGATGAAGTCTGATGCATTGAGAATATTACGTTGATTGAAATAAGTAGTCACAAATGACAAATCACTCAGTCACAAATCACTTCATGATCTGACACATGTGAAGTCAGAAAATATAAAGAAAATAAAGATTATTAGGGAAGGCTTTTGCTTAGAGAGAATTGGATTTATGTTAACGGTGGCAGAATAATTTGGTAAAGGATAGTGAAAATGATTATACAATAAGGAGAATGTGCCAATGTTCCTGAATTTTATATAGAGAAATTATTAAATTTGTGACCTTTAGCTGATGTTTCACCACAATCTCAAAAGGTGGGGGGAGGGGGGGGTCAGGCCTAAAAGGGTATAATTAGCAAACCTTAAAGATTCATAGTTTCCTGATTCAAGGTTTAGAATTTTCTCATGAATTACCATGGATTCTTTTCCCCCAAAGCACTTGACTATTTGTTCCTAATTTTATCTACCATCAAGCCTTTTCAAATACACTAGGAAGGCAGTTTTATTCTGATTCAATAAATGAACTGAAAAATAGATTAGATGGAGCACAGAGGGTTGTTTTTTGTTTTTTTTAAGTCTAACACTTTTAATCAAGTTACTAGCAAGAATCAAAGTGCAATTACAAGAAAACCTGATTTTTTTCCCCCACATGTTTCGGTTGCTTTTCATGGGTGTTATTTGTAAGGTGTTGAGGGCAGGACCCACTCCTGAATCTTCTTCCTGGAGGTAGAATAGGAACATACTGTTCTGGAGTACCACTCTCGTTGAATTTATGGCTCGCCCACATGAACTGACACACAGTAGATGCCTTTGTGATTGGAGGATCAGTCACACAGTGAAGCCAACGGTGCCATTCAGGGGCACATGCTTGCGTCCACATCCCAGAATGTGTTCTTGCCGTTCATTTCAGAGGTACACATGACCCATCGGTGACGGCCAAAAAACTGCTTGTTGTCTTCATAGTATTTATTTCCATATTTGTCTGCCCCCATGACTGTGCCAACCCTTACGTCATTAGCCCTGAAGAAAACTCCTAGGTAGCCTCGGAGGCCGCTGAGGCCGCTGGCCTGCTGCAGCCCACGTTACAGGGCGTGCAAGCACTCCATCTTGCCCGCAGGCCCAGCCTCTCGAGTGTGCGGGACAAAACACACCGGCCGGAGCACAGAGGGTGTAGAGCATCGGAGTTATTCTGTATGATATTGAAATGGCCAATTCTTGACACTGCATTGTCAAAACACAGACCGTATAATACGGAAAGGTAACAC
>NW_022111366.1:1316358-1318075 GCF_000313985.2 Echinops telfairi
AACATTTACGTTCTATTTGAGGCCGTGATATCAGTTCCTCCTTTTACGCTCCCTCTCCCACCCTTGTGAGCCCATGACAAATTATGTTATTATTATTTTCATATCTTACACTGACCGCTACTTCCCTTCTCCCGTGTTTTTCCCCCATTCTCTCCCCCTACCCTCCTGGTTTTGATACTTCCATTTCTGTTCCTAAGGGGTTTATCTGACCTGGATTCTGTGTGTCATGAATTTTTATCTGTGTACATGCTCCAGCCTAGACTGCAGTGAAAGGCAGGACTGGGGTCATGGTAGTGAGGGGTGAGAAAATCTCAAGGAACCAGAGGAATATTGTATATTTCAACGGTGCTATACTTCACCCTGGATGACTCATCCCTTCCTTATGACCCTTCTGTGAGGAGATGTCCTATTGTCTGAAAATGGATTTTAAGCCTCTGCTCAGAGCCCCCTCATTCTCAACAATATGTTTTTGTTTGTTTATTTTGGGTCTTCTGATGCCTGTTACCTGATCCCATAGACACCTTATGCTCTCACGGGCTGGTGCGCTTCTTCCGTGTAGGCTTGTTGCTTCTTTGCTTGATGGCCACTTGTTTAACTTCAAGCCTTTTAAGACACCAGATGCTATATCCTTTGATAGCCAGGCACCATCAGCTTTCTTCACCACATTTGCTTGTGCACCCATTTTGTCTTCAGCAATTGTGTTGGGAGGGTGAGCATCAGGTTATTAAAACAAAGTGTTCTTGCATTGAGGAAGGTCTTGAACAGAGACTCAAAACCCATTCACTTCCTCAATGTATTGCCTTATAACTATATGTACCTATGCCAATACCTCTAATTTTATGAATTAATATGTTTAAATAAGTGCACACCTATGTTTATACCTCTGTCCACAGCTTTGCTTCCTAAATCTTTCCTCTGTTTCCTTTTCCCTTCCTCCTTTCCCACTATCATGCTTGCCCTTCTTCTGCCTGTCAGTAATTCCTCTCAGCTAGATTGCTATTGTTCCAACACCAATGGGATCTCCACATCCTCCTCATAGTTGCTTTTATTTCCTTAGCTCCCCCGCCCATGGCATTGTTTGCTCACTATTCCTTCCGCTACCTCTTCCTCCCGCCAAGTCCAGTCCAGAGTTCTCTATTCTTGTGAGATCCTTGCCCTGTTGGGTATCAAAGTTATACTCACTTTGTAGACTGAGTTTGGGAGTTTTCCGTGTTTTTATATGCTCTGGAATAATTTGTGAAGGGTCAGTGTCAGCTCTTCCCTGAATGCTTGGTAGAAATCTCCTGTGAAGCAGTCTGGTCTGCGAGATTTTTTTTGTTAGTAGTTTCTTGATAACCATATCTATTTCTTCTTTTGCTATGGGTGTGTTGAGGGTCTTGACCTCCAACTAGGATAATCCAAGGAAGGATTGTTTTTCTAAATATTTGTCCATGTCTTCCATGTTGTTGAATTCATTAGAATACAGACTTTCATAGTACTTTGTGATTACCCTTTTAATCTCATTGGGGTCCGTTGTGATTTCCCCGGCTTCATCTCTCATCCTGACTATTGATGTTTGCACCTTCCTTTCCTTACTTAGGCTTGCCAGCAGCCTGTCGATTCTTTTGATCCTTTCAAAGAACCAGCATTTTGCTGCATTGAATTTTTGTACTCTTTTTTTGTCTTCCCACTTGTTTAGCTCTGCCCTGATTTTTATTATTTCTTTTCTCTTGCTATT
>NW_022111366.1:1318578-1320424 GCF_000313985.2 Echinops telfairi
TTGAAGAGAGTGTGAATTTTTTGCATTTGGATGGAGAGCTCTATAAATGCCCATCAGGTCCAATCACCTAATTGTAGTGTTTAGCTCTGTAGCCTCCTTGCTGAGCTTCTTTCCCGGTGATCTGTCTTTCTGTGATAACAGTGTAAAGTCACGTACTATGATTGTTGAGTCTGTGATTCCTTTTTTTTCTTGAAATTTTATCATTTTTACGAAACAGTAAAACAAAGCAGTATCAAAAACAGCAAAGAGTTTATAGGACCTTTGCACGAGTTTTCATATAAGTCAGTGATTATGAAACTGGTGACCATGTGAATACTTAAAACACAGGTGGATTTCTCTCCTTGTCATATGCATTAAGGGGATCTGTTTTGGAGCTACTGAGACTAGTTTTGGATAAGCACCAGTTATTTTATTTTATTTTTGGAGAACCGGTTTGGTTTGTCCAACAAAATAAACAGTTTTTGCTGTGTGGCCTTTTCTTTGAAAAAAAGAAAAGAAAAACTGAGATAAAACATGGAATGTGTAATTTGTTTGGATCGGAACCAAATCTTTTGAGATCCCAATTACCCTGAAGAATCCTGAAACATTTGTAGGGCATACGATCTACTAGTTCTACACCTCATGCTGTCTGAGACAGATACTAGATTCCTCTGGAAAAGAGCATTTCATTCAGAGGCTGTCCAGAGTTTGAATTACACCAGTTTCTGCATTCTTTCTGTTAAGTCCCAATGGTTATTTAGTTGTTGCTCTTATTCAAATAGTGCCATTAGAATAAAAGTGGTAAACTCATGCTAAACAGGCTCTTTGTTTAATAGATTCAGTTGTGTAGAGCAAGGGTGTCACACTGGCAGCCCACAGGCCACATGCATCCCCCGAGGTAATTTTTTGTGGCCCACGATGCTCTGAAATAGCATGAAAATAGAAAAAAATTGTTATGAAGAAAATAATGCTTAAGGGCGATCGAAGGAATACCGTACACACAATTCCCTCATTAACCCTTTAACTACTGAAGACAAGTATACACATGGCCCAGTGTCTTCCTGGGGGCCTGTGGTCATGTATCAACACGCTGAATCAGTTCTGGCAACATTTGGAAGTGATATGTCTGCCACTCTCAGTGTCACGTAATGTAAACAGATCCCAATAGCGCAAAAGTTAAAGAGAACACTCTGGGTTGTGCTGTTATGAATCATACCTAGTGGCAGAACCAGTTAACATTTTTTAGAGGGAAGCCATTATGATTTTTGCATCATGTTTGTCAGCATTCTGTGTTTTTTATTAGTTACTTAGTTATATTTTCCGGTCACAACATAAGAAGTAAATGAAAACTAGTAAGAAGAAAGCACTGGCAAGTTCGGGTAAAAAAGAATAATTTTAGTTTTATAAATACATGAAATAAAATAAATATTTAAATAAAAGCAATTATATTGGTTTTAATTATCCTATCCATATTCCTGAATCCTCACTTCAAAATATAAATTTAACAAAATTTGTAAATGTGATGTGGCCCGTGTGAATCTTGCCTGTTGAATCAAATAGCCCACATTTTAATTGAGTTTGACACCCCTGGTATAGAGCAAGAGTCCTTGCTCTGGACCCTGGGTGACCACAAAGGAACTGAGGAGCCATGAGTCCTCGGTGCTGAGAGGAAGCAGCGCATTTAAACTCGCCACACAGATCGTCTGGAAGTCAGCAGACACAGCTGGCACTTGGTAGTGGTGCTCACCCACCGCCTGTTCCAAAAATACAGTTTGCTTAAATTGGGGGGATTATGGTTCAGTTTTGCAGTGGTAAAAGCTGCCAGTCATTCGTGTGTGTGTGTGTGTGTGTGTGTGTGTGTGTGTGT
>NW_022111366.1:1320976-1342461 GCF_000313985.2 Echinops telfairi
ATTAGGAGAGCCATGTCGTTCTTGTCCAGAGATTGAACTGCCTTTTCAATATCATTAGTCTTAAAAGAGATGAGCACCTTCAAGACAATACTGCCTGCTTGATCCTTGACTGCCTGGCTCTGGGTGTTGACCGGGGGGTGCGGGTGGGGTTTCAGAGCGGCCTGCAGAGCAGCTGTCATGTTTCATTGTCGCAGGCAGGAGTCCATCTCGCCCTCATCAGGCCCAGCCTGGCCATCACCCCGTCTTCCTCGTCCATGAACTTGTTCTCATTGTGCTCATCCATGTCCACTTTCCAGAAGCAGGTCAATGACGTGTTTGATGTCACCATGTTCTTCGACATCCCGGATCCCAGCCGGTGGCACAGGCCTACCCTCGGTGCTACCTCTGTCTACTACAGCAGTCTCAGCCCTTCAGTAACCAAGTCTGTGATTTCTTTTTTCATCTTTTGAATAGTGTGTTAGACAAATTTCATGGGACTCTCATTAGGCACATATATATTTATTAGGCTCACTGTTTCCTGGTCTACTGATCCTTTGAGCATTATATAGTGCCAATCCTTGTCTCTTATTATGGTTTGCACCTTGAGGTCAATTTTATCAGAGATTAGGATTTCAACCCCTGCCTTTTTAAAGTTGTCATTTGCCTGTTATATTTTCCACCATCTTTTTATTGTTAGCCTATTTTTGTCTGTGAGCTTAAGATGTGTCTCTTGCAGGCAACAGATTGACAGTTATGTTTTCTGAGCCAGTCTGATAACCTTTGTCTTTTAATTGGCTGATTGAGACCGTTAAGATTCAGTTATTATCACCATCTGTGGATTCTTTGCATCATCGTGTTCCTTTTGTGTTGAGTGCTTTTTATCTCCATTCATATCAGTGTTTGTGTTTGTGTGAGAAGCTTTATTCTTGCCTTTTCCCTCTGAGGCAATGTTATCTTGCTAATTATTTTGAGCCTGTTGACTTCTGGGTGGAGTTGTGCTATATGGCCATCTCCTGTTTGTGCTTGGTGGATGCTGGTCTTCTGACCACAGTGAGTCAGCAAGGATTTTCCACAGAGTTGGGTGCTTTATGGCATAATCTTTGAGTTTTTCATTGTCCTGGAAGACTCTCACCTCGCTGTCTATCTTAATAAATAGGGTAGCGGATACTTGGGCTTCTGTTACCTCATCCATTAATTTTTGTATTTTCCTTTGGTGCCTGGGCTTCTTCCCCTCTATTGTGGACTCCGTCTTCTCTATCGCATCCCTATTCTGTGTTGCTTACTTCATATCCTGTATTACTCCAAACACCATTCTTAAGATTTATTTTTGTGGCAGATCAGTATTTGATTTTTCTATGAGCATCGTTGGGTTTACAACTTCCTCCACTGTTGCATTTTTTTTTCCTTGTTGAGGGTGTTGAGGTATGTTGCTGTTTGCGTGTCATTTTGGAACTGGGTGCCATATTTCTGGAAACCAAGGGGCTCTGCGTTCTTTCTCTGTGTGACTGGTAAGAGTGTTTTAAAAGACTACCTATGGCCTACAATGTCTGTTGATGGGTCAGATTGCTATGTAGGCAAGGTGCTGCAGTGACTCAGTGGCCACTGGTGGTGGGGTGCCTCAGAGTCTGGGCTAAGGTAGATGACAATAGGTTTTCCACTTGCCTATTTGGGGTAATACTGCAGTGCAGGCTACAGGCATGGGCCTGGTCTGGACTGTCTGGCCACAATTTGAAGCCTTTTGAAGACTCTCTGTGGAGCCCAGAACTGATAAAGCCAGTTTTAGGCTTGGGCTACGGCTATCAGGACCTGTTCACTTTTTCTGTTTTGTTATATTAAAGTCCTAAGTTGTACTCTGGAGATTAGAGTTGTTATGTTAATGTTATGCTAAAGGACAGAGTTCTGTGGCTTATATTCAAAGCTGCACAAAGGACCACAGTTTTGAATTGAGAGTGTTCTTGTTAAAAGAAAGAAAGAAAAAGAAAGTGTTTTTATTTGTTTGTTTGTTTTAAATTCACCCTTTTTATAATGGGCTTGTAGGGTACATTGGTGTCTGGGCTATGGTCTCCCCAAGGGAATTGGAGAGTGGGTTTGGGACTGACTAGAACTGAATTCTCCCCCCAGTGCACTCCTGTGTCACTCCTGTCTCTGTCCTGAACAACCTGCCGGTTGTGCTCTGGGGAGCTGCGTTTTGTCACAGGTAAATATCCCAGTGGCTTTTCAATTGCTGCAAATTATTATCTAATTATCTATCATTACACACACTGATAGGCATGGAGCTGGGGAAATGGAGAAAGGGATGGCCAATGTACTCACTCCATTCCTGGACTACTGCAGCAGGGAGGATAGCAGAGAGGGGAACTCCACTGTGAGGTCTTGTGGCTAGTTCTCGGAGGCTCTCAATGGCCACACTTAGACAGCAGCCTGGGGAAATTACTGCTCACTGCAGGTCTCATATTTGGGGCACAGGAAGGGGTGATGGATGCCATCCTGCTGGGCCTGGTGAGGGATTACTGGAGCTTTCAGACAGACACTGTGAACGTAGAGCATTTTAGCAAGTTCTCGAGTTGCTTAGTGGGTGAAAGTCATAGGGGGAGGTCTGAACCAGACCCTAGTAGACTGAAGCTATTTTTAGCACCCAGTCTCCCAGTATTGGCCTCCTTACCTGTTAATTTTCTGGTCTAGGAATAGAAGCACCAGGTGGGTGATTCTACCTGGATGCCACCTTGACTCTCTAACCCAACTCTATCTTTAAGAAGTACAGTCTGAGTGCTCCACAAAGGCAAGGAGAGCAAGACTTTGTCTTGCATACTTTGCACATGTTATTATGAGAGACCAGTTCCTGGAGAAGGACATCATGGTTGGCACAGTAGAGGAGGCAAAGGTCCTCAAAGAGATATATTGACACCGTGGCTGTAACAATGTGCTCAAGAATAGGAACAACTCTGAGGATGGTGAGGGGCTGGGATAGTGTTTTGTTCTATTGTGCATAGAATTGCCATACGTTGGAACCCACTCAATGGGCAGGTAATCAGTTGTAAAAAGACGAGGGTAAGATGCAGAACCGTTACTCAGATCACAGCTCTGATCCAATTAATTGAAGAAGTTTCATCAGGGCTGTGGCCTGCTTCCAAAAGGAAAAGCTTGTTTGCTAGATCCTGCCCTCTCGTTCTTGAATTATCAGCAAGCCGCCTACCTCATATTCATTACATTTGCAACCAGAAGCCTGCCATCTGACCTGCTGATCTTGGCATCATCGGCCCATGCAGTTATGTGGGTCAAGAGAAATATCCACCCCTAAAGATGACCCACAGACTTGGAACATGACTGCCTCTATGACTTTGTGACTAATTTGATATAAGCCTCTCCATATTTACACATATATAAACTTCACTGGTTTAGTTTTCTAGAGAATAAAGCCTAAGATAATTATTTTGTAATCTTTTTTCATGTCATTTATTGCAAACAATTCCTCCAACACCATGACTTGGTCATATTTTTACAAACAAGTATGTAAATGTAAAATACTTTATGTTCTGAAGTATATAAATTAAAACTAATTTTTACAAAGTTTCCATAACCATAAATAATTAAATTTCTTCCAGATTAAGTTAATATCACAAATGGAAGTAGCACATAATTAATCAAAACATAGGTGTATTTCTGATTTTGAAAAACATTAGTAAATATAAAGATGTACATTTTCATAGTAAATAGGGCAAAGAAAGTTGGTTCATGTAATCAGTATTTCTTATTTCTAGAATTAAATAGGATTTAACATCAGTCTACTACCATTTTTTATTTTATAACTGTCAGTGCTAAGTAATTTTGTTCAAATTAAAAAGTTACTAGACACCCCAAAAAGTCTATCTACATATGAGAGGCAGGATAAGCAATCCCATGGAGACAGCAACAGATCTATGGTTCTGGGGGCACATGGGAGGGGATAAGGCAGGGGGAGATGGGTGGGGAGTCAATAATGACAGAGACAGGGGAAGAGCAAGGGCTATAAAATTGAAGGTGAGGAGGGTGTAGCATTCCTGGTCATGTAAGACCAATTGAAAAGTGTCTGAGAGGAATTACTGAGAGGTGAATGATGAATAAGCATGATAGTGGGGCAGGAGGAAAGAAAAGAAGAAAGAAGAAGAAAGTAAAAGTTACATATATATATATAGATAGGTATAAATATAGATATATAAATATAAATATATTTGTCTATACATGTACATATATGTAAATACAATAAGGAAGCAGATGGACTCTGGGCCTCTACTAAAATCTTACCTAAGTACAAGAACAGTTTGTTCTAAGAATGTGGCACTGTATGATACTCACCTTCCCGACATGATTGCTGAAGACAAAACAAGCACATAAGCAAATGTGGTGAAGAAAGCTGATGGTGCCCGGTTATTAAAAGATAGAGCCTGGGGTCTTAAAGACTTGAAGTTAAACAAGCAGCCATCTAGCAGGGATTAAACAAGTCCACATGGAAGAAGCACACCAGCCTGTGAGATCATGAGGTGTCCAGTATCAGAAGTTTAAAAACAAGCAACCAAATCAATGTGAAGGGGGGTGGATGTAGTGGAGACCCCAAACCTGCCTGTAAGATAAAAGGACAGTCCCTCACAGAAGGGCCACGCAGAAGGGATGATAAATGCAGGGTGTGGTAGAGCACGCATGAGACACATTACTATCCTCTGGCTCTTTATTATTTCCTCCCCTCATTATTAAGGCTTATTTTTTACCTCACTAATATTGTTAGACCTACGTAGGTTCATTTGTATAATTAAGATTGTTTAAAGCAGGAATGCCAGGATGGATGACCCTTCAGAATTAGCAATGAGAGTAATGATTTCCTGAGGATACAGGACAGAGGGGGGGAAGTGGAAGGGGGGGAGCTGATAGCAATGATGACTATATAATCCCATTCAAGGGGACCAAATAACAGAATTGTAGGTGAGTGGATATATTGGATGGGGTAAGATATGGCCAAATATATATATAACAATAGCAATAAGGGTTCCTGGGGGAAGGGTGGAGGAGGAGAGGGATAAAGGGGAGCTGATATCAAAGAGTTCAAGAAGAAAGAAATGTTTTGAAAGTCATTGTAGTTGCAATTGTACAATTATGCTTGATCCATTTGAATTAAGGAATGTTATGACATATATAAGAGCTCCCAAAAATGATTTTTTAAGTTACTAGAAATGGAAAGAGGTGTGATAAACTAGTCACTTAGTTCTTTTATTTCCTTCAGAGCCACATGACAAAAATTGTATAATTTCCTATAATCAAAAATCTCAAAGTATATCAGCTAATAGTGAAATTGTTATTGAAAGCAAAGAATTGGAAACCACCTGACTTAAATATAATTTGTTATTCATTCATTACAAGTATTCATTTGCTCATTTTCTGGGACGTATCCAAAAAATTCATTACCAAGACTTTTGAAATTACTATTAATTATGCCTGTTACTCTTCCACTTGGATATACTTCCTTTACTCAATAGATTCAGAAAAGGGTGAGAAAAATTCAATTACTATTTATTTTGATACATCTATGCAATGCAATCTTTTTTAATAACATGATTTTATTTGATCATGTGCTTTTTTTCAAGCCTGGGAGCTATGATTTAATATCCAGTTTATTCAATTTATAGTAAATATCCAGTACATACTGAAAAAATTGGAAGCATCAAAAGAAGAGAGATGGAATATACAGAGTCATTGTAACAAAAAAAATTGGTGACTATTCAACCATTTCAGGAGGTAGAATGTGACCAAGAGTTCCCGGTATTGAAGAAAGAAGTTCAAGCTGCACTGATGGCATTAGAAAAAAAATTAAGGCTCCACGAATTGACAGAATACCAGTTGATATGTTTCAACATAGGAAGGCAATGCTGGAAATGCTCACTCATCTACACTGAGAAATTTGGAAGACAGCTACCTGGCCAACTGATTGAAAGAAACCCATACCTGTGCCCATACAAAGAAAAGTGAACCAACAGACTATGGAAATCACCAAATAATATCATATTCAAAACATTTTCTCAAGAGCTTTCAAATATTATTGCAACATTGACAAAGAAAATCAAAACCAAATTTATGCAATTGAATTGACTCTGACTCACAGTGGCTCTGTAAGGACAGGGTAGATCTGCCGTCATGGGATTCTGAGACTAACTCTTTATGGGAATAGAAAGCCTTGTCTTTCTCCCACAGAGTGGCTGGTGGTTTTAAAGTATCGACCTGGCAGTTAGCAGCAACCATTAGGCTACCAGGACTCCTATAGAGGAACTACCAGACATTCAAACTGGTTTCAGAAGAGGATGTGGAACAAGGAAGATCATTACTGCTGCTAGATGGAATTGGCCTGAAAGCAGAGTGTGATTCATAACAAATTGTAGATAACATTGCAAAAAAAAGGGAATTCTAGTACACTTAAATGTGCTCATGTAGCACCTGTCCAGAGACTTAAAGGCAACTAGACCCAACTGGAACAAGGCAATATTGTGCAGTTTAAAACCAGATAATGTGTGCATCAGCATTGTAACCTTTTGCCATATGTGCTCAATCTATCTGCTGAGCAAATAATCCAAGAAAATGGCCAATCTGAAGACAAATGTGTCATCAGAATTAAAGGAAGATTCACTAGCAATTTGTGACATGCAGATGACACAATTTTGCTTGCTGAAAGTGAAGAAGACTTTAAACACTTACTCATGAAGGTCAAAGATGCAAGACTTCCTCCTCAATGTAAAAATTGATTCCAGCCTGTAGCCCTTGGATTTAAGACTGCTATCCCAAGGGCATAGAACTGGCAGATGTTGGACTTTGGTTCACATCTCTTGTTTTGAGGGTGCCCACTAAATGGTGGCCTGGAACTACTGTGTATTTACTCCGTTAAAGCCCTCCAGATATGTATTAATCTGGCAAATGTGGCTCTGTCATTGTGAATGAATATTATTGAAAGTCTTGCCCTACCACCAACCCTCATTGTTTTTGTGTAAATAGTGTCCAGTCTTTTAAGAGTTTAATCTGTATAAGTCAACAATTCATATGCTGTAGTTCATAAGTGGCTGTGTTAGACAGGGTTCTCTAGAGAGATAAAACCAAATTGCTGATAATTTAATATATTTACTTATAAAGATAATTAGATATATAACAAGAAATGAACTGTTAAATCATATACAGATAAATATATAATACACAAGAAACAGTTAAATTATAAAGCACTACAATTGGCTCAATTCAACTCACTGCCGTGAGATAGATGTGAGAGTCTAGCAGTCTTTCCAGTCCAATCTGCTGCCAGATCTTCCTCTATTTATAGAGAGAGCTAGGCTATGTCAGCACAGCAGCCAATCACAAGGCAGGTCACCAACCACCAGTCCCCAGCTCCAGCAATCTCTTAAAGGGACCTCAACTTACAGCGACACAGGCCACAGGCTAGGCGTCCCACAGGCAGTGTAGCCTTTAAATTGAGGCACAGCACAAGCAAGGCAACTGCACACTGGTCCTATGATCACAGAGCGAGAGACAAGAAAGGCAAGGCTCACCAAGCCATTTATCTCTCTGCCCTTCAGTTAATCCCACTTGTGTTTATCAGCCAGGCTGGCACAATAAACTATCTCAGTGGCCTGTACTCATACAATTTCCTTTTCTCAGCAGTGTTTTAAATTCCATACCATTGGCTAAATTAATGACTCTATCAATAGAATTACCTTATGCCCCAAGGGGATGGTTGATAATGTTCTCTAACTTAATATGATATTTACATCATTTTGTCAATAATATCAATCAATGATGTCTCTAGGATAAACCAGAGACGTCCATAAACCATAGATATATGAGTGGATTTGGGGCTTGCACTTAATTCTAGCCCCAATCTAAGAACAATTACTTCTTAGGATATGGCCCTGCTTGATGCTCACCCTCATGAAGGGATCGCTGAAGATATGGTGCTATAGCAAAGTGTAGTATAGAAACTTGATGGTGTGCAGCTATCAGAAGGAATAACATCTAGAGTCTTAAAGGCTTGCTTTTAAATAAGCAGCTAGCTAGGTGAGGCATCAATTAAGTTCACATGGAAGAACCACACCAAATCAAAATCTAAAGGGTCCAATAGCATCAGAGTTTAACTTATGAATGCCTGGTTTGCAGAAGGCTATGGACGACAGTGGAAGCCCAAAATCTATTTGCAGTGGCCACACATGGGTCTAGCATTCTGCGAATCCCCTCTGATCATAGTCAATGGATGTGAATAGCATTTTTATGCCCCCAAGGAGATCAAGATCATTGTAAAATCATTTGTGGTAGATGGAGTTAGGTTAAAACGTAATATCTTATCATTTGATCTCCCTTTGGACTCATTTTAAAGTTGTTTCGTTTTTTTTTCAAAAATGAAGGGGAAATACTTGTGTATTAAGCCTCTAGTGAATCCCCTCTGGCCATAGACCATGGCTATGAATGGCCTTGCTATCATGCAGAATAGGAGCCCTGGTGGTGTAATGATTATGCATTGGGCTGTGAGCCAAGTGGTTGTCAGTTTGAAACCACCAGCAGCTCCTTAGGAGAAAGATGGGGTTTTCTATTCTATAAATGGTTACACTCTTGGAAACCCGCCCGGGGTCACGATGAGTCAGCACTGATTCGATGGCAGGGAGTGATTGTGCAGAATGCATTGGAAAGTGGATTATTGCAGATGTACTTAGGTTAAGTTTTTGAATTTTATAATTTTAAGTCCATTTTGATGCATTTAAAATTTGTTTTAATGTCTTTTGCTTTCTTTTATATTGAGGTTTTTCTGTTTTATTTTGTCATTGATGTTAGTTTAATTGTTATTTTGTATGTTTTTCTGTATATGAAATTCAATATAGGCAAATCTTCAGAGTCAGTTACCGGATTACTGGTTATTTGGGGGCATAGCAGGAGAGGTTGGGGGAAATAGAGAGCTAATAAGAAGTACAAGAACGAAAAAAATGTTCTAAAATTGATTGTGTTAATGATTGTACAAATCTCTTTGATGTGATTGAACTATTGAATTGTATGAAGTGTGAATTATATGCCAATAAAACTATTAAAATGGATTCTATTTCAATGTAAAGAAAAAAATCCTCCCAATTAGACATCATGATAAAAAGAGACAAGACTGAAGTTGTCAAGGAATTCATTTTGCTTGGATCCCTAATCAATACCTATGGAAACAGTAATAAAAAAATGATGTATTGCTTCTGGTAAAACAAAACAGAAGCCAAAAAAACCCCAAACCTATTGCCATCGGGTCAATTCTGACTCTTAATAATCCTACAGAACAGGGTAGAACTACATCTTTGGATTTCCAAGGCTATAATTATGGGATCAGACAGCCTCATCTTTTTCTCAAGGAACGACTGGTGGATTTGAGCAGCTGAAGTTGCAGTTAGCAGTCCCATTTGTAACCCACTACACCACCACAAGACTTCTGTAAAATGTTCAAAAGCAAAGCTGTCACGTTAAGGATTAAGGTGCTCCTGACCCAAGCCATGATTTTTTTTCAGTGGCCTCATAAGCATGTGAAATCTGGAAAAGAATAAGAAAGATAGAAAAACTTATGCATTTGAATTTTGGTGTTGGTGAAGAATATTGAATATACCATAAACTGCCAGAAAAGTGAATAAGTCTGTCTTGGCATAAGTACAGCGAGAATGCTTCTCAAAAGAGAGGCTAGCGAGACTTTGTTTTCAGTACTTTGAACATGTCAGGAGGGACCAGTTCCTGGAGGAAGACTGACAAAGTACAGGGTCAGACAAAAAGAGGGAGATGCTCAACCAAATGGACTGGAGCAGTGGCTACCGCAATGGGGGTCAAGCATAGCAGTGGTTGTGAGGATGGTGACGGAACAGGCAGTATTTCATCCTGTTGTACACGGGTTCCCATGGATCAGAACCGCCTGGACAGAACTAACAACAGAAGTCCACTACATGATCCAATTGACAGCCAGCTCTTGGCAAACCAACTAGTCAAATATGACTATACAGTGAACCCTCGCCACTTTGCGCTTCGACTTCCGCGGCTTCACTCTATCGCGGTTTTTGCGTAACAGCGCATGCTCTGTCATTACTGCCACTGATTGGCTCATACTGTACACGCTTGATGCCATAAATAATATAATAAATAATACATGATAATTGTAACGTCCAAAATGTTTTACTGTATTTTCCCTTTTTCGTTTAATAAATTGGGTAGTACGAGTGTAATGGTGACTAAAGGGTGTTTTTTCATGTCCTCTATGCTCTAACTACGAAAATATTTGATTTACAAATAAGGAATCCTACTTCGCGGAATTTCATTTATCACGGTAGGGTCTAGAACCAATTAACCGCGATAAACATGGGTTCACTGTATATATATATATATATATATATATATATATCGCTCATTCCACATTCTCTTCATTTTTTCATTTAAATAAACATATTACTAAGCATACCCACGACGATAGTCTTGCTTCTTATTTTTATTCTACAGTAGATAAGTCGCTAAGTTAACACACAAAATATAGAGCCTTGGCAAGAATGGAATAAGCCCTGACACCCTTTGCTCTTTCTTGTTGATGCTCTCCTGGTTTTATTCTCACGGGTTCAACTCGCAAGAAAGATTTGTTCCTGGTCAGAGAATAAAAGAAGTGAGGTGGTTTTAAATAAAAACGATTGTCACTTCTGCTACAGTATAATATATAGTTGAACTCCTAACACCTGACATTGACCAAAGGATCCCTTTCGGCATATTGGATCACGCATTGGGCTGCGTCTGAACCCACCGCGCCCTCTGTAGGAGAGATGAGGCTGTCTGCTCCTGTAAGATTTACAGCCTCAGAAACTTACAGGGGGCATTTTACTCTGCCTTATAGCATCACTAAGAGTCAGAATTAGCACCCAGTGAATGAACATTTACCAAAGTAATGTCTCTTCTAATATGAAACTTCTCCCTTAAATATGTGAAAAATAAGAAGGGACAGACAGCTACACTGAGGTGTCTTGAAAAGTCTTTGCCTTAAACAACACTGTAAATTGTCCTTTTGTTTTGACATCCTGCCTGAATGACTTTATTCAGATTTGGAGTGGGTGCGATATGTGTCTGTGGTGGAGTGGAATTTCTTAATATAACCCAAGTCTCTGTAACTCCTACTAAATGACTGAGTGAGACTATGCAAATAGGATGTGCGTAATACTAAGAGAGCGGATTGTCCATTTTCTACCACCCCCCTGCCTATAAGGATGAACCGTCTTGGAAGCAGCCAGAGAGAAGAGAGAAACGCCTGAGGATCTTGGAAGAGCACATCTCAGGTATCTGTCTGAAGTGGAGGAGGGAGGCGGGGCCAGTGCACCGGGACTCAGAGGAGCAGCGCTGAAACTCTGGGGTACCTCCTCCTACCTCCTCCTCGTTTGGCCCAAGGCCACGGAACTGTGGGTCAGAGTGACAGGTGAACTAGCTTCCCAGTCCCTAGAGGCAAAGGCCAAGGGACCACTTGGCAGAGAGGCTAAGGTCTCTGGCTAAGTAGACCAATGATGGTATCCTTACTGGATGCTGATCCTGACTTGTGATAACCTATTAGCTTCCCTAACAACCCCCCTTAATTGGTGGTACTGTCTATGGGTTCTGTGTGGCCACTGCAATTATCAAATGAATTTTCAGATAAAGAATTATTGAACCTAGAGTGGCGAGCTAGTGTCAGAATAGGTCAAGAGGGATGGACCATTGAGGCTTTTCTAGCAGCTGCTTTGTGGCAATAGGGAAGCCCAAGTAGGACAGATAAGGCCTTCCATTGCTCTTTATTGTGGTGTCCGTCCTTGCAAGGTAGCACAAAGGCAAAGGAATGCACAAGTGGAGGCAAGAAGAAGAAACATCAGGAGGTTTGAGAAGAATTCACTGAGTATAACGGAAGTCATTTCATTAACTAGGTGGGTTCGGCCTTTTTAAAAAGTGCACATTGGACATGATGCACTAGAGGCCAATTGATTGGTAGCATGCACTGTTATTAATTGCAACAAATTTATAACCCAAGGCCTGACAGACTGGAAAAGATCTATTCAGAAAAGTATATAATAGGAAAATGCTCCCATTTACCAGGTGGCCTCCACACTCAGTAATTAACATAGCCAAGGAATTCCTAAACATTTATTAAAATTAATTAATGAGCAAAACCAAAATGCATGGCAGACAGAATACAACTTTTTAACATTTTCAAAAGAAATTGTCCAATCCACTAAGATACTGGACTTCTCCCAGAAAGTTTTAAATTAAAAATAGCCAGCTCTCCTAAAAGATAAATGAGGAAGAAAGCAAAGTAAATGTGACTGGTGGGGGGGGGGTAGAAACTTGCATCACCCTAAATAACCTCAGTCAAGCGCTCTATAAATCAGATAGAATTTAACTCTTTATTTTTAATACTTCCCTGCCTCCATTGGACTTGGCTACATTTCAATTTTGCTCATCTTTCTAAGTTCTCCCACCTTCTTTCCATAATGCTAAGAAATCTGCAAGATCTTGAGTTCAAACCAATGCTTTAAGGAAAGGATAGATCTTCCTTTTTTTCCCTTCTATTTCTTCTCCCATGAATATGGCCTACCATTTTCCTAAAGGTGGAGTGGGGGTACCATGTTCTGATATTAGCTGCTGAACCCATTGAGATAGCTCTGAAACAGATACGAGAGGTACATCAGGGCTGATGAGACTTGAGCAAGAATAGCAACGGTTTTCAACTATCACCAGAGCATCAGCATTTAGGTCGAAATGACCATGCTCTTTGCTTTCCTGATCTAGTTTATGAGCTTCTAGGTCTTCTGAGATGAGCTTAAACACACACACACACACACACACAGTTTGACAGCTCTTTAAAACATAGATATGGCACTTCTCATGACAGGAAAGAAAGAGGGTCAAGGTAAGAGGGAACTCTTCATTCTTTGTACAATCTTCATTCGTGACAATGCAAGTCAGTTCTTCTGTGGAGGCAGGCTGTATCCTTAACTATCTGTCTCTGGAAGCCTAAACACTCATCAGTGGCAATTAAAAGTTTTGTTGGGCACTATTAAAACTTTCAGAGTCAATGAGTTGGAGTCGCGGGGGCAAATGAGTGGCAATGGGATTATTAAATAGTCACTGTTTGCCAGATACATCAAGAGTAGGAGTGTGCAAATTAAAAGATTTCTCCTGTGACACCAAGTCACTGGGAAACTCATTTAATCACATCCCTAAATAATTAGAAGCTCCATGCCTTCATTAAGAACCAAAAATAAGCGTTGCACTATGTGCAGGTAAATGACAGCAGGGACCTGCAAAAGTTGTTTTCTATTTCAGACTCAGAAAAATGTGTCATTTTTATTGGGTGAAGAAAAAGACTTCCCTATAATAATTTTGTGATTACATTCTTGTTAGGAGCCACCAGAGAGCCCCAGAAGTCCAGAGCTCTCTCAAAGAATCCTGTTATTCCCATCTCTCCCTAATAACAACGTTATGGTAAAACTAACATGAGACATAGTACTCTTTATCCCTTTTATTAGGGCACTCTCAGTGACCTTAGACACATTAAGGTTACAATGAGTCTCAGGCCAAAAATACCAGGTGGCCACAGATCTATATAGCTTACTCTGGATAGACCTTTTAAAAGAAAATTATGTCCCAATTTATTTGGAGGTTAGTTTGAAAAGAAGGGATGCAGACAGGATAAGGGAATATGTCACTGTTCAGTCTCTCTCTCTCTCTACCATTTTTAATGGGAAACAATATGTTCACTTGGCCCCAGGTTCTGTTTTGTTGTATGAAGCCATGTTCTACACTGCCATGACCATAACCTGACAGATTGTGTGCTGGGTACAAAGCTGTGGGATAAGTCCCAAGGAGAATATAGTATAGAATCACTTGCAAACTTCAACTGCAAGAGCTTATGCTCTGGGAGAGAAGATAAAGTTGCATTGATAATGCAAGACATAAAAGGTAGTGCTTAGAAGTGTAAAGAAGATTTCTGGAAGATCACAGAAGACATCATGAATTGTCTAGGAAAAGCAACTGGAAGTCAAGCATGGAAGGAAGAATGTCTGAAAAATAATGACCTCTATAGCTTTTGTTACATTCCAGGAATTTCTGTAGATTTAGGAAAGGCCAATGAGCACGTGAAAAGGCAACCAAAATGAGGTACTTATTTACATCCACTGGAAGAGTAATAAGAAAACAAAGATAGGTGAGGTGAAGAGAAGTTGGAGCTCTTGTGCACTGCTGGCGGGAAGGTAATACAGTCCATCTGTTTGGAAACGGTCTCAAAATATTAAACATACACTGTAGAATACAAAATATTAAACATAAACTGTAGAACCTACAAATGCCACCCCTTGGTGAATTCTTAAAAGAAATGAAAATGCTGTGACCCTTCAAAATCCTGTACACAATAACCAAGAAGGGAAAAGAGCATTAATATTTATTAATGTATGGATGGATAAATAAAATGTGATAGAGCCATACAACGGGATCGTTTAAAAAGAATGCAGTAGTAATACATGCTATAACACGGGTAAATCTTGAAAAACATTATACTAAGTGAAAGAAGTCAAACAAAAAAGGCTACACAATCCAATTTCTACTAAATACCTAGAATAAGCTCGTTAATATTAGTAGAAAGTAGATTCATGGTTTCCAGGCCCCGAGAAAAGAAAAGGAATGGAGATTTATTGCTAATGGGAATGGGGTTTCTTTCTGAGGTGATTAAAATGTTCTAGAAGTAGACAGGGATGGTGGTTGCAAAACCTGGTGAACATACTGAAAACCACCAAATTGTACACTTTAAAAGAGTGAATTTTATGGTATGTGAATTATATCTAATAATTTAAAACAATTAACTACCCTTGAATGAAGCAAATTTGTTCGATTACATTATCTAAGTTAGGAATGTACAAATATGCTTTACACAATTGATGTATGTATGGATTGTGATAAGAGTTGTATGAGTCCCCAATAAAATGATTAAAAACAAAAACAAAAACATTACCTGCGTTAATTGATTGGATCATATTGGTTTATACAATTATCCCTTGATCCAAACCCAAACTACTGCCATCTGGTTGATTCTGACTAGTGGTCCTCTGGTTTAACAGGGCCATCAGAGGTGGTAGAGGCAGGGGCTGCAGTTGAGTAGAAAGTAGGAGCAGCGAATACGTGCTGTGTGAGGATCCGCAGTGGGGGGCGGGAGTGGGGGTGGGGAAGCGCTCTGAGGCAGCTCACCACTGGTCAGTGAGGCTGCACATTTTTTCAGGAGTAATGGCCTCACCTTTCTCCCTTGGAAAGGGGGTTTGAACCATCAAACTATTGGCTAGTAGTGCCACGAGGTCAGTACAGTTGAAAAACCAACCCCCAGCCCCTCCATAGCTTTAGTCAGAGGTAGAAGAGAGGAAGATCATCTCCTGTCCAGACCGCCTGTTTGATTGTAAACTATGATGGGCAAGGCTGTCTCTTTTTACAGCACTTATAAATACACACAGAGGCTCTCATATAATGGACGGACCCAATAAACATAATGAATAGATTAATAATAAAACTAAATCATGAAAGGAAGAGAGCAATGACTGGTGTGCACTGTTGTCAGAACAAATTCAGCAAAGTGAGAAAAACAGCCTGTTGAATTCAGCTGCTAAGAAGCAGCAATTTATTTAGGAAGCAGCTGCCTTTCCCGAATGGATTATCTTCTGATAAAAGTGATGAATATGCATAGATGAAAAAGGAGGGCTCTGGGTAAAGATTGCACTCAGGATAACTCAATTGAATCCTTTCAGAATTGAACGACGTGGCAGTGAATCAGCATCACTGGCAGGACATTAGCTCTTCTGTAGCTGTCTGTAGCTGAAGTACGTTCTTTACCATGCTGTTAGTATTATATCAGCTCGTCGCAACCTACAAAGTAAAAGAAAAGATGATTCCCATTGGAATTGAGGATTGATTTTCATATTGTTCCTATCATAAAAATATTTTATGGATGTAATACCATCATTATATTCATTTGAACCCCAGTATTCTCAGTTGTAAACGGGTTTCAAGAGCAAGTCCTTGGGTCTCAGAAACAAAACAAAATAAAACAAAACCCAAGAACATAAAACAAACAGTAATCTTTTACCTACTCCCCAGGAAGCCCCTCCTACCCTCCTAGAGCAGTGGTTCTCAACCTTCCTAATGCCGCGATCCTTTTACAGTTCTTCATGTTGTGGTGACCCCCAACCATAAAATTATTTTTGTTGCTACTCCATAACTGAATTTTGTTACTGTTATGAATCAGGTGACCGCTGTGAAAGGGTCGTTTGACTCTCAAAGGGATTGCAACTCACAGGTTGAGAACCGCTGTCCTAGAATCTCTCTTCTTCTTCAATAACAAATTTAAAAAAATCATTTTATTGGGGACTCATACAATGCTTATCCATACATACATCCTTTGTGTCAAGCACATTTGCACATTTGTTGCCATCATCATTCTCAAAACATCTGCTTTCCACTCAAACCCCTGGCATCAGCTCTTCATTTTCCCCCCTCTCTCCCTGTTCCCCCCTCTCTCATGACCCCTTGATAATTTACAAGTCATTATTATTTTGTCATATCTTACACTGTCGAACGTCAACCTTTACCCACTTTTCTGTTGCCCAACCTCCAGAGAGGAGGTTATATGTAGATCCTTGCAATCAGTTCCCCCTTTCTACTCCACCTTCCCTCTACCCTCCTGGTATCACCACTCTCACCACTGGACCTGAGGGGTTCATCAGTCCTTTATTCCCTGTGTTTCCAGTTCCCATCTGTACCAGTGTACATCCTCCGGTCCAGCTGGATTTGTAAGGTAGAATTGGGATCATGATAGTTGTGGGGAAGAAGCATTTAAGAACTAGAGGAAAGTTGTATGTTCCATTGTTGCTACACTGCCCCCTGACCAGCTCGTCTCCTCCCCAAGACCCATCTGTAAGGGGATGTCAAGTTGCCTACAAATGGCCTTTCAGTCCCCACTCTGCACTCCCTCTCATTCACAATGATGTAATTTTTGTTCCTTGATGCTTGATACCTGAATACTTTGACACCTTGTAATCACACAGGCTGGTGTGCTTCTTCTATGTGGGCTTTGTTGCTTCGGAGCTAGATGGCTGCTTGTTTATCTTCTAGCCTTTAAGACTGCAGACGTTATATCTTTTGATAGCCAGGCACCATCAGCTTTCTTCACCACATTTGCTTATGCCCCCATTTGTCCTCAGCAATCGTATCCAGAAGGAGAGCACACAATGATATGATATCTCCTTCCTTGATGCCTGAATCCTGATCCCTTCGACATCTCGTGATCAAACAGGCTGGTGTGCTTCTTCCGTGTGGGCTTGGTTGCTTCTCAGCTAGATAACTGCTTGCTCATCTTCAAGTCATTGATACCCCAGACACTTTTAATAGCTGGGCACCCTCGGCTTTCTTCACCATATTTGCTTATTCACCCATTTGTCTTCAGCGATCATGTCGGGAAGGTGAGCATCATGGAATGCCAATTTAATAGAACAAAGTGTTCTTGCATTGAGGGAGTACTTGAGTGAAGGCCCAATGTCCATCTGGTACCTTAGTACTAAACCTATAAATATATGCACATAGATTTGTTTCCTCATCATCATAAATAAATATATTTACATATGTACATGTCTGTATTTAGACCTCTGTAAATGCCCTTTACCTCCTAGTTCTTTCCTCTATTTCCTTTTACTTTCCTCTTGTCCCACTCTCATGCTCAGCCTGCATTTGAGTTTCAGCATTTCCTCTCGGTTACATTACCCTTGCTCAAGCCCTACCAAGCCTCCTACACCCTCCTCACCACCAATTTTGGACCACTTGTTGTTGCTTTGTCCCTGAGTTTGTTAACACCACTTCCTCTCCCTTCCCCCATTCCCCATCTCCTTTGTCCCCCTCCCCTCCCCCCCCCCACAGCCAAATAGTCACCCCGGTTGTTTTCTCCTCCTGATTGTTTATCCAGGTATGCTCCCTTCTTGATTCACTCTGTTTTGGGGGGTTCAGACCATGCTGCTTCCCCACCATGTGACCCCAGATATGTCCTCTATTGCAGTCTGTTCCAGTAAGGGGACAGCATAATACATGCTGTTGTCATTTTCCCAGTCCCCTCTGTGTCCCATTGGCTCCCAGCTGGGGCCCAGTCCAACCCTCTTTCTCTTCCTCCCTCCCGACCTGCCTCCATGCAGGTGTGGCATGCTGGGCCTTCTCCCCAACCTGCTCTCCACCAAATCCACTTCCAGGGACGGGTCAGTACGGCTCTGGTGGGGGCCAGCCCTGTAGCTCTCTTTTTCATGCATTCTTCCATGTGACCACGCTGTCCTCGTTGTTTGGTGCTTCATGGTAGTGTCTGCATGCCCCTTCCAGGTTCTGTGGAGATAAAACAAGCACTCTCCCCCTGGGTGGATTAGTGCCCTGCTCCCTCCGTTATCACTTCACTTTCAACCCCCCTTTTTCTCCCTACCCCGTCCGTCCTTTTCCCATTACTGTGTTGGACCAACATGTACCTCCTTGGGTTTGGTCCAACCTCCTCCCACTTCCTTGTATCTCAACCCAATTGTTACGATATAGGTGGTTTCTCTTCTATACCTACTGTGCTGATTACACTTACCTCAGGGGACTCATGCCATACTTCTCCTTTTGTAATTGGCTGACTTCGCTTAGCCTAATTTCCTCCAACTCTTCCTATGAAAAGATGAGCTTCATGTGCTCATCAGTGTTTTTTAGTGATGCATAGTACTCCATTGTGTGTATGTGCCAGAGTTTACCGACTCACTCATCTTCCAATGGAAATTTAGATGGTTTCCAACTCTGCGATTGTAAATTGTGCTGCAATAAACATTGGAGTGCATAAAACTGGTCATGGTTCATTTCTTACCTCTTCTGGGTATATACCCAGTAGCGGGATAGCTGGGTCATAAGGTAGCTCAATTTCCATCTTCTTTAAGTATCGCCAGACTGCTTTCCATAGCGGCTGTACATATCTACAGGACCACCAGCAATGTAGGAGAGTTCCCATCTCGCCACATCCCCTCCACCATTTGTTGCTTTCTGATTTGGGCTAGCCTCAAAGGTGTTAGATGGTATCTCATAATTGTTTTGATTTGCATTTGTCTGATGGCTAATGATCGGGAACATTTTCTCATGTTTATTGGCCATATGGGTCTCCTCCCTAGTGAAACTTCTTTTCAGTTCTTTTTCCCACTTCTTCAAAGGGTTAACTATTTTCCTCTTTTTTCAGGCAAGGAGGGTATTGTAGATTTTCGTAATAAGCCCTTTGTCTGTTGTGTCATTGCTAAAAATCCTTTCCCAGTCTGTGGGTTGCCTTGTTACCCTCTTGGTAAAGTCTTTTGATGCACACAGGTGCTTTATCCTTAGTAAATACCATTTGTCAATTTCAGATTCCCCTGCATATGTACCCTCCCCTATTGCAGTTAGCCTTTGTATTCCCTGGGCCAAAGTTCTTAGGTTTGTCCTGATTCCTTCACTAATGGTCCTGATAGTTTGGGGTTTTACTTCTAGGCCCGTGATGCACCTTGAGTTTGTTCTTGTGCATGGGGTGAGGTAGACATCCTGTTTCATTTTTCTACATGTGGATTTCCATTGTTTCCAGCATCACTTGTTAAATAGGGTGTCGCCCTCCCACTTGATGCCTTTGGGCTTCTTGTCAAAGATCAGTTGTCTGTATGCTGATGGTTTTATTTTGGGGTTTTCTATTCTTTTCCTTTGGTCTGTGTATCTGTCATTATGCTAGTACCATGCTGTTTTGACCACTGTGGCTTTGTAGTAGGTGTGAAAGTCAGATAAAGCGAGTCCTCTGACTATACTCTTCTTCTTGAGGAGATCTCTGCTAATTCTGGGCTACTTCCCTCTCCATATGAAATTGGTGGTCAGTTTTTCCAATTCTCTGAAGAAGAAAGATTGTTGGTATTTGAATCGGGATATCATTAAACTTATAAAGTGCCCTGGGTAGGATAGACATCTTTACTATATTGAGTCTTCCGATCCATGAGCATGGGATATTCCTCCATTTGTGGAGGTCGCTGTTGGTTTCCTGTAGTAGGGTCCTGTAGTTTTCCTTGTATAGGTTTTTGGGCTTTTTGTTTAGATATATTCCTAGATATTTCACTTTGTTCTTGGTTATTGTGAATGGCACTGCCTTCCTGATCTCCTCTTCCATGGTCTTGTCTGATGTATACAGCAAACCAATCAACTTCTGTTTGTTGATCTTGTATCTTGCTACACTTCCATATTCCTCTATCGCTGTCAGTACTCCAGTTGTGGAGCTTTTGGGATTTTCAATGTACAGAATCATGTCATCTTCAAATAACGATAATTTCACCTCCTCCTCTCCCAGTTGGATACCTTTGATGTTCTTCTGTAGTCTTATGTTATTATCTAGGGCCTCCAGTATGATATTGAATAGAAGTTGGGGCAAGGGACATCATTTTCTAGTCCCCCTTTTCAGTGGGATTGATTTAGTCTTTTCCCCATTGACTATGATGTTAGCTGTCGGCTTTTCATAGATAGCATGTATTAACTTGAGAACTGCCCTTCCATTCCTATCCTCCTGAGCGTCTTAATTAGGAATGGGTGCTGGATGTTGTCAAATGCTTTTTCTGCATCTATAGATATTATCATGTAGTTCTTATACTTTTCCTTATCAATGTGGTGTATAATATTGATGGATTTTAAGATGTTAAACCATCCGTACATCCTGGGATGAATCCTACCTGATTCTGATGGATGATGTGTTTTATATTCTTTTGTGTTCTATTGGCCAATATCTTGTTGAAGATTACTGCATCTATGTTCATTAGAGATATTGGTCTATACTTCTATATTCCTGTGGGATCCTTGCCCTGTTAGGGTATCAAAGTTATACTGGCTTGGTAAAACGAGCTTAGGAGTTTGCCATCCTTTTCTACACTCTGGAATACTTTGTGGAGGATTGGTATCAGTTCTTCCCTGAATGCTTTGTAGAATTCTCCAGTAAAGCCATCTGGTCTGGGAGCTGTCTTTGTTGGTAGCTTCTTGATAACCATATCTATTTCTTCTTTTGCTATGGATTTGTTTAGGTTCTTGACCTCTATCTGGGATAGTCTAGGGAGGGATTGTTTTTCCAAATATTTGTCCATGTCTTCCACATTGTTGAACTCATTAGAGTACAGACTTTCACAGCGCTTTGTGATTATCCTTTTAATCTCATCAGGGTCTATGTGATTAGCCCTGTTTCATTCCACATCCTGTTTATTGTTGTTTGCTCTTTCCTTTCTTTGGTTAGGGTTGCCAGCAGTCTATTGATTCTGTTGATCCTTTCAAAGAACCAGCTTTTCGTTGCATTAATCTTCTGCATTGTTCTTTTGTGTTCCCAGTGGTTCAATTCTGCCCTGATTTTTATTATTTCTTTTCTTTTTCTGTTGGAGGGATTGTTCTGTTGATTCTGTTCTAATTGCTGGAGGTTTTGT
>NW_022111366.1:1342561-1349168 GCF_000313985.2 Echinops telfairi
TAAGTCTCTCTCCCTTTTTTATATATGCCCCTATTGCAATCAAGCTATCTCCGATGACTGATTTTGCCATATCCCATAGGTTTTGATATGTTGTATTCTCATTCTCATTAGCTTCTAGAAACTTTCTGTTCTCCTCTCTAATCTGGGTCAGTACCCATTCATGTCACAGAAGATCATTATTCATCCCCCAATTGTTTGCCCTTGTTTTCCTGGATGTCCTTTTATTGATCTCCAACTTTATGCATGGTGATCAGAGAAGGATGTCTGCATAATCTCGATGTGTTTGAATTTACTCAGGCTTGACTTGTATCCCAGCATGTGGTCTGTTTTCAAAAATGTGCCATGCACGCTTGAGAAGAATGTGTATTTTTTTTTACATTTGGATAGAATGCTCTAAATATGTCTATCAGATTTAATTGCCTAATTGCAGTGTTTAGCTCTGTAGTTTCTTTGCTGAGCTTCCTTCCCAATGATCTGTCTCTGAAAGCAGTGTATTAAAGTCCCTTACTATAATTGTTGTCTGTGATATCTTTTTTCTTTTACTGAATAGTTTGTTCGACAAATTTTGCGGGACTCTCATTTGGTACATATATATTTATTATGCTTGCAGGTTCCTGGTAAGGTGATCCTTTGAGCATTATAAAGTGCCCCTCTTTATCTCTTTTTATGATTTGAACCTTGAGATCAGTTTCATCTGAGATTAAGATGGCAACTCCTGCTTTTTTTTGAGTCACTGTTTGCCTGGTATATCTTCCTCCAGCCTTTTATTCCTAGTTTATTCTCATCTGTGAGCGTAAGATGTGTTTCCTGCAGGTAACAGGTTGATGGGCTATGTTTTCCAAGCCAGTCTGCAAGCCTTTTTTTAAATGTAGGAGTTAAGGCCATTGACATTTAGAATTATTAACTTGATCTGTGGATTCATTGCTGACATCTTGTGCCTTTTGATTTGGGTTTTTTCCTATCACCCTTCTTGTCCCTGTGCTGTGTCTATGTGGGGGGCTTCTTAATTGCCAATTTTTCTCTCTGTGGCCATGTTATCTTGGTGATTGGTATTGGCTCATTGGCTTCTGGTTGGAGTTGGGCTATATGGTGTTCTCCTGTTTGTACTGGGTGGACATTGGCCTTCTGGCCATAGTGAGTTGGTAAGGGTCTTCCTCAGGGTAGGGTGTCTTGCACGTATTCTTTAAGTTTTTCCTTGTCCTGGAAAACCCTTACCTTTCCATCCGTCTTAATAATTTGTCAGGGTAAAGGATTCTAGGGAAGGTGTTGTTTTCTTTCAGCTTTTGGAAGTTTTAGTCCACTCTCTCCTCTTCTTCATGGTTTCTGTTGATATATCTGAGCATATTCTTACCTGAGAACCCTTGTATATGACTGTCTTCCTGTCTCTTGCTGCTCTTAGGATTTTCTCTTTTTCCTCAAAGTTGGATAGTTTAACTATTATATGCCTTGATGAGCTCTTCCTGGGGTTTAATCTACTTGGTGTCCTCTCTGCTTCCTGTATAAGTGACTGATTCTCATTCACTAGGGTGGGGAAGTTTTCTTCCAGAAATTCCCTTGTTAATGCAGCTGTTGACTTCTTCACTGTGCCTTGTTCTGGTAAGCCAATAATTCGGATGTTGTTCCTATTCATAGCATCAGTCATTGATATCAGGTTTTCTTCCACCTCTTTTATTATGTTGTTTGATTGTCTTTCTCGTTTGTTGAGGTTTGCCTGATTGTCCTCAAGATCACTGATATGCTTCTCAGCCTCATCTAGTCTGTTCATGAGATCAGTGATCTTGTGCACAGCTTCTGCTACTTCATCCGTTAGCTCCTGCATTTCCCTTTGGTGCATAGACTTCATTCCCTGTATCGTGGCCTCCATCCCACTATCATTGCATCAGTCTGTGTAGCTTCCCTCATCTACTGTATTACTCCAAGCAGCCTTCTGAAATTTTCTTTTTTGTGGCAGATACACATCAGATTCTTCTATGAGCATCATTAGCTCTGATGTGGCTTGTCTTTCTTGTTTACTTGTTGGGAGTGATGGGGTATGCTGTTGTTTATGTGATGATTTCGAAGAGATGGGCGTCATATTTCTTGGAGAACAAGCGGCCCTGTGTACTTTCACTGTGTGACTGGTGACAGTATTTTCATGGGCTGCCTGTGGCCTACTATAGAGGTTGGTAAGGCTGCTGTGAAGGCAGGTGCCACAGTGACTCAGTGCTCAACAGTGGTGAGAGGTGACGAGCACCGGTGTGGACAGCTATGGGGAACTCAATTTGACTGGTGGATAGCTCCAGTACAGTGGTAGTGCTATAGGGGGCCAATGGGCAGGTGGCATTGCTGTTAGGGTCTAAGGTGGTGTGACTCACGTGGGCTGGAGCAGCTCCCAGTATAGGGTCACTGGTCCCCTGTATTCTGGATCTAGTCTAGGTTTGAGGCAAGGATGCCCTCTGGGCCTCCACTGATCCACTCGCTGCATCAGCTGGGAGCAGATGGGGCAGCAAAGATCCTTGAGCTGTGATAGACCCATGTAGCACCTATCTGAGCCCCAGGAAATCGGGTGCTTGCTGGGCAGGCCTGCAGGGTCCTGATTTGCGACTCTCTGCGGTCCGGGCAAGGCAGCGTGCAGTGGGCCTGCAAAGACCCAGCCCGCAACCCTAGGTGTGGCAACTTGAGGTGGGCTTGCCAGCGCTAAGGCAGAAGTGGCACACAACGTGCCTGCAAGAACCAGGTGTGGCATCTGATGGTGGCGAGCTCTAAAAGCCCTGGTCCAATCTCTGCTTTCCCATGACTCTGGGCGAGTTTGGGTGGTGGGCTACTTGGACTTCCCACAGAGGCAGGGTGCAGCACAAGATGGGGCACAGTTTGCTGGGCTGGGAGAAAAAAGCTATTAACAAATTTTTGAACTTGAAAATTAGGTGGGGGTTGTGCTCACTTAATTGTTATTCTATAATGTATCTCCGGTTCTAATTTCCATCACAATGGCTACACAGATTTCACAAACAAAATTCATGATTAAAGGGTTTATTACGGAATTTAACAAGTTGTAATGCCTGTGAGAAATGCTCGAGGTTGTTTATCAGGACACATTACAAATTTTGTCATGTCTGCTAACAAATGCCCAAAGGGCATACAACTCTGCTGTCAACCTCAACCAGAAGGCATTCAGCTCAAGCTCCAGGGCTCAGGCAACCCAACTCCATTAATTAAATGCTCAGAGGCACCACACTCCAAAAAGCTTCAGCCCAAAGGCATTCAGCTCCACTTCTGTGGGTCAGCAAGCCCAACTTCCCCAACTAAGTGCCCAGAAGCACCCCACTCTGCAAGACAGCTTCCTGTAAAAATGTACTCAGCTTTACTTGCTATGTGGATTGGCAAGTCCAACACTTGGTCTCATGCTCTGCCCACTAGTTCTGCTGCTGCTCCTCTGATGGTATAGCTGTCTTCTGGATCCAGGAGGTTCATTGCAAAGGATCTTGCTGGTAATGAGGTTCCTCCTCGTGCTTCTCAGAGGGATCATTTTATACACAGTAAGATACCAACCTAGGGAATACTGCTCAATTACTCACAGGTAGATCTTATCAATATCTTCCTGCCCCTCCATTATTATCAGACCCATGTAGGGAAAGATCATTTAGTGGAATTTAGAGATTTTGGCTAGAAAACAATATTAAATAATTCATTGCCCCTGCAGGTGCTTGCACTTCAGATAATTAACTTTGTATTTAACAACTTAATCTATTAAGAAAATCTCTTAAGATTGGCAGAATTATATTTCTAAACAATATGTATTGTAAACTAACTCCTATAACCACAGTTACTCAAATCCCATTTGAGAATGGACTTTTTTGTCATGTTAACAAGAAAGTATGAGCAGTAGATGTATCTTAAAACTCCTCAAGAAGAAGGACAAAGTTGGAGGGCTTGCTTTATCTGAATTAAGCACCTACTATATGGCCATAGTGGTCAAAACAGTGTGGTATTGATATAATGATAGATACTCAGACCTGGAAAAGGACTGAAAACCCAGAAATAAAATCATCAGCATACAGAAAACTGATCTTCAATAAAGGCCCCAAAAATAGCAAATGGGAAGCAGATGCCCTCTTCAACAATTGGTGCTGGAAAAAAATGGATAACTACCTGCAGAAAAGTGAAGCAAGACCCTTATCTCACTCCATGCACAAGAATATACTCAGGTGAATCACAGACCTTAAGGTAAAACCCCAAACTATTAGGGCTATCAATGAGGGAATTGGGACCAACCTGAGAACTCTGGTGCAGGGAATACACAGGCTGTCTGAAATAGGGAATGACACAAATACAGAGGAGGCACAAATTGACAAGTAGGATATATTGAAGATAAAACACCTGTGTATATCGAAAGAATTCACCAGGAGTGTAATAAGAGAGCCCACAGACTGGGAAAACATCTTTTGCAATGACACATCAGACAAAGGGCTTATTACTAAAATCTACAGTACTCTGTTAACTTCCAAGAAAAAAAACAATTGCCCACTGTGGAGGTGGGCAAAGGACCTGAACAGAAGTTTCACAGGGGCATAAATCCAAATGGCCAATAAACATGTGAGAAAATGTTACAGATCCTTAGCCATAAGAGAAATCCAAATTAAAACAACTATGAGATACCACCTAACACCCTCAAAAATAGCCCAATTCAAAAAATCAGAAAGCAACAAGTGTTGGAATGGCTATGGTGAGATAAGAACACTCATCCACTGCTGGTGGGCCTATAGGTATCTACAGCCACTGTGGGAATCAATTTGGCGATTTCTAAAACAGATGGAAATTGAGTTACAACCCAGCAATCCCCCTACTGGGCATGTACCCAGAAGAGACAAGAAACAAACCAAGGCCAGACATGTGTGCTCCATTGCAGCACAGTTCACAATCACAAGGAGTTGGAAACAATCCAAATTTCCATCAACAGACAAATGGATTAAAAAACAGTGGTACATACATACAATGGAGTACTATGCATCGCTAAAAAGCAGTGATGAACACATGAAACACACTGCTGCATGGGAAGAACTGGAGGAAATTATGCTAAGCGATGTAAGCCAAGCACAAAAGGACAAGTACAACATGAGTCCACTGAGGTAAGAAAAAAATTGCTAAAAGAGACATATGGGAAAAGCTACTATATACATACATTCCCAAGATGAGGTCCAGGTACTACTACAGCAGGTGCCAAACCCAACCCAGGGATACATATGGCAGCCAACTAAAAAGGAAGGAAAAACAACAACTACAAAAAAGAGACAGAGATAGCAGGGGAACAGGAGGGCACTAAGCCACGCAAGGGGCGGGTGTTGTTTATATCTCCAGGGGAGAGAGAGAAAGGGACCAGACTTCAACCTGGTGCACCAAGATGTGAATGCAACATGCAGGCATGAAGCAGGAAACCAATAGAGAGGCCTGCGGGGCCGCCCCCAATCCCAACTAAATGGTCACCCCCTACCCTTCACCCCAGAGGAATGCACTTCAGAGGACAGCACTGAAGCTGCAGCTCAGGAGGAGGGGTGCATCTGATCAGGAGCAAACAAAGAGGGAAGGAGAGAGAGTGGAACACATCCTGGCCCACAAAGCCCTGAGGACAATATTCCAGCTCAGAGCAGCCAATGCAGAGAGGACCACAGGGCTGACCCAACCTCGAAACACAACAACGTTCTTCACTGACACATTGTTAAGGGGACAGTACTGGGGGCACTGTGCAGGAGATATGTTTGATCCAGCCCCATGGCACCGGGATGAAACAGCAGAGCAGCAAGGTGGGCAAAGCAATGAATTCCCTGAAGAATGCAAAAGGTGGACTTTGGGGCCAGGGCATGGCACCCCAGCAGACTCAACTGGAAAACACTCATAAAGGTCAACAATGGACAGACCTGAAACTGTTTGAGGGCTTTTCTTTCTTTGCTGTTGTTTTTTTATTTTGTTGTTGTTGTTTTGTTGTATTAGTTGTTGTTGTTTTGTTATGCTTTGCTTTGTTTTTGCGTGTATTTTTGTCTATGCATGTATCTCTGGACAGGATAGGCAGGATAAACAATCCGGAGGAGAAAACAATGGGAGCTATGGTTCAGGGGGGAATCCGGAGAGGGGGAGGTGGGGGAAAGGAAGAGGGTGTCAACAAACCCAGAAACAAAGGAAGAATAAGTGATTTAACATTGATGGCGAGGAGGGCATAGGATGCTTGAAGGGGATCCTCCATCAATGGCAATGTAACTGAGAGGAATTATCAAAACCCAAATGAAGGATAAACAGGATAGTGGGACAGGAGGAAAGTAAAAGAAAATAGAGAAAAGAGCTGGAAGGCACAGTACATTTATAGAGACCTAAGTACAGGCATGTATTTATGTAAATACATTTATATATAATGATAGGGGGATAGATCTATGTACATATATTTATTTATAAAGTATTACAAAAGCATATGGACATCGGGCCTCCACTCAAGTACTCCCTCAATGCAAAAACACTTTGTTCTACTAACACAGCACTCTGTGATGCTCACCTTCTCTGGCATGATCACTGAAGACAAAATGGGTGCATAAGCAAATGTAGTGAAGAAAGTTGATGGTGCCCAGTTATCAAAAGATATAGC
>NW_022111366.1:1350028-1351195 GCF_000313985.2 Echinops telfairi
AAAAGATGTATCTTAAAATATAAAAGAGATCAAACAAGTAAGCAAACAAGGAAGAATGAAGGAAGAGAGACGTCAAACTACATGAAGACAGGACACGAGAAGACACCCCAGGAGACAAAGATCCTGCTCTAGTCAACACAAAGAAAAAGACGCCCCTCCAGAGTTGGAGCCCTTAATTTGAATTGTTAGTCGCCTGAATGTGAACAAATACATTCTGGTTGTTGTATCCACCCATTTGTGATATTTCTGTTACAACAGCACTAGATAAATCCTACGTGGACCTTTGGATAAAAGGGCAGAATGCTCAGCTTCACTCAGTGGCAGCCTCCTCCTCATTCAGCAAAGCTTGAGAATCAGGGGTGGAACGTGGACTTCCACTCTGCCTCGGTCTCCACTCCACTTCAAGCCACATCATCTTGGATTATGAAGGCCAGCAATGATAAAAGGCTAAGCAGGACTAGAGTTAGGTTCTTATCTCAAGTTTCTATCCTTTTTCTAATAACTGTTTGACATCAGACAGTCTACAAACCTTTTAATCCTCAGCTTCCTTATCTGTAGAATAAAGTGAAGTATCAAATCTACAGAGTTGTTGAGAGGTTACATGAGATAATACATAGGGTTTTGAATAGATGATAGATAACTTAATTTTGCCCAACAGAGTGAAACATTGCCTATCTCGGTGTCATCCGGATTGCCACAATAGCCTCCAATCCATACAGAACGCATTATTGTGGCTATTGTGACCATTCATCTCACCAAGGGTCTCTCTCCCCCTCACCGGCCCTCTGCTTCACCAGACATGCTATCCTCCTCCAATGGCCGATCCTCCTGAGGCCAGTCCAAAGCAAGGAAGTCGTACAATGTTCAGTTGTGATTCGTAAGGTTTCATGGCTGATGGGTGGTGGTGTGAACATAATCATTGTCATGGAGTCTAAGTAACTATTAGCTACTGTTGTTTATATTAATCTCTATTCCTATGAAAGTACTCCCCCTACCAGGGAGGTAGAGAGAGCGAAGCACATCCTGGCCCACCAGGCCTGGAGGACGATATCCCCGCTCTGAACAGCAATGCACAGAGTGGACAATATGGCTGATCCCATTATGAGATATGCTGTCCTTTGATGGCCCAGGGCCCTAAGGGGGACAACACTGGAGACTCAGTGTCGG
>NW_022111366.1:1354966-1356729 GCF_000313985.2 Echinops telfairi
TATTAAGGGTTCGTGAGGGAGGGGGGAGTAGGGGGGGTGGAAAGGAAAATGAGGACCTAATTCCAGGAACCCAAGTGGAAAGCAATTTTGAGAATGATGAGGGCAACAAATGTATGTGTGCTTTACACAAGTGATGTATGTATGGATTGTGATGAATTGTATGAGCCCCAATAAAATGATTAAAAAATATATTTTGTCTTCTATTAAAAGAGACATGGTATCTTTCACTGGAAGCACTTTGTTTCTGCAATAGCGTCATAGAATGAATGCTAGGAGAAATCGTTTTATGCAAACTGAAAAGCTTCCGAGTGAGGGAAAGCTGCTTCAGAAGAGGAATCGCTCATTTCCTACTCCTGATGAGGGTGAAACAGTACTCCCTTATCGTGAAAGAAAGTCGCAGAGGTTCATGCTGCTCATGCAGACAGACCACATGACTAATTGTTCCTTTGTTACATATGCTGTTTATGAGAACTAAAAGAAAAAGGAACGGATGAGTCAGAGGAGAAGGCAAAGCTGACTCTACATTTAGTCCTAATAGTTGAGCCGGGTAAATAAACCATGTATGGCTGTAACAGAGGAAAGGTGTGCCAGATGGGTAAACTTTTGATATGAAGAAAGTCTAAAATCCATGAATTATTCCAAAAAGATACTCTAGGATTGTTAACAATGTAAAAGCTCAAGACAAGTTAGAAAGAAACCTTTACCAAAGCCAAAGTGTGAGGCTATATAACAGGGTTTAATTGAGCAATGATAGGTTTGGGATTTGTTCTTTTCATGAGTTGGTGATATTATTTTAAATTATGTGTTCAATGTTAGCCATTTAATTAAGGAAGATCTCTAAGTGGCACAGATGGCTTCTACTCAACTGTTAGCCCAAAGGTTGTCAGTTCAAACCCACCCAGAAATACCATAGAAGACTGGCCTGGTGATCTGTCTGTTAGGGTTACAGTCGCGTAAATCCGGTGCAGTGATTCTCCACTGTAACCTATGGGTCACATGAATCAGAATCCACCTAACGGCAAGGAGCTTCGTTTTGTTATGAAGAATGATGTAATAAAACCATGCCAATCTTTCTTTCTGCTACCTGTACTCAGGTAGATAATCATAAGTAGAAAGAAAATCTTGATAAAGCATTGTGTTTCATTGTTTTCTCTCTAAACAGAGCCAACTTTAGGAGATAACACTTGCTACAGTTGCCCTTTATTATTTTACCCCATATTTCATACCATTCTCAGGAAGAAATCTAACTTAAAGCTCCATGACTCGATTAAATTCAATTTTTGGTTTAATCTACACAGAAGAAAGAAAAGCCACCAGTGTTTGTCCTGAGGTAAATCGTGAGAAAGCAAAAGAGAAGGAAGGAGGATTTTAAGGCTAAAAGACAAGTAGACTAGAGCCATGCTTTCTGCAGTCCCTGGCTCTAGAGGGATGGGGAAGGAAAGGAAGGGGCCCATCTGGATAGTTCATTCCTATCACACTGTTGGGGGCATTTCTCGGTCTGTCCCCTATATTTCTCCTATGAAAGTGCCTATATTCAATCATCATCATCAGTGTGTAACTCTTTGGTAGCTGCAAAACTCCTTCATATCTCTTTTGGCATCTATCCAAGCTTCTTAACCTCTCAGGATATCAAATGAGTCTTCAAATTATGGAAGTCTGCTTGCCAGTGTATTCTGTCCTTCTCAGAGAAAGGCTCATAATTTATTCAGCAAATGTTTATAGAATCTTGCCATGACCTAGACCAGAGGATGTACACTGGTACA
>NW_022111366.1:1357321-1359520 GCF_000313985.2 Echinops telfairi
AGAGCAAGAGCCACAAAGCCTCTGCATTTGTGGGACTTGAAGTCGATTGAAAAGACTGACAAACAACAGTATCATGAGATAAACAAACACAAACACAAGGGAATCATACTGCAATAAAGAGCTCAGGAGGGTTTGGGAGCTGGGATTGAATCAGGGAAAACTTCTCAGAGCAAGAGACATTTTAGTGAGACCCACAGGGTGAGGTTAAGTTAGTCTGGTGAAGAAGATAAGAAACAGAAGGAACGGTACATGGAAGTGTGTGTGTGTGTGTGTGTGTGTGTGTGTGTGTGTGTACATATATGTGCACATTGAATGGAGTAAGGGAAAAGGAAGATAGGTTAGACAAACTATTGGCTACCAATTGGGAAATCTCCCACGTCTTCCCAGATAAATTCCCACTGGACATTACTTGATTTCTGAGTAGATCTCTGTACCAGCTCACCGAAAAAATAATGATTGATTTAAACCTCTCTTGACAATCTCCGGCCTTCCTTGAGCAATGTTGGTCTACTAATACGCCGGAGTGTGTTGTTGTTTGGTACTGTTGAGTCAACGCTCAGCAACCCTATGTACACGGTAACACACTGCCTGGCCCTGTGCCATCCTCACAAGTTCTGCTATATTTGAGCCCATTGTTGTAGCCTCTGTGTCAATCCATCTCATTGAGGATTGTTTTCCTTTTGGGTTGATCCTCTTCTTTGCTTAGCATAGCAAAGAATTGGTCATTCCTGACAACATACCCAAAATATCCGAAACAAGTCTCCCCACTCTGGTTTCTAGTGAACGTTCTGGCTTACTTCTTCCAACACAGCTGTTTATTCTTCTGGAAGGTCATGATCTATTCAGTAATCTTCACCAATATCATAATTTAAATGTATCAAATCTTCTCAAGTCTTTTAATTCATTGGATTCAAAATGGCATTGTGCATGAAAGAAGTGCCTGAATCCTTAGAATGACATCTTTTCTTTTGAGCATTTTCAAGAGGTCTTTTGCAGCCGATTTCCCCATTTTTGATTTGTTACCATCTTCCCTGGGCATTGGTTGTGGAGCTAAGCAAAATGAAATCCTTGACAACTTTTATATTTACTCCATTTATCATAATGTTGTTAAGTGGCCCAGTTATGGGCATTTTTATTTTCTTGACATTGAATTGTAAATAATACTGAAGGCTATGTTATTTTATCATCTTCAAGTCCTTTTTACCTTCAGCAAGCAAAGCTGTACATATCAAAGGTCTGCCTCCTAATGCTCCATTATTCTTCATCCAGGCCACCTGCTCACATTATTTGTTCAGCATCCAAATTGACGAAGAACAGTAAAGCAATATATGCCTGAGCACATCTTTCTTGATTTCAAACCTGCAGTATTGTGTTCTGTTTGAAGAACTGCTTCTTGGTCTGTGTATAGGTTCCCTAGCATAATTAGCTGTTATAGAATTTCCTTGCTTCAACATTTTATCCATAATTGTTATGATCTACACAGTAAGACACCTTTGCATAGCCAAAAAAGCACCAGTACACATCTTTCAGGTAATATTTGCTTTCAGCCAAGATCCGTGTGACATCAGCAATGATAAGTCTGATTCCACATTCTCTTCTGGATCTAGCTTGAACTCATGGCAGTTCCCACTAGATGTACTGTTGCAAACATTTTTAAATTATCTGTTAAGAGAGTAACCTCTGCTTCAGAGGGCCATGGGGAGCTGGTAGTCTCTGAAGAGAATTAGGTGTTAATTAAAACCAGGAGATGGAATAATCTGTGAGGTAGTTAAAAATGGAGGAGAGTTTACTAACATCAAAATAGATTCTGTGGAAAATTTGGATAGAAAGGAAATGATGGGAAATGGATTAAAGGGCACAGAATACAGAGATGGGATGGAAGGACGGATACCAGGGGGGATTTGATATTGGGTGGGGTGAAAAGATAAAGGGTGCCAAGACAAAATGGGTGAGACAGACTAGGGATCTTAGTTGAGCGTAAGGAGTAAATGGTTTGTATTTGATTGCTAAGCTAAAGTTCGACAGTGCAAACCCATTCAGGCCCTGCAGAAGAAAGGCTAATGTTCTGCTTTTGTAGGATTACAGCCATGAAACACGACGGAGAAGTTCTGCTTTGTCATGGGGTAGCCATGAGTCAGAATAAATTCAGCTGAAATGAATAATAACAATCATGGAAAGTAATAGAAAGTTTCTTGAATT
>NW_022111366.1:1361141-1367718 GCF_000313985.2 Echinops telfairi
CCAATTCACTCATCCAACTACTTCATTGTGTTTCCTGTTTCCATCCTGCTTTCTTTCTCAATTGTCTGTACTTTGTCCTTGGGCAAATACTGCCCTTTTGAACTTAGATGGTTGATTGGTCTAACACAGAGGTGAGTTCAGTTCCAGACCTGAATGTTGACTAAGGATCCTAGTCTTGGGGGTTCCACTAGTCCTTATCTAACCAGTAAGTCTGGTCTCTTTGTTGATTCTGGATTTTGTTCTACATTTTTCTCCCACGATATCCAGGGCCTTCTACTAGGATCCTTACAGATCAGTTGATAGTGGTAGCCAAGCACTGTCTAGTTCCTTTGGTCTCAGGGTTGTGGAGGGTGACGTTTGCACAGTCCATTAGTCCATATGTCTTTCATTTTCCTCATTCTTCATTCTCTGGATGGCTGTCTACAAACTGGTAAGACCTCTGTTGCTACTCCCCAAAGTAGGATGTAGAATGTTGTCTTTGTGTACTATGTTACACCAATGGACCTTGATGTGTGTGTTAGTCCAGGTTGGCTAGAGAAACAAATCCAGTGACACTCATTTTTGTGTAAGAAAGAGCTTTATTCAAGAAGTAATTGTATATCAAGAAAACATCCCAACCCAGTCCCTAAGTCCCTCTTCAGACTCACGCAGCCACATGCAATGATGCAGAATGCAGGAAGATCACAGCCGGCGCTGCAAACTAGTGTAGATCCGATGGTGGTAGTAACATTGCAGGACTCTTGCAGCAACCACGGTGAGCCAGCAGAAAGGTGAAGGCAGGGAGTGGGGCAGGGGAGGTTCCCTGGGGCCTCCTTCTGAGATGGCCACGCCCACAAGGCGGCACCATCAGGCTGTGATCTGTTGAATGACAGCCCGACACTTTTATATATCTTCAGATTGACATGAAATTATGTAACTACCACAGTGTGCCCAGAGACTACAGGCCTGATCCCTCAGGCTCAGCGACTCATTGCCTCAAGGTGTTTATGCCTAACAAGTCTTCCTATCTTTGTTCCCTGTATGCTTTTCAGATTGACATGAAATTATGTAACTACCACAGTGTGCCCAGAGACTACAGGCCTGATCCCTCAGGCTCAGCGACTCATTGCCTCAAGGTGTTTATGCCTAACAAGTCTTCCTATCTTTGTTCTCTGTATGCTTCACCACATTCATAGATGTATTTGGCAGCAAAAGTAAATTTAGATATACAAATATTGTCTGTCAGATCTTTATGCATGTTCTTGGGTATTTGCTCAATCTCCCTCTCCCTCCTGTATAGCCTGTATGTCTATCCAAGCATCTACTCATGAATTCTCACTCTTGCAGGATTGTGTATACAACAGTATTTGCCACTGTAGCCTTTAACTCTTGCAAGCTAGCTAGTGTGTCCCCTGCCTACATAATGTTCCTAGCTTCCTTCTCATTGACTCAAGTTAATAATTTTCTTTCTTAAAAAAATCAATTTGTTGGAGGTTCTTACAGTTCTTATAACAATCCATACATCAATTGTATCAAGCACATTTGTATATATGCTGCCATCAGCATTTTCAAAACATTTTCTTTCTACTTGAGCCCTTGGTATCAGCTCCTGTTTTTCACACCCACCCCCCCATCCTCGTAAATCCTTGATGAATTATAAATTATTATTATTTTCATATCTTACACCATCCACTGTCTCCCTTCACCCATGTTTCTGTTGTTCATTCCCTGGGGGGAGGTAGGAGGATTTGTATGTCAATCATTGTGAATGATTCCCCTTTTCTCTCCTTTCACTCCCCCCTTCTCCCTACCCTGCTAGTATCACTACACCCATTACTGTTCCTGAGGGATTTATCTGTCCTGGATTCAATGTGTCAAGAGCTCTTATCTGTACCAATGTACATGCTCCAGTCACACTGGATTTGTAAGGTAGAGCTGGGGTGACGATAGTAAGTGCACAGCACTGAGATCAAGAAGCAGATTGGCATGTGGGCTTCCTAAACCATAGAAGCAGAAGCCAAGAGAGCACATGGCTAATCAGCATAGAATGAGAGAGGCACGTCTTCCAGAATAGCTGAGAAAGCAACTGCAGACAAAATAACTCTATCTTTACCATTTTGTTACCTGTTCCCTCTCTTCATAAACTCCATAATCATGCGTATTGCCTGTAGGTCTTTGTCACCACTGCAACACATTAATAAACTCAGCAGAGAAGCAGAATGCCACAGGAGGGAGAGTTGGTGTCAGAATGGGGTAAATAAGGGCAGAGGGTGGAAACATGTCTGACCTATACCTTGTGGAAATTAGCTTTGGGCTGATAGTTGTACCTGTATTCTCCTTCTTACTGAAGTTGGATGAGGTCAGCTATGACCTCTTCCCCAAATTACCCTCAGCAATGTTGGGTCTTGATTTTATATATAAACCTTTTAATATGTTGAGGAATTTCCATTCTATCCTATTTGTTGAGTATTCTTATCAGGAATACTCGTTGAATTTTATCAAATTATTTTCTGTAAATATAATCACGTGGTTCTCTTATTTATGAAATAGATTACACTGATGGTTTTTCTGATATGAATCCAACTTAGTCCTGATATATTATTTTTTGATATTTGGTTGGATTTTATTGGCGAGTATTTTGCTGAGAATATTTATAGCTATGTTCATGAGAAGAAATGTTGAAGTCAAAGAGCTGAACAGAAAACTTCAAAGGGCAGCTCAAGAAGACAAAGTGAAATGTGTGAGGACCGAAGTTAGAAAACCAAAAAGACAAACACACTCAGAATATCTTAAACTGAAGGAACTATTTAAAAAATTCAAGCCTCAAGTTTCAATATTGAAAGATTCTATGGGAAAAATATTGAATGATGTAGGAAGTGTCAAAGAAGGTGGAAAGAATACCCAGAGTCATAGTATGAAATAGAATTAGTCGACAGTCCATCATTTCAGGAGGTAGCATATGAGTAAGAACTAGTGGTGCTGAAGGAAGACTTTCAAACCGAACTGAATGCATGAGCAAAAAATAAGGCTCCAGGGATTGATGGAGCACCGAATGAAATGTTCCAACAAGCTGATGAAGCCCTAGAAGCACTCACTCTTCCATGCCAGGAAATTTAGAAGAGCTGCTTGGCCAAATGACTGGAAGAGATTCATATTAGCTCTCATTCGAAAGGAAGGTGACCCAACACAATATTCTAATTATAGAACAATATCATTGGTACCACACGCAAGTAAGATTTTTCTAAAGAACATCCAACAATGGTTGCAGCAATTCATTGACAGGGATTCAGAAAACAACATGGGAAAAAAGATAGCGTTGTGATGGCAGATGAATCTTAGCTGAGAAAATAGAATACCCAAAAAATGTGTACTTGTGTTTGTATACACCATGCAAAGGCACTCAACTCTGTGGAATGTAAGAAACTATGGATAGCCTTGAGAAGCATGAGAATTCCAGAGCACTTGATTGTGTTCATGTGGAATTTGCACATGGATCAAGAGGCAGTTGTGGGAACAGAACATGGGGATACTACCTGGTAAAAAATCAGGACAGGTGTGTGTCAGGGTTGTACCCTCACACCATACTTGTTCAATCTGTAGGCTGAGAAAATAATCAGAGAAACTGGATGCAGCATCAGGATTGGAGGAAATCTTATTAACAACCTGCAATATGCAGATGACATATCTATGGTCGCTGAAAGTGAGGAGGACTTGAAGTCCTTGCTGATGAAGATCAAGGATTGCAGCCTTCAGTATGGATTACAATTCAACATACGAGCTAAATCCTCACAACCAGACCAATAGATAACAATGTGATAAATAAGAGAAATGGTTGAATTTGTCAAAGATTTCATCTTACTTGGATCCATAATCAATGCTCATAGAAGCAGCAGCAAAGAGATCAAAGGACACATTGTATTGGGTAAATCTGCTGCTAAGACCTCTGTAAAGTACTTTCAATACTTTAAAGTATTGAAAAGCAAGAAGGGTGCTTTGAGGACTAAGGTGCACCTGACCCAAGCCATGGTATTTTCAATTGCCTCATATGCCTGTGACAATCAGACATGGAATAAGGAAGATCAATGGAGAATGGATGCATTCGAATTATGGTGCTGGTGAATATTGAGGGTAGCATGGATTGCCCAAAACAAAACAAACCCAAAAAAATGAATCTCTCTTGGAGAAGTACAACCAGAATGCTCCTTAGCAGCAAAGATGGTGAGACTTAGTCTCACATACTTTAGGCATGTGGTCAGGAGAAGGACATCATACTTGATAATGTAGGGATGCAGTAAAAGAGAGGAAGACTCTCGCTGGACAAGATGGGTTGACACAGTGATGGGATCAATGGGTTGAAACTTCAGAGCAGCTGTGAGGATGTCACAGGACCAGGCAGTGCTTCATTCTGCTACAGCTGGAACTGAGTCCACGGCATCAACATGTTCATGAGGACCATTGGTCTGTTCTGTTTGTTAGGTTGTTTTGAATAATATTTCTGCCTGGTTCTGACATTAGTGTTATGCTCACTTCATGAAACGAATTTGGGAATTTTTCATATTTTTCAACATTCTGGAATCATTTGAGTAGAATTGGTATCAGTTCTTCCCTGAGTGTTTGGTAGAATTCACCAATGAAGTCAGTTGGACCTGAAATTGTTTAAGTTCAGAATTTTTTAGTGACTGATCAGTTTGTTGTTTTGTGATGAGTCTGTTCAGGTTTTCTACTTCATTCTGTGTTAGTTAGGTAATGTGTTTTTAGAAAATTGTCCATTTCTGCTAGGTTTTCAAATTCCTTGCAGTACAATTCCTCACAGTATTGTCACTTATCCTGCTACCTAAGTTGGTTCTGTGTGGTGTCAGTCATTTCATCTCTTAATCATGTTGTTTGCTTCTCCTTTCATTCCTTCTTAGAATCGCTAGGGGTTTCTCAATTTTCTTAATTCTTTCAATGACCAAAGTGTTTGTCTTGTTGATTCCAATGTCTGTTTTTAGTTTCACTTCTTTCTGCCTAGTCTTTATTATATATTTTCTTCTGGTGGCTGTAGGTTTATTTTGTTGCTCTTTTTCTAATTATTGGAGATGTTGGGTTAAGGCAGTGGTTCTCAACCTTCCTAATGCTGCGACCCTTTAATACAGTTCCTCATGTTGTGGTGACTCCCAACCATAAAATTATTTTCATTGCTACTCCATAGCTGTATTTTTGCTACTGTTATGAATCATCATGTAAATATCTGATATGTAGGATGTATTTTCAATGTTACAAATTGAACATAATTAAAGCACAGTGATTAATCACAAAGACAGTCTGTAATTATATATTGTGAAATATTTATTTATAATTACAAATAAATGAAATTTTGTCTTGAAGCATGGCGTAGCATGAGTAGCATTCTTAATAGAACTACAGTAAACTACATTGCTACATTTTGCAACAATATGTGTAAAAGGCCAACATCAGTGCAAAGGTTGAGATAGCTTCTTTCTCACCAGATCATAAATTCTTGGGGCAGTCTTTGCAAGAGCACAATGAAGATCATCTTCCACAAGTCTACTTCTGTATTTAGACTTGATAATCAACAAGCTGGAAAACCCTGTTTCACAAAGATATGTTGGTGAAAATGGAAGAAGGCACAACACAGTCTCAGATAGAAGAGGATATAACTGCAAACACTGGGCCCAGAATTTTGTAACTGGCATTGTAGAGAAATCAGTTCTCACTGCATCACTGTTAATAAGGTCAGTGAACTCCTCTTGTGCTGTCTCAGGAACATCTTCAGCTTTGACTGTGAACGGGCTTCTGGCAAGTGCAAATGGGTGTCAGGTAGAGTTGGAAAGTACGATGAAATTTCGTCTGCAAGCATGTACAAGTGTTCTTTCACAGAAATAATCACTGTGATCCTTTTGTCTGGTTCAGTGTCATATTCCTCAAAGAAAGCAGGTGAGATAGGCAACATGTAAATTTTATTTTCATCCAATTTTTTTGGCCAAAGCTGAAGTTTCATTTGGAACGATCAGATTTTTTCAGACAAATTGAAGCATGTTGCATTTGGTCCTGCAGTGATAAATTGAACTCATTGAAGACGGCAAAGATGTCACCCAAGGAAGCTACTTTCTGCAGTTCCCTTTTATTGCTGAGAGGTGCTTTGAACTGCAGTCTTGCTTTCTGATTAAAAAATGTTTTGTTCATCACGAAGCTCAAAGACATGTTTTCAAACCTTTCCTCTGGACAACCATCTCACTTCAGTGTGAAATAGTAGAGCATTGTTGGGCTCATCCACCTCGTCGCACAGTTGCGAACACAGTCGACTGCTTACAGTGCTCACCTTTACAAAATTGACAGAACTTATGATGCTTTTCATGACTTCTTGTAACTCTGTGGCAGCGTCTTCATTGCTACTATTTGCTGATGAATCCTACAGTGAGTTCCGATGGCTTTTGGTGACTCATTCAGGACCAAACGTTGAAATCCAGATCGACATCCTAGCACAGCTGGAGCACCATCTGTGCAAACACCACAAACCTTTTCCCAAGAGCTCGTATGCTCTTTCAGAAATGAGCCAACTGTGTCAAATGCTGTGTACGTGCAGTAGTTGTCATTT
>NW_022111366.1:1368178-1369931 GCF_000313985.2 Echinops telfairi
TGCTGGCAAAGCTCAGATGCTTGCTATCAAAACAGCGATTTAGTTTGTTTGGCTTCATAGATTTGTCTGATAGAACTTCACAACAAATGACACATTGTGGTTTCTCAATTCCTGTGGTAATTATTGAGGTAAAAATTCCTCTTTCCTCTAGTTCTTTGGTGCTTCCTTCGCCCCTCTATCGTGACCTCAATTCTACCTTACAAATAGAATATGCACAGTGTTACAGATAAGAGCTGGAAACACAGGGAATCAGGATAGATAAAACCCTTAGGCCAACAATGAAAGTAGAGATACCAAGAGGATTAGGGGAGGGTGGGGGAAGAAAGGGGAAATTGACCACAAGGATCAATCTATAACCCCTCCCAGGACACGAACAATGGAAAAATGGGTGAGGGGTGATGGAGGGTGATGTAAGTTATGAAAATAATAATCTATAACTTATCAAGGGTTCATGAGGGAGAGCAGGCAGGGGGAGGGGGAAGAAATGGGGAGCCAATATCAGGGGCTCAAGTGGGAAGAGAGTGCTTTGAAAATGATGATGGCAGCATATGTGCAAATGTACTTGACACACTGGATGAATGCATGGATTTTGATATGAGATGTAAGAGCCCCCAATAAAAGTATTTAATAATAATGAAAAGAATCCTCACTATATTTTCATTTCTTAACGTTCTTCTCAACACGATCCATTGTCATGGGATGGTTTGCTAATGAAAATAATATATAACAATAGCTTTAATAATACAAAAGCTGATACATGGCATAGTTCAGTCAATGCAGTTCATTAAAGTTTCCTATGATTTAACCATTCTGTTGGTTTTTTTTACATACCTGTTATTATAACAAGGGGGCAGTATTCACATCAAACATAGCTGAATATAAAAAGACCGATCAGCATCCAGATTAAGTTCCCCATGGTACAGATACATATATTTTTTGCAGTAGTTGGTGATTTTACAGCACATGATTTTTCAGTTGCCCTTTAATTATAATTCATGAAGTGTCATTTTTCCTCCAATACTGCTGCTTTCAACACAGTAGCTGCTCTCTACACATGTGCAACTGGTCCACATAAGCACATTATGGTGCCAACCCTGTCAAATGCACCTGTATTTGTATGGGGTGTAAGTGATGGGGTTGGCCAAAGATGTCATCATGCAAGATACTCATATGTGGGCGTATCTGCATGTGGGCGGACCGCCTGGAGATGGATAGAGGAGCAGTGTCTCGGTTCCTAAGACCATCAAACACATGTGTTTTCTGATGGGTTTTAGGCGACAGCTGTGAAAGGGTCATTCAGCCCCCAAAGGGCTCTCGACCCGAACTGCTGGGTAAATATGTCAATTGTGCTTCTTCCTCCATGTGTTGATGTGTGTATATCCTGCTTTAAAGTGCCCTCTGAGCACTGCTTTGGATGTATCCCAAAGATCTTGGTATATTGTGTTTTCCTGCTCATTTTGATCAGGAAGTTCTTCTTCTTTTTATTCAATCATTTTATTGGGGGCTCATACAAGTCTTATCACAATCCACACATCCATCCATTGTGTTGAGCACATTTGTACATTTCTTGCCATCATCTCATTCTCAAAACATTTACTTTCTATTTGAGCCCTTGGTATCAGCTCCCCATTTCCCCCCTCCCTCTCGTATCCTCCAGGCTTCCCTCACAACCCATTGATAATTTATAAATTATTATTATTTTTTAATCTCTTACACTGCCCAATGTCTCCCTTCACCCACTTTTCTGTTGTCC
>NW_022111366.1:1371701-1373465 GCF_000313985.2 Echinops telfairi
ATAATAATTTATAAATTATCAAGGGCTCATGGGGGTGGGGGCGGAGAGGGGAAAAATGAGTTGATACCAAGGTCTCAAGTAAAAAGCAAATGTTTTGAGAATGATGATGGCAACAAATGTACAAATGTGCTTGACACAATGGATGGATTGTGATAAGAGTTGTATTAGCCCCCAATAAAATGACTTAAGAAAAAGAACTTGTCTCATAAACCCACTGGGGCGTTGTTCTCTATGGTTGCTATGAGTCAGAATCTACTCAGTGGCAGTGAGTTTGGTTTTGGAAGCTCTCCTAACATGTGTATTTTCCTTTTTCACTTAGCCTTTAAATTCTATACCATTTCTAGATTAATGATATTACTATTAGAATTTATATTATTTTTCAAAAGCTGATAATACTGCCTCCAAAGTGGGTCAGGGATATATGTAAATCTTAGATGTCTGAACAGCTTTTAGGTTTTCACTTAATCTTAAGCACTAATGCAAGAATAATGAGTTTTTATGACCTGGCCTTGCCTAATATTTGCCTTCATGCAGTGAGAACTGAAGATGTGAGTACTATATAAAGTGTAGTGAAGAAATCAGATGGTACCTGACTATCAGAAAGAATAGCATCTGAGGTGTTAAGGTGTTGTATTAAAGCAAGCAGCCATCTAAGGGAGGTGTCTGCTATATCCACAAGGGAGAGACATACCAGCCTGTGTGATCTAAGAAGTGTTATTAATAAAATTCATGACCAGAAATGGAAATTGTATTAAGAGCTTAAATTCTCAGTACTTGGTTTATAGTAGTCTATAGATGACAGTAAGAGCCCAAATATGAGTGCCCACATGGATTAAACTTCCATTGAATGGCTTCAAATCTTTACCAGGGATGTGAATAATCTTGCCCTTAGGCATAGTATATTGGAAAGTGGTTTGCCTCCGTGCCTCTTACTAACGTAGAAAGGGGTAATCTCCTTTAAGAGCTTACTTGGGTGTGCCCTTTATGGAGCTCACCATACTGGTACCCTGTTTCCCAGAAAATAAGGCAAAATGTCTTATATTAATTTTTGCTCCCAAAGATGCTCTAGGTCTTATTTCAGGGGATGTCTTCTTTTTCCATGAAGAAGAATACGATACACATTTATTGTTTATTGTTTTATTAAAAGAGACCTCGCACTTCCTGTCTGCTCCAGCTGTGCTGCAGCCAACAGTGAGCTGCGCAGTGGCGCCTGCTGCTATAGTCCAGAGTCCAGAGTTACAGTAGCTTCGGGGGGCTTATTTTCGGGGAGGTCTTATTTTCAGGGGGATGCCTTATATTTCAGTGAGAGGAAAAACTGTAAGTAGATTTATTTTCAGGGGATGTCTTACTTTCGGGGAAACAGGGTAGTGACCTAGCCATGAGTTAAGATCTAAGTGCTTGAGGAAGCCCCTGGACCAGCATTGTAAGTTCTGGTGCCTTACATAATGCACGTATCCCAACCATGGTCCAGATTATGATCCCAGAGTCCCACGGGCAAGTATGTTGTACCGCTACACCACCAATCATGTTTGGTTTTCTTTTGTGTCCCATGTCCTTTTTTAAAAGTTATTTATTTCAGCAAATGCTTGCATTTCATCATGAGCTCATTGTCTCCCTTATCCAGGTGATCAGTTTCTGAAGTTATCCTGTCCTTGCCCCATTTAAGACTTAATAAATGTTTGCTTTAAAAGATGGTAACTGAGACTGTGGCTCTTCATATCTGGAACTAACTCACTCTTGAGTTAGAATAATCAACCATTCAAG
>NW_022111366.1:1374539-1376212 GCF_000313985.2 Echinops telfairi
CAAAGTGTTCTTGTGTTGAGGGAATACTTGAGTAGAGGCCCAATGTCCATGTGCAACCTCAATTTTTAACATATAGATATGAGTACATAGTTCTATTCCCCTCCCATTATATATATTGACATATGTACCTGCCTGTATTTAGACCATTGCCTCCTGGTTCTTTCCTCTATTTCTTTTTACTTTCCTCTTGTTCCACCATCATGTTCGGCCTTCAATCGGGTTTAGTAATTCCTTACTGCTACATTGCCCTTGATTAAGCCCCATTAGGCATTCTACACCCTTCTCTCCATTGATTTTAGTTCGCTTATTGTTCCCTTGTCCCTAGGTTGGTTTCCCGCACCCCCACCCCTTCCTTTCTCCCACCTCCACTTCTCCCATATCCCCTAGAACCACTGGTCCCATTCTTTTCATCTCTGAATTATTTATCCCCACTATCTTATCTAGATAGACATGCAGAAACATTAATAAGCACAAAAACTTGGCAAAGCCAAATAAAACAACAAAGGAAGTCAAGACCAACAAAACAATAACAACAACAACAAAAAGAAAGCCACTGATAAAAATGGAAAGGCCTATACATAATTCAAGGTGTTTGCTTGCCTTTAGGAATGTTTTCCAGTCAGGCCTGATGGGGTGCCACATTCTGTCTCCAAAGTCTATTTTTTATATTCCCTGAGATTTCATTATTTTGCTCCCCTTGCTGCTCTGTTGCATGCCCTTAGTGTTTCGCCCCAGCGTGATGGGGTCAGATTGTGCACAATTCCCTCACTGTGTCTCCAGTATTGTCCCCCACAGTGCTTTTGGTTTATGGAGGGACGTTGTGTCTCATTGTGAGGACAGCCCTATGATCCTCTCTGTGCATTGTCTGCTCTGATCAGGAGTATCATCCTCGGGACTTGGTGGGTTAGAATGTCCTCCCCTCCCTCTCCATCCCTTTTTGTTTCTCCCGTGTGCTTTAATCAGACGCGACCTTCTCCCCAAGCTGTATGTAGCCCAATGCTGTCCTCTGAAGTACACTCTTCTGAGGGGGTGGCGGTGGGGTGTCCACATACTTGGTATTGGGGCCAGCTCCGCAGACCTCTCTATTGGTTCCCTGGTACATGCTGGTATGTTGTATTCATGTCTTGGTGCATCAGGTTGAAGCCTGGTCTATCCCTCTCCTGTGGAGATATAAAGAATATCCTCCCCTTGGGTTGACCAGAGACAGACATTTCCTCACTGGTCTCCAAATGCAGTTGTGTGTCACCCAGCACCCAATCCATGAGCATGACTTGGACCTCAGGCAGAGCAGGAACTGCCCCGGTGTGTAGGGCAGAGAGGCCAACTGTCTCTAGGCTTGACCATGCCTCTACACTGACCAGGAGGGTATGACGAACAAAAGATGATCTCACCTTTCTCATCACTAACCACAGGTGTGTCAGGCCACTCTCTAGATGGAATACCACCCACAGAAGTTAGAGGTGGACGTTCTACAGTTAACAGCTCGAAATGCCACCAATGCTCCTTTCTTCAGGTAGTATTTTACTCAGAAGATTGAGGATTATCACATTCTGCCATTGACTCATTGCCCTAATGATTATAAACAAAGAACACAATAAACCAAAGGAAGGTAAAGCAGGATTCCAGTAGCCTATGGTATACCTTTGGAGAAACTCTCCCTCTAATTGAGGTTG
>NW_022111366.1:1380114-1396285 GCF_000313985.2 Echinops telfairi
AGAGTTATTCATCCTCCAATTGCTTGCTTTTGTTTTCTTCATCTTCTTTTTGTTGATTTACAGCCTTATGGCACAGTAGTCAGAGAGAGAGGTGTGTATGATATCAATGTGCTTAAATTTATGTAGATTTGCCTTATGCCCTAGCATGCGGTCTATCTTCGACTATGTGCTATGTGGGCTTGAGAAGAATGTGAATTTTTTGGTATATGGATGAAAAGCTCCGTAAATATCTATCAGGTCTAATTGTCTAATTGTAGTGTTTACATCTCTAGCCTCCTTGTTGAGTTTCTTTTCCTGTGATCTATCTTTCTCAGAGAGCAGTGTGTTGAAGTCACCCACTATAATTGTTGAAGCTGTGATTTCTTTTTTCATCTTTTGGAGTGTTTGGTTGATGTAGTCAGTGGGTTTCTCATTCGGGGAATATATGTTTACAATGTTTAGTGGTTCTTTGTCTACCATTCCCTTGAGCATCATATAGTGTCCCTCCTTATCTCTTTTTATGGTTTGCACTTTGAGGTCAATTTCATCAGAGATTAGGCTTGTGACCCCTGCTTACTTTGAATTGTTGTTTGCTTGGTATGCCTTTCTCCAGCCTTTGATTATCAACTTATTTTTGTCTGTAGCCTTGAGATGTGTTTCCTTTAGCCAGCAGATCAATGGGTTGTGTTTTCTAAGCTAGTCTTCTAGTCTCAGTCTTTTAATGTCTGAGTTCAGGCCATTGATATTCAGGGTTATCTCCATCTGCATACTCTGTGATGTCATCTTATACCTTTTGTGTTAGGTGTTTTCCTACTTTCATTTCTCATTTGTGTGTGTATCATTCTTGACTTCTTTCCATCCTTAAACCAATGCTATCTTGGGGTCTGTTTTCTCTTTGTTGCACTCTGGGTGAGGTTGTTCTATGTGGCGGTCTCTTATTTATGCTTGGTGAGTATTGTTCATCTGCCTATACTGGGTCCGCAAGGATCTTTTGTAGGGCTGGGTTTCTTCTAACATATTCTTTGAGTTTTTCCTTATCTGGGAAGACTCTTACCTCTCCATCTATCTTGATCGATAATTTGGCTGGGTAGAGTATTCTTGGGTTTGCCTTGTTTTCCTTCAATTGTTGGAATATGTTACTCCACTCTCTCCTCTTCTTCATAGTTTCTGCTGATAGGTCTGAGCATATTCTTATTTGGGAACCTTTACATGTGATTGCTTGTTTTACTGTCATTCTCACTTCTAAGGAGCATTATCATTGTATTTCTAAGAATTACTTGCTCATGCTTTTGGTTGTCCATGGTATGTATATTCAATAGTCTTCGGCAACACCATAATTCAAACATTGTCTAATTACCCTGTAATTGGGCAGAAAGTCCAATCAGACTTTTAGTACATTCATCACAGCTTCTTAAGGGCTATGAGGCCTGCAAAACAGGTTTACTGTGCCACGGTTTAAGACTTAACATTAGTTAGGATTTAAGAGAATCACTCCCAGCTATGTCGACCCCCGCCCCAGAAGAATGCACTAAAGAGGACAGCACTGAAGAGACAGACTGGGGAGAGTGGTGGGTCTGCCCAGACCACATAGGAGCAAACTATAAGGGAAAGATAGAAGATGATAGATAGATAGATAGATAGATAGATAGATAGATAGATAGATAGATAGAAGCTCATCCAGCCCCCAAGCCTCAAGGATGACATTCCTACTCAGAGCAGCCAAGGCACAGAAAAGGCCCGTAGGGCTGGCCCCACCATGAGATATGACATCTCCTTACTGACCCACAGTGCTACGGGGGACAGCACTGAAGACACTGTTTGGGAATTGTGTCTTATCTGACCCCCCCCCCCACCACACACACACACACTGGGGTGAAACACCAAGGGAGCGCAGAAGAGCAGCAAGGGGAACAAAGCAACAAAGTCCCCAAGGAATTCTGAAAATAGACTTCTACTTGGCACCTCCTCAGACCCAATCTGAAAACATTCATAAGGGTAAGCAGACAGGCCTGGAACTATTTATAGGCCTTTTTTTTGGGGGGGGGGAGGGAGGTCTCCTTTTCTTTGCTTCTTTCTTTCTATTTCTATCTATATAAGATAGTCAGGATAAACAATCCTGAGAAGAAAACAACAGGAATGACAGTTCTGCGGGGAAATGAGAGAGGAGGAGATGGAAAGAAAGGGAGAGGGAGCCAATAAACTCAGAGATAAGGGAACAACAGATCTAAATTCAATGATGAAGAGGGTGTAAAAGGCCTGGTGGGGTTTGATCAAGTGCAATGTAGTTGAGAGGAATTATGGAGAGCTGTTGAGGTCGAACATGATAGTGGGACAGGAGGAAAGTAAAGGAAATAAGAATTAGGAGGCAAAAGACATTTATAGAGGTATAAATATAGGCAGATATAGATGCAAATATATTAATATATAATGATAGAGATATAGGTCTATGCACATATATTTTTATGTTAAATATTAAGGTAACAGACAGACATTCAGCCTCTACTCAAGTCCTCCCTCAATGCAAGAACTCTTTGTTCCAATAATCTGGCATTCTGTGATGCTCACCTTCCCGACATAATCACTGAAGACAAAATGGGTGCATAAGCAAATGTGGTGAAGACAGCTGATGGTGTCCGGCTATCAAAAGATATAGTGTCTGGGGTCATAAAGGCTTGAAGGTAAACAAGTGGCCATCTAACATGGAAGCAACAAAGCCCACATGGAAGAAGCACACCAGCCTATGTGATAACGAGGTGTCCACAGGATATGGTATCAGGTATCAGAAGAGCCAAAACAAACTATCAAATTGATGTGAACAAAGAGGTCTGGAGTTGAGACCCAAGGCCCTTCTGCAGACAATTGGATATCTCCTCACAGAAGGATCACAAAGAAGGAACTAGTCACCCACAGTGCAGTATATCACTGAAGAAACACACAACATTTCTCTAGTTCATCAATACTCCTCCCCTCCCCACTACCATGATCGAGTCCTACTTTATAAATCTGGCTAAACCGGAGCATGTACATTGATATAGATCAGAGCCCTGGACACATGGAATCCAGGACAGATAAACCCCTCAGGAAAGGTGATGGGAGTAACGATACCATGAGAGTAGGGGAAGGTGGGGGGAGAAAGGGTAGATATAACACTCCCACCACACATACACACAAGGGGACAAACAACAGAAACTTTGGTAAAAGGAGACAGTGGACAGTGTAAGATATGAAAATATCAATAATTTATAATGTATCAAGGATTCATGAGGGTGGGAAGGTAGCGGAGGAAGCCAGGGGGAAAAGGAGCTGATACCAAGGGCTCAAATAGAAAGAAAATGCTTTGAAAATGATTATGGCAACATATGCACAAATGCAATTGATACAATTGATGTATGGATTATTATAAGAGCTGTAAGAGCTCTCAATAAAATGGTTAAAAAAATAGATCAAGATAATTGTTTACTGAATGTAAACTACATGCCTGGCAATATGTCAATGCCTACTAATAAATTATGTAATGGATTTACATAATAACCCTGTATCTAAGAATTATTACTAGAATCATTAAAAGTCTTTCTTTCCATCACATGTCAATCTCAAACATGTTTCTTTTCTTTTCTTTTTTGGCAAACTGTTTAAGAAAACTTGTGTGACTCTAGCTCCCAGTGTTGTGAGGACTGAGCATTTCACAGGTGTGCCAGATTTCACACAAATTTCACATATCTTCTGTGCTAGTAAACAACCTGGGTAATTCCTCCTGGCTGTTTTCTCTGGGCTGCGTTCTGTGTTTTCTTCTTGGGCTGTTGGGAATTTTTGTGAGGATCTAATAAGGCATACTCGGGCATCCACTCTAAGCCCATGCAATGTTCAGCTGGACCCTCACTGTTCTCTAGGCAATCACTTTGCTCATCTCTAGTGGGCTCTCTAGTGCATTTCCCAGTGTACCTATTTCCATTTCCCCCCTAGAAACTATGATTCTCCTTTTCCACCCCTTTCCAGACCCACTTTATTCTCAGGGATGACTGTTCTACTGGAGTATGGGTCCTCTATCCCTTCAAATGGATGCTCCCCTGACTTCATCCCATAGAGACTTGATCACCATGGCAACCGTTGCAGGCTTTGGCTCATTTCCTCAGCAACCCACACTAGCAGGGATGGCTGAAGCAGGGAATTGTACAGGCAGGAACTCGGTTCTGGATGCTGAAAGGCAGCTCTGAATTTAAATAACCAAAAAGAAGTACTTAAGCACAATAGAGAAGTCAAAAGGAATCTAGAAACAGCAATCCCTTGTGAGAAGTCATAGTTTATTAGACAATAGATAACTAAACTCAACTCACTGCCATAGAATTGATTCCAACTCATAATGACCCTTTATAACAGTGTAGACCTGTCCCTGTGGATTTCCAAAACTTTAAATCTTTATGGGAGTAGACGGCCTCATCTTTCTCTGGGGAAGCAGCTGGTGGGTTTAAACTACTATCTTGTGGTTAGCAGCTCAAGGCGCAGCCCACTAGACCATCAGGTCTCTTATTGAAGAATAGAGGTAGAGGTTATTTGGAACCTGAGGCTCTGATATCAATAGCAGTTATTATGCCTTGTTTCATTGCTTTAATTGGGAATATACGTTTTAGAGAAATAAAATTAATCTGACTTATAATTTCAAAGTTGGTTAATGGAGTTATGGAAGGAGGTATGACACCTCCGATTCAGGAAACATTTGCAGTCTCCCTCTTTGTGCTAGACACTGTGTTAGGTAAAGAAAAATGATGAGTACAATACAGAATCTGTCCTAATAAGACAGTGGTTCTCTACCTTCCTGAGTTAGTTAATTGTGCCAGCCTGGCCGATAATCACATGTGGGGCTAATTGAAAGGCGGAGGGATAAATGGGTGGTGAGCCTCGCCTTTCTAATTCTCGGGTCTCTTGTTTTGTGATGGTCGCACCAGAGTGCAGCTGCCTTAGCAGTTCCCTGCTTCAGCTTGCAAGATTGACTTCCCACAAGACATCCCCAAGGAGAAGCTACATGGACCTGTCCCGATGCAGCCCTGGGTGCTGGAGCAGCCGTGTGGAGACCCCTGCTAGTGCTGAGATGCTTGTTTGTTCACTGACTCGGCTTTCCTCCTGCAGTCGGCATCATTGCCTCTGTTTTGTGAGGTGGAGGACTTTGTGGACTGGTGTTGGGTTCATGGGTTAATGTTGGACTTGTGGGCTTGGGCAGCATTGGGTTGGGATGTTTTCATGATGCACATTTTCTTTACATAAAACTCTCTTATACATGAGTTGCTGTGGATTTGTTTCTCCAAAGTACCCAGACTAATACACTTCCTAATGCTGAAACACTTTAAATCAGTTCCTCATGTTGTGGTGACCCCCCAAACCATAAAATTATTTTCACTGACACTTCATAACTATAATTTTGCTACTGTTATGAATTGGGTGACCCCTGTGAAAGGGGCATTAAACCCCCAAAGGGGTCGTGACCCATAGGTTGAGAACCGCTGTAATAAGAGAGACATACTGTGATGCAGTACAATTTATTACTATGGCTCTTCTATCCCTGTCTCTAACTCCCCACAGATGATTGGGTAGACCATGTAAATAGGGTGTGTGAGACACTAACAGAGGGGATTGGTTAGTTTTTGTTGCCACCCCCCTGGCTGTTACTAAGGAGGCATCTCAGTAGCAGGAACAGAAAGAAATCCTAGGACCATCCAGGAAGAACCAGCAGGGGAACTCCTTTGAGATCCCTGCCTAAAGTGGGAGGGGCCAAATCAAAGACATCAGAGGCTGTGACATGGAGACCATGAGACAGAGCAAAGGAGCCACACACACAGAGCAGAGGAGCTGAGCCTCTGAGACCTAGACCATGAGACAATGAGGTAGAGTGGCAGGTGGGCTTCTTGGCCCACAGGGAAAGAGGCCAAGAGGCCCATTGGCTGAGAGGCTGAGGACTAGAGAGAGATTTCATTGGTGGCTGAAGAGAGGCGTTACTGTGGACCAATGATTGTATCCTTAGTGTCTTCCGATCCGGGCTTGTGGTAACCTGTTCACTTCCATTACAAACCTCCCTAATTTGAGTGTTGACGGTGAGTTCTCCATTGCCATTGCAACAGATGATCAGACCCAGCAGAGGAGTAGTGTCGTGGGAGGCACGGTGGGTGTCAGATTAGAGTTCAAGAAGGAAGGAGGATGGAAGCATGTCTGGCCTTTGCCTTGGGCTCGTGAAGAGTTTGTGTAGCCAGAGGGGGTCAGATGTGGCCTCCTTGCCATTGCTTCATAAACACACTAGGGGAGAATTAAAGAGTTAAATTGGACTTAGGTTGGCTTTTCCAGAGACACAGTTATCACAAAGCATATGTAGCAAGAGGCTTATGTGGAAATTCCCCGAGTATGGACAAGCTGCTAACCCAAAGGTCTGTGGTTCAAACCCACCAGCTGTTTTACAGAATGATGTGGCAATCTTAGAAACCATATAGGTCTGATAGGGGCCTACAGTATAGGGCACTTGTACTCTGTGCTATAGGGTCTCTTTGAGTCAGAATTGACTGGATGGCAATGTGTCTTGCTTTGTTTTAACACAGAAACCACTGAGCCTACATAGTATGTGCAGGTTACAAGAGCAGATCATTGTTTTAAAGTAGTACATCATGAGCCACACATTAGGGGCTCTCGCGTCATCCTCTAGAGCCCCGGCTCTGGAGCACACTGCAGCTCTCAAGCCGTATGTGACTCTGAAGTAACATTGAACCATTTTAAAGGCTATTATTCAGTTAATGGTGATTTTATTTGTTTGTAAATATATATTTCTAGTTCTCGAGTAATGTTTAAATTGTCGTGAGGGACAGGACTGGCTCTTCCGTCTAGAAAATCTGCCAATCCCTGAGTGTTGAAATTCCTCCTTCTTTCAGCATTCTTATCACTGCGTGTACCACCAAACTCCACTCTATGGAGTCTGTTCTGACTGACAGCACAACAGTTATAAAAGGAGCTCTCTCTTGCCCAAACATTTGAGGAAGAAAAGTTGTGTTCACGACAAATTAATAAAATGCTGCCCTGTATCCTACATAAGAACAACGGGCGGCCATCTAGCTCAGAAGCAACAAAGCCCACATGGAACAACATATCAGCCTGTGTGATCACGAGGTGTCGAAGGGATCACTGAAGACAAATGAGTGCATAAGCAAATGTGGCAAAGAAAGCTGATGGTGCCCGGCTATCAAAAAGTATAGTGTCTGGGGTCTTAAAGGCTTGAAGGTAATCAAGCGGCCATCAAACTCAGAAACAACAAAGCCCACATGGAAGAAGCACACCAGCCTTTGGGATCACGTGTGTCAAAGGGATCAGGTATAAGGCATCATCAGAACAAAAAATCTTACCATAGTGAATGATGGGGGCAGTGCGGAGTGGAGACCCAAAGCCCATTAGTAGGCCACTGGAGATCCCCTGGCAGAGGGGTCTCCGGGAAGAGATGAGCTAGTCAGGGGGCGATGTAGCAACGATGAAAAATACAACTTTCCTCTAGTTCCTAAATGCTTCCTCCCCGCCCCCACTATCATGATACGAATTCTGCCTTGCAAGTCTGGCTAGACCAGAGGATGTACACAGGTACAGACAAGAACTGGAAACACAGGGAATCCAGGGCAGATGATCCCTACAGGGCCAATGGTGTGAGTGGCGATACTGGGAGGGTAGCGGGAGAGTGGGTTGGAAAGAGGGAACTATATGTGACCTCCTCCCTGGGGGACGGACAACAGAAAAGTGGGTGAAGGGAGACATCGGACAGGGCAAGATATGACAAAATAATAATTTATAAATTATCAAGGGCTCATGAGGGAGGGGGTCGTGGGGAGGGAGGGGAAAAATGAGGACCTAACGCTGGGGGCTTAAGTGGAGAGGAAATGTTTTGAGAATGATGAGGGCAATGAATGTACAAATGCGCTTTACACAATTGATGTATGTATGGATTGTGATAAGAGTTGTATGAGCCCCTAATAAAATGATTTTTTTAAAAAAAGAACAAACTACAATAGGGACATGGAAAAGTGAGTAATTTATTTTGCCCTGGGGCATTGGAAGAAAGGTTGACAAAAGTTTCATAGAAAATATTGAGCTTTAATTTGTCCACTTTCTTTATTCGTAGCAGGAGCCCTGGTGGTGTAGTGGGTTATTCCTTGAGCTACTAAACACAAGGTCAGCAGTTCAAACCCACCAGCTGATCCAAAAGAGAATGATGAAGCTATTTCCTCCCATAAAAAGTACATCCTAAGACACCCTAGGAAACAGATCTACTCTGTCCTACAGGGTTAATATGAATTAGAATTGGCTCGGTGGCAGCTAGTTTTTATTTTTTTTAATTTTTCATCCCCAGATGCCTTTTAAAATTATATTCTCTATTTTGGAAATTAAAATCCACATATTTCATATTCAGCCAATACATGTTCAAAGAGAGTAGAAAACCACCATAGCAGTTCAGATTGCTAGGCCTCCACGGTGTGTGTGAGTGAGTGTGAAGTTTAAAAGGACACCATCATCAATCTGGGGCACAGAGGCTTAGAAGCCATGCAATGGAAGATAAAGGTTCCTTGTAATCACTACCCACCCTCCTTTTTAAAGATCTCTGAAAGAACACTAGATGGGAATAGAGACGTGGGAAAAGGAGGGCAGAAAGCAAAATCTTATCTAATCAGAAAGCTAATTCCTTTAGCATTTTCCCAGACCCCTCCTCGACTTGCCAGGGGAATTTAACTTGGTAGTGGATTTGAATGTTCTTATTAAATACTTGTTCTTCTTCTTCTACCTCCGAAAGTAGCAAACCAACATTGATTCACTCTCCGTATCCCTTCAGCTTCCATGCCTTAATTTCATTCTTCTCATTAAATTAGAATTTTTTAAAAATCTCCTAGTTTCCTTCAAGGGTTTGGGGAATATGAAAGAAACCATCACATTGCCAGAATGTCATAAATCTTAAGGACACAAATAGCACTGAAATACTAGAGATTATGTCTAATGATTTTTTTTTAATGTTGTTCATCATTTTGCCATGTCCTGAAATCCCATAAAAGCACAACAGATAAGGGTTTGGGGATTTTACTAAATTAAAATTTGTAAAGATGGCGTAAAAAGGGACAATGATTTCCTTGGCTTTCATTATCATTCATCTCAAACACCAGAAAGAAAAGTGAAGTTTTAGGGAAGACCCACAATTTGATGACTCTATGGAGTAGAAGTCAAGGTGAGGAGCCTAAAATTTCATAGGGCTGCTGACAGCAGGAGAGAAAAAGGAGCAATCAGAATCCTCAATTGTCGGCGCTTTCGGTGCTTCCCCAGAAACTCTTTCTAAGGTTCCACCCTATTAGGAGGACATCCTACCTGAAAAAGTAGAGGTCCAGAAACGCAAAGAGGAAGACCCTCAACAGAACGGACTGACACAAGAACGCAACAACGATTCAAACACAGCACTGACTGTGGGGACGGCAAGGACTGGGCATGTTTCCCTCCATTGCAGGTGGCATTACCATAAGTCAAACAATTGCGCAGCATCTAACAACAACTTATTATACTTAGAATCAGCAAAGTTTAGGAAAGCCCTTTAAAGTTATTAGTGGTCTAGCTTACTATTTTAATTAGCTGGAACGCGTCTCTGGAGAATTGGAAGAGGATAGCTATCAGAAACCCCCTCTTTGATGATAGAAAACCAAGTGACCAAAGATAGGTGATTTGTCCCAAGACAAATTGGGAATGACAGCTAGGCTCAAGTTTGGTTCAGCCCAAATGAAGAAAATTGTCACCTCATTCATTGCCACCCAAATACTCACCTTCACCTACAAGCTATTTTTTTTCTTTCTGGCATAATTTTTATCCCCCTTCATTCAGCCTCTGAGATAATACTAATGATTACCAGCGATGGTAGTGAAAGCCAAGCTTAATCACCATAATTGACAATTAAGTTGGGTAACAACACAGAGACAGGTGATTTCACACAAGGCTAATGAAAATGGGCTATTAAAATCCACACACGTTTGGCAGCAATTATGAGCTCCTGGAGCCATTTGCTTTGAAATGTGCACATTTCACAGGCGGCTGCCTGCCAACGAGACAGCTCTAAGCAAGACCAAGAAAGAAAGAGGAAAAGACAGAGTCACCAGGGATTTCTGTGGGTACCATTTCCTTACAGGGGCTTGTTGGATGGTTATCACTACATGGTTAATCCTTGAAAGCTGGGGAAAGAGGCACAGCTCACGATCTTGGAGAACAAGGCCACATTTTCCTACAGAACTGTGATGGAGCTGGCAGAGGACAGGGAAATGGGTGCCTGCGGATAGAGAGGGGCAAAGTGGAAGGGATGCCATGCAGTAAGTGCTAGGCAATGTGAGGGAGGGCTGGAGGGTGTGTCTCGGAGTACCCTGAAGGCTTTTATTTCAACAACGTTCGCAAAACATGAAATATGCATAGAACTAATAATGCTTGCTTCTCAAGGATGGCCGAAGACTAGTCAAATGAGCCCTCTCATTAAGCAAACCAACAAAAAGAGATGGCTAACTCTGATCCTAACTAACACATGCAAAGATTATGAGTTTTAAGGAGCAGGCTTTTCCCAGCAGAAGGCAGGCTGATGCTACTACAGCTTCATGCATCTCTTGGTTCCCCTCTCCTTTCCCCTGGTGTAAACTCGGGTCTAGATATCTTAGTCAGAAGGGAAGATAGACATCTTTTTTTGAAGGCAAAAACGGAAATGATACAGTGATGGCTACTTGTCTCAAGGCAGAGTGGGAATTGCATCTATGTGCACATCTGGTAGTGTGGATAAGGGCCTCCTCTTCCCACCAGATCCAAGAACGAAAACTGGGGTGATTCCAGGGCACTCACCACTGGCTCTGGAATCAGCTGCCCCATCCTCTCCTCTTCAGTTACTGCCTCGGTACTAGAAGTCTTCCAGTTTCATATGGATAGTCTGCTCAAGACTCCAGCCCCACAGTTTTTGTTTTGTGTTTTATGTCTTAAATTACATTTTCCACCCTGAGATCACACCTTGGAGCGTTTCATCTCCCTACATACAAGCCACCACAGTATGACAAACTTATGGATGGGGGGTGGAAACATGGGATACCGCTCCATTTCTAACAATGTTTTTTCTTTTTAATATACAGTATAGCTCTTGACTATATTTGGTTAAAGATATCCCTTGTTTATGTTGTTGCCCTATTGCAAAAAGAATGGTTTTATGAATTGCATTTATCACCTGTTTGTTCTATATTGATATTATATCCTATCACTTAGATAAATTAATGTCTTAATGCTAGTCTTTTCTTAGATTCTTTAGTATTTTTATGTACACAATCGTGTCACCATAGCAATATACTATTATCTCTTTCTCTACTTATGTATATTTTTCATGTCTTAATGTATTTTTAGGATTTAAAATACAATAACAAATAGAAATGTTAAGTGTGGACATCCTTGTCATGATCCTGATTGTAGGGGAGAAGAATTCAGCTCCCAATTAAATGTAATATTGGCTATAAGTTTGTCATATATATCTTTTGTTTTTTAAACAAAGTTTTCAAGAATTTGGATCATGGGTGTTGAATTTCTTTAGATGCGCTTTCTGTAATTATTGAAATTATATGTGTTCTCCTTCAGTCTGTTAATATAGTAAAGCACATCAATTTATTTTCAAGTCATTTAATTGTTTTAAATGAATTATTAAAGAATTAATTTGATTATTGATCCAACCTTGCATTCCTGGAGTAAACTCTATTTAATTGTGATACATTATTCTTTATAGATTAGAAGATTGTACTTGCTTAAATACTGATTTAAAGTGTTTTCAGGTCTAACTTTAAGGGACATTGGTCTACAGCAGTGGTCAAGATGTGCTCTTAGTCCAGGAACATAAGTTCCATCTGGGAATTTGTTAGAAATGAAAATTCTCAGATTTTCTTCATGTCCAGCAATGTGTGTTTTAGCTCATGCTGTAGTTCATTTCTCCACTACTCATCTGTCAGTTTGTCATATGTTGCTGTAATGCTGGAAACTATGCAACCAGTATTTCAAATGCTATCAGGGTCATGTTTCAGCAGAGCTTCTAGTCTAAAATAGACCAGGCCATAGGAAGAGGCAGGCCACTTCTGAGGGATTATCTGCTACTGAAAATCTTATGACTAGGAGCATATATAGTGTCTGCTATAGTGATAGAATATGAGGTTGGAAGGCACTCAGATTACCACTGAGGAAGAGCTACCTCTTCAATGTAGAGTTGATTTTATAAGGGTGGTTAAAGCAAAGCTTTCAGAACCTTCATTTGCCAATATGGCATAATTTAAAATGAGAAGAAATGGCTGCAAGCATTCTTTAATAATTGGAACATGGAATGTACAAAGTATGAATCTAGGAAAATTGGCAGTTGTTGAAAATGAAATGGAACATATAGAGATTAATATCCTAGACCAGTGGTTCTCAACCTGTGCATCACGACCCCTTTTGGAGTTGAATGACCCTTTCACAGGGGTCACCTAACCCAACAGAAAACCTTATTTCCGATGGTCTTAGGAACTGAGACACGGCTCCTCTCTCCATCTCCAGGCAGGTCTGCCCACATGCAGATCCACCCACATACGAGTACCTGGGGTGAAGACTGTTACCCATGCTACACTATGCTTCAAGACAAAATTTCATTTCTTTGTAATTAGAAATAAATATTTCACAATATATAGTTACATATTGTTTTTGTGATTCCTCACTATGCTTTAATTATGTTCAACTTGTAACAATGAAAATACATCCTGCATATCAGATATTTACATGACAATTCATAACAGTAGCAAAATTACAGTTATGAAGTAGCAACAAAATAATTTTATGGTTAGGGGTCAGCACAACCTGAGGAACTGTATTAAAGGGCCACGGCATTAGGAAGGTTGAGAAACACTGTCCTAGACATTTGTGAGCTGCTTTGAACTGGTATTGGCCATCTGAATCAGACATTTATATGGTTTACTATGCCAGGAACAACAAATTAAAGAGTTAGATGATTGATTTCAGAACCAAAAATAGACTTTGGGGCCAAGGCATGGCACCCCATCAAACTCAACTGGAAAACACTCCTAAAGTCAACAAACACATCTTGAACTATTTACAGGCTTTTCTCTTTTTTGTGTGTGTCATTGTTGTTGTTGTTGTTTTGCTTTGTTTTCTTTTGTTGCTTTGCTTTGCTCTCTCTTGATTTTTGTACATATTATTATCTCTGCAGCTCTATCTAGATAAGATAGGCGGGATAAACAATCTGGAGGAGAAAACAACTGACCAACAGTTCGGGGGGGACCTGGGGAAGTGGGAGGAGGGAAAAAGGAAGTGGGCGTTAACAAACCCAGGGAGAAGGGAACAACAAGTGATCCAAAATCGATTGTGAGGAGGGTGTAGGAGGCCTGGTAGGGCTTTATCCAGGGCAATGTAACCGAGAAGTATCACTGAAACCCAAACGAAAGCTGAATATGATAGTGGGGCAAGAGGAAAGTAAAAGGAAATAGAGGAAAGAACTAGGAGGCAAAGGGCATTTTTAGAGGTCTAAATACAGGCATGCACATATGTAAATATATTGATATATGCTTATTGGAAATAGGTCTATGAGCATATATTTATAGGTTTAGTATTAAGGTAGCAGATGAACACTGGACCTCTATTCAAGTACTCCACCAATGCTTTTTGGACCTATTGGTTATTAAGAAACGTTTTGTTTCTAAATTTTGAAGAACGTACAGTTGTCTTTGTTATTGAATGGACACTTTTGTGTGAGAACATGCTCCATATGATTTCAATCCTTCAAACCAATTGTGGTATGTTTATTATACATGGCATGGCTTACATTATTGAATGTCCCACGCTCACTTTAACTGAAAGTATATTCTGTTATTGTTGGGTAGTAGTTGTTGTTGTTGCTGTTAGGTGTCATCAAGTCAGTTCCAGCCCAGAGCAACCCCGTGCACAACAGAATGAAACACTGCCCTATACTGTGCCATCGTCACAGCTGTTCCTATGCGTGAGCCCACTGTTGCAGCATTATATCCATCCAGCTCGTTGAGGGCTTTCTTTCTGTTGGAGAGAGTGTTCTATAAATGTCATCAGATTAACTTCCATGACTTAAGAGGGTTCAACTCATAGCAGCCTGTGAGTAACAGAATCAAGCATTGCCCCGTCCTGCCCAGCCTCGCAGTTTTTATGTTTGGGGCCATTTTTGCAGCCACTGTGTCAATCGATCTTATCAAGGGTCTTTCTCATTTGTGCTCCCCCTCCACTTTACCAAGCATGATGTCCTTGTCCAGGGACTGGTCTCTTCCAATAACGTGTCCAAAGTACAAGATATGAAGTCTCACCCTCCCCAATACCAAGGAGCATTCTGGCTATACATCTTCCAAGACATAGTTGTTTGTTCTTCTGGCACTTAAGGTACTGTCATTATTCTTCGCCAGCACCATAGTTCAAGTGCATTGAGTCTTAGTCGATGTTCAACTTTTATATGCATATGAGGTACTTGAAAAATACCATGGCTTTGGTAAGGCCCCTCTTAGCAGTTCTTTGGGGCAGGTCAGCATCTGGAAACGTCTTATCCTCATTTAAGAATGAAAGTTTTTCCAGATAGAGAATTCTTGGTGAACAGTTCTTTTCTTATAATACTTTAAAGATGTCATCCCACTCGTTGATTTCTGGCATCTATTGCTTCTGGAAAGTTGGCATGTCATCTGGTCAATGGGACCATTTTTAAAAAATCATTTTATTGGGGTTTATACAACTCTTATCACAATCCATACATACATCAATTGTGTAAAGCACACTGATACATTTGTTGCCCTCATCATTCCCAAAATTCGTTTTCCGCTTGGGTTCCTGGAATCAGCTCATTTTCCTTTTTCCTCTCCTCCTCCCTCCCCGCTCCCCCCTCCCTCATGAACCCTTAATAATTTATAAATTATTATTTTATTTTATCTTACATTGCCCGGCGTCTCCCTTCACCCACCCTTCTGTTGCCCATCCCCCAGAGAGGAGGTTATATGTAGATCCTTGTAATCGATTGCCCCTTTCTACCCCCCCTCCCCTCCCAGTATCACCACTCTCACTGCTGGTCCTGAGAGGTTCATCTGTCCTAGATTCCCTATGTTTCCAGTTCCCATCTGTACCGCTGTGCATCCTCTGGTCTAACCAGGTTTGCAAGGTAGAATTGGAATCCTGATGGTTGAGGGGAAGAAGCATTTAAGAACTAGAGGAAGGTTGTGAGTTTCATTATTGCTACACTGAACCCTGAGTGACCCCTCTCCTCGCCAATGGGACCATTTTATGTGATGTTTCACTTTTGTCTTTCTGCAGTCAAGAGTCTCTATCTTTTATTTTTCAGGGTTGACTATTATGTTTCAGTGTACGTCTCCTTGAATTTATCCTGCTTGTGTCTGGAGCTCATTTAGCTTCTTGTATGTTTAGGTTCCCACCATTTGTGTGCCAGTTTGCCATACTGTGGTGGTTTGAATATTGCTGTGATGCTGGAAGCTATGTCACTGGTGTTTCAGTTGCCAGGAGTATTACCCAAAGTGAACAGGTTTCAGCTGAACTTCCAGACGAAGAATTGACACCAGAGACGGGATCAGCTCCCCACTTTGGAGGCAGCAGTTACTGAGAAAACCGTATGCATAGCTTCAAAACACTGACAGATACTGAGGGCCTAATGAGCGGAAGTAGAGTATTGTTGGAGACAGTGCCTGAGGATCCCCTTGCCCCCCACCATTGGCGGGCACTGGAGATGTGACTGAAGAGGAGCTGCTTTCTGAGTGGAGCAGACCATGGTGACGTGAGGGGTAAACCCTGTGGGAGTGGAGCCTTCAGGATCTTCATGTGCTGATCGGGCAAGACTCAAGTAAAGAGAAACAGCTGCAAAAATAGGTTAATGATCAGAACTTTGAATGTACCTTAGTGAATCAAGGGTAATTGGAAGTGGTCAAAAATGAAATGGAACACATAAAGATGGCAAGATTTCATCTTACATACTTCGGACATATTTTCAGGAGAGACCAGTCCCCTGGAGAAGGACATCATGCTTGGTAGAGTGGAGAGGTAGTGAAAAAGAGGTAGGCCCTCAAGAAGATGAATTGGCCCAAATTGGTGGTGAGGGGGTGGGGGAGGCCTGGTAGGGCATGATCAAGGGTAATGTAAC
>NW_022111366.1:1397461-1398479 GCF_000313985.2 Echinops telfairi
AAGATGGATGGACATGAGAGCTGCATCGATGGGCTCAGGCATAGGCATAATTGTGACAGCACAGGACTGGCAGTGTTTCTGTTGTGCATAGAGTCCCTATGGGCTAGAGAAGACTTGACACCTAACAATAACGGTAGACAAAGATTTGGAGCAATTGGGTGAATACAATCAATGAATTTGATCTAATAGTTAATATATAAGAAATAAAGCTTTTACAACCTTAGCAAAAGCAATGTGTGCTTTTTATTTGTCTATGAGACCTTTACAAAAGCTGACTGTGTAATTGTTCCGGAAGCATTCCAAGGTAGGATGGTTGAAATGATCTAATTTGGGGAACTGTAATAGTTAATTTTATGCCTAAACTTGGCAAGGGTGGGCTTCCCAATGGTTAGCTAATAACTACTGTATTTGCAATTATGTAATGTAATCACTTTCCATTATATAATATAAATCAATCATCCTGTTAATCATTTCCTTAAGGTGTGTTCTGCCTCGACATAAATAGATATTTGGGCAGAATTCACACTGTCTTCACTTTTCACACTTTCATCACCTGTGCATCTGGGAAAAAACCTGTAGGAGTCCCCAGCTTGTATCCTGACCTGCATGCAGTGGTTCTGCTAAAACTACCGTCTACCCATGGGCTTACAGAATGCCTTATCAACCATTATGGTATTTGTGGTGGTTACATAATCTGCTGTCTTTTTGATGATTCAGAGTGAAGGGATGGAGAATAGTCTGTCAATCAAGTTGTAGCTTGATGACCTCATTTGGAAGCACTAAGGTGATAAATAGCTCACTGGAGGCGGGACACATGCTCAGTCCCTGTGAGACATCCTCATTGACAAGCCAGATGGAGACAGGCTGATGGCAGTCAAAGCCTCGGAGCTGAAGGAAACACGTGGAGACCCCTGCCAGCGCTGTGTTGCCTCTACTGCCACTGGATCCACAAGACTGCCCACCCACTGGCCTGTGATCTTCCTGCATTCAACATCATTGCATGTTTCATGAGTCTAAA
>NW_022111366.1:1399770-1401719 GCF_000313985.2 Echinops telfairi
CCCCACAGCCAGGACTCATGGGTCCAGGAATCAAGTGATGGAAATTGGAGCAGCATGAGTCACTATTACCCCTAGTGACTCACTTGCAAAATGCTTGCTTCCTGACCCTGTGGCCTGGTTATATTCTCCACCTCTACACGTCTTTGTTCCCAAGTAAGGAATGCTCCTACTAGGAACCACAACAATGGTTCATTTGAACTAGAATTTAACAGTGCCATACACTTTGGGCTTTTCGTGCCCCTTACTCAACAGGCAAAAAAGTGAGTTAGAGTGATTGACCCTCATTATGGAGGGGAAATTAGACTATTATTAAATAATGGAGATGAAAAATGTATTATGATTTAAGTCAGTGGAAAACTGCAACTTCCCAATTCAGTCAAACTAATGGCATAGACCCTCCAGGAATGTCATATCCCACCCAGCAAAAAGCCAAGACCAGCTGATGAACGTGCTGAGGGCAAAGGGAATGTGGAATTAGGCGTGAAAGGAGGCACATCAGCTATGATGATGTGACCAGTTATAGAAAAGAAGACTGGTGTAAGTGTCCTTTCCTTGTGTGTGTGTCTGTGTGTGTGTATATATATAGATAGATTATAAATCACTTTTCCTTGTATTAATATGTTTATGTATGTGTACACACACACATACATGCACGTCTCATGTACAAAGCAGTGATTGATGGTTCAGTGGTAGAATTATTGCGTACCATGCAGTAAGATGTGGATTTGATTCCCAACAGTACACAAACCAGTGCAACTCATACAAAGCAGCCATCCATCTGCCAAGGGGGTCGGAATGTCGTTCTGATGCTAAACAAGTTTCAGCAGTGCTTACCGACTAACATGGACTAGGAAAGACCTGGTGATCTATTTCAAAAATTCAGGCAATGAAAAATCACTGGCTTTCAACCATCTGATCCACAATGTTCACGGAGATGTCACAGGACTGGGCAATGTTCATTCTATTGTGCATAGGGTTGCCACGACTGAAGGCTGATCTGATGGGAGCTAACAAGATAATATAAACCTAGACTCCAGACTACACAGATATTTTGCTAGCACTCTTTCTCTAGATGGCAATCTTTCCATTGCTTGATCTTGAAATATATGCCTGCCACCTGGCATAGAGGGTTTGACCTCGTCAGCCCCCAACAGAATGTCAGTCAGTAGGAGTCACCAACCTGTTGCTTGGCGTACAGATTTCAGATCTGATCCGATGAATCCACTCTTTGGTGAAAATCAATCTCTATGTGTGTGCATCACTGATCCTGTTTCTCTAGAGAACCCAGACTGAGAGTCAGAAAAAGGAAAAAGAATTTAAAAATTGAACAAAACCTAAGGGATATCTGGGACACCATCAGAACCAACATAGGACTCCGAGGACAAGAGACATGAGGAGGGGATAGAAAAAATTATTCAGAGAATAACGGTAGAAGATGTTTGATGAAGGTCACGAATCGACACATACCAGTTGCCCTGGAGTCAGTGCTGACTCATGTGACCCTGTGCACAACAGAGCCAAACACTGCACTGTCCTGCGCCGTCGTCGCAATTGTGCCCATGCCTTAGCCCATCCTAGCAGCCACTATGTCCGGCCATCTCCTTGACGGTCTTCCGCTTTTTCACTACCTCGCCACTGTACCAGACATGATGTCCTTCTCCGGGGACCGGTCTCTCCTGACATCACGTCCATGGTATGTAAGATGAAGTCTTGCCATCCTTGTCTCTAAGGAGCACTCTGGCCTTGCTTCGTCTAAGACAGATCGGTTTGTCCTTTTAGCAGTCCATGATACTGTCAATATTATTCCCCAGCACCACAATTCAAATGCATTGATGCTTCTTTGGTCTTCCTAGTTCAATGTCTGTTAGTCTGGGCAGACTAAAGAAACAAATCCATGGACACGTGTGTATAAGAGATTTATATACAAGAGCAATTGAACATTGAGAAAA
>NW_022111366.1:1401886-1409687 GCF_000313985.2 Echinops telfairi
CATCTCAGCACTGGCAGGGGTCTCTGCATGGCTTTTCCGGCTTCAGAGGTCTGATTGCATCAGGGTAGGTCCATGTGGCTTCTCCAACTTAGGGCACTAGCATAGTTCCATGTGTCTTGTCAGCTGCAATGTCTCCCAGGGAGTGGCAGAGAGAAGTGTCTCCCGCCTCCAGGGAGGAAGTACTGGGTTTCCCAGAATTCTCAGGGGAAGGCCATGCCCACACAGAGGCCTCAATGGCTGTGATCTGATTGATAAGTTAGACTCCACCCCTACACTATTAATCCTCAAATTGACAAACGATTATATATCTACCACAATGTCCAACTTTCACATGCATATGATGCAATAAAAAATACCATGGTTTGCGTGAGGCCCACCTTAGTCCTCAAAGCAACATCCTTGCTCTTCAATACTCAAAAGAGGTCTTGTGCAGATTTGCCTAATGCACATCTTTTGATCTCTTGACTGCTTCCATGAACATTGATTGTGGATCCAAGTAAGACAAAATCAATGACAACTTCAATCTTTTCTCCATTTATCAGGTTATCTATTGGTCCAGTGTGAGGAGTTTGGTCTTCCTTACATTGAGTCATAATCATACGGAAGACTACAATCCTTGATCTTCATGAGCAAGTGCATTCATTCCTCCTCACTTTTAGCAAGCAAGGTTGTATCACCTAAAGGTTGTATCATTCTAAAAAGTTTCTTTGATGTTTCTCTTGACAATTTTATTTGTATGAGTCTTTTGCTTTATATCTTTGGGTGCTGTCTATATAAGCTCGTTTAGATCTTATTTTCTTCATAGTGTTGTTTTCCAAACCATTTTATAAGGAGCTAATTCAGACATCATACCATTCCATAGTTCCATCATATCAAGCAGTTGTACACTCACCGTCATAATCAGTTTCAAAACATTTTCTTCCTTTTTGAACTCCTTGATATCAGCTCCCTTACCCACCTCCCTCCCCCAACTGTACCTCTAGGAACACTTATTCTAGTTGTCTTTATAGACTCACTTATTCTGGGTTTCATATACAGAAAAATATAGAAACACACATATATTCAGTAGAAGCCTCCAGCTTAACATCTGACTCATGTTCGTGAACTGTTTCTATAATCCTATGAGTCACTTTCTTGATATGAAACTATACACACACACTCTACTGTATATGTATATGCATCTATAGATGTCTATATGTACATATGTAAATGTATATACATCTAGAGATATTTGTGTGTGTATAGATAATCTTGTTTGGCATCAGCCTAATAGAAGTATGTATGAACCCCAGTGGTATCATGGTTAAGTGCTCAGCTGCGAACCTAAATGTTGGTTTGAGCCCACCAGCCACTCTGTTCATGACTAGTCTGTTCAGATTTGACTAGAATGTGCCTACAAATTGCTTTTTATGTCAACCATGGCTAGTACTCAAAAAATTAAATTTATACAACCAACACATCCTTTTATTATTTAGCAATGCATCGGCTTCCATTCCCATTTCTTTAGAGCGCATGATCTGCATATTAGGTTTCTTGAAGTTATCGTATTTTTCACCTGAGCTCTGGGATCTCTCTTCTATTTGATCTTCTAGGTCATCTTCTCTAAGTCCTACCCGACCCTGTTCTGGTTCTGACACAGCAGAACTGCCTCAGAGTATTTCCTCCGTTATCTTTGTGGGAAGAGTTCACACTCTTCCTTGCGGGGTCAGTGGTTTGAACCCACTAGCCACTCCGTGGGAGAATGATCAGGTAACCTGCTTCCCTCAAGATTCAGTTTTTGAAACCCTCTGGAGCAGATTCAGTTCTCCTCTGTCCAATAGGGTTGCTGTGAGTTGGAATCTACCTGATGGCATTGGATTTGGTTCGTTTGGAATCATATTAGAAAGACCATCTTTAGATCAACCCTTAGGGAAACACGTCTTTCACTCGCCAAAATTGTTTCTCTTAAGTTTAATATACCATGTTTTAGTTCCAGTAACTATTTTGGAACTAGTTTCAAACTGGTGATATTTACCTCTAGTATATTTTTAGTGTATCTACTGTACTTTACTGTGGAGCTCTGGTGGGGCAGTGGTTGTGTTGGGCTGCTAACCACAAGGTCTGCAGTATGAAACCACCAGCCGCTCTACCCCAGAAAGATGGGGCTCTCTACTCTGTAAGAGTTAGTCTCAGAAACTCACAGGGGCAGTTCTACCCTTTCCTGTAGGGTCACTATGAATTGGAATTGACTATTGATTCTTTTTCCTATTCTCGCCCCAACTTTTACCCTGTGAATACCTGGGCTATAGCCTGAAATCCCTACAGGAAGATTACAGTCAATAATGGCTCCGAGGGAAAGTGTGGGAAGAGCATGATCAGAACATCTCTTGTTGAACAATCCTCCACCACCACCCCACAGACTCATTCAAATCACTGCCCATTTCCCCGGGCAGTTTTTGTGTTTGATAATTTCCTGGATTTTACTATTCCATTTTTAGTTTTCCTAGGTTAATTTTGGAGGAACTCATGTTATTTTGACATCTTGGCAGGGACAAGAGTGTACTTTCTATTATCCACAATGTTTGCAATGTGGCAATTGAAAGATGCAGAAAATGAGTCATCTTAAGAATTCTGGTCTTAAAAAAAAAAAAGAATTGGTTTTTTTTTTTTAAAGAATTAATTCTGGTTTTGATCCATAGATCAATAAGGACCATTGAATTTTTCATGAACAGACTTTGTTTTAAAAAGACAACTTGGCTGAAATCTTTTAAGAACAATTTTTTTGGGAAGCTAGAGTCAATACTGGGGAAAAGGAGGTTCACGTGGCTGTCCAGGTGAAATACAATAGCCTATCTGAAAGTGATGGTGGATACAGAGAAAAGTGGATAAATCCAAGGGATACTCAGAAAGAAAAATGGCTAGAGCTTGATGTTATATAAGTCTTTGAGTTTATGGATAATGAGGGAAACATTAAAGCCAATTTTTACATTGTTGATTTACATAAACAAATGGATATCTTTTGGAGAAAAAGAATTAATCACTGATTGAATTTTGGGCATGTAAGTTTGAGGTAACTTTGAAATATTCAGAAAAAATGTCAAGTAGGCAACTGGATTTATAGACCTAGCATATAAAGTAGATAACTGGGCTAGAGATATGAGATGATTCACTTGTGCACAAATGAAGTAGTCTTGGGAGAGTGTTCAGAATATGAGAGGAGACTCTATGAATGAGTCTTGGAAAACTCCATCATTTAATGTTATGTAAACATTGTAGGACCAAGAGATTGTACAAAGATCATATAATATAAACTCTGGGAGCTTATTTTGTCCTAGAAAAGTTATCTTGTCACAGACACCAAGGCTAGAGTGTCTCACAAGGGGGAAGTGGTTGACAGTATTGAACTCTGCTGAGAAGTCAAGATGAGAACTGAAAACGTTCTGTGGATTTAGGGACTTGGGAGGTCATTAGTAGTCTTAATAAGAACTCTCTTGGTAGAGCGAGCAGAGTCAAAATGGAGTGGATTGAGGAGTGGGAGGAAAGCCATGACAACAGTGATTGCGGACAACTGTTCTGAGGTTTGGCTGTGACAAGGGAATGAGAAATTGAGAACCTTTTTTTAAATGGAAGAGAGCTGGCCTTAAGTCAATGAGAAGGTTCCAATTTAAAGAAAGAAGTTAAAAATAAAAGTGAAGGTATAATTAACAGGCTAGCATTTCCGAGAAGGCTGGAGGGCAGAGTTCAAAGCAGAGAGGAGGTAACTGGACTCTACTTGCAGAAAGGCAGAGATATGGGACAGCCTCAGAGTGGAACTTGAGTGACATGCTGAAATGGCTACTCATTCACTGGCTGTTGAAGGACCCAGATTTCTAAACAGCCTTTGTTTCCTGGAAATCTCAGTTCAACTTCCTTTGTAGCGAGGATCGTTTCCTCTCATCTTCTGGCATACGAGGTTGTCTGTTTTCAGTAGTTTTGAGTCTCCACCTTAACATCCCGGCTATTTTAGTGAAAGACAAGGGGAAGCTTCCATGGGTAATTGCTTGTCAGACACCATAAAAATTACTTCTCTTTCTGTATTCTCAGTTTACATTTAAATGCTTGAGCCATCTGGAGTTTCTGATAACATATGGTAGAAGTCTAATACTTTTCCTAAATTGCGAGTCAGTTATTCCCACACCATTTCAACAAATATTTGAATTCCTAATTGACCTGTGTCATATGAAAAGTAAATGAGAAAGCTTTCCTAAAGGCCTTAGTATCTATGCAGGGGTTAAGTACACCAATGGATGTACTAGGAGGTAAGACGAAATAAGTGCCATAGACCTAGCCATCAAGCACACAGAGATCCTGTTTTTGTGGGAATGTAGAAAATGTCTTTCCTGGGCTCACAGAGGACTAGGTTTGATAGGTGACAACAGGAGGTGGAGGTGGGGGAGTGGATTGAGAAGAGTCAAGTAGAGGGTATAGCAGGAGCTAAGGCCTTTGGGAAACAGGTTATAAATCACAGCAGAGCAATGGCAGAGTGAATTTAGACTTGTATGAGACAGCAAAGTAGATGATTTGAGGCTTTAAAATGGTTTTGAGCCACACTTAGAGGTTTAACTAATGTGGGAGCATGTAGATTGGTAGAGCCACAAAATAATAATCAAAGGTAACTTGCAGGTTTGCTACAACGTAAAGCAGCTTATTAAAATCAGGAAGCTTTACATATAGAACAATTTTAATAGACTTATTTTTCGTTGTCTCAATAAGCAAGAATCTTTTAATACTGCAGTTTAAAGCATAAAAGACTCTTACAGGGATTAAAATCCTTTATTGTCCTCTTGACCCAGAGTGGAGGCTGGAGGGCTCAGAGATAAGCCTGCAGAAAAAATGAGCCACAACTCATGAAGTGACATCTCTTGTCACTGGGACCATTCCCAAGCACAGCCCTGCGTAATGTTGCACATTCCACAGCTTGCCCAAAGGAGCTTGCCCTTATGTGATATTGCTACTGGTTTTAGGATAGAGATATATTGCCCATAATTAACCTTTATTTCCCTTTCTGATGACCTCTTTTGAGCCCTGTCCCTTCTGGCAAGGTAACCCACTGCAGCAAGCATCAGTTATGCCCAGACCTGTCTTGTCAAACATGTGCAGAAAGAAAGGGCAATCACAACCTTCAGGTCACCCCAGAACAAAAGCATTTTGGTCAAAGAACCAAAAATCACTGGAAAGATCGCACCAGACCAACTTGAAAGACATCAGATGTGAGAGGTCCAATAAGCTATAAGCTGCGAGACTCAGAACCCTGCCCTGATGCCCATTCACGATGATTTCTGTGAAACGTTACATATCCACCATCTCCCTCAATTTACCTCCTAGTACACACCTAGAAAGCTGTGAATTCCTCTTTCCAGGAGCCTACCAGTCACCACTTGCTCCTTGCCAGAGTAGCCAAGGCACAGCTTTCCCCTTTCGCTTGCATGCAGCCTCTGCATGGCAGGGCGGCATTCTGCCTCTGAAGAGGAGGAGAGGAAGACTGAAGAAGGCTGCCGCTGAGGAGGGCCTGTTTAAGGGAGGATGCACTACAGGGGTTCCCTGATTTCCTTCCGTTGTCTGGCCCAGCTTCCCAGGAGACAGGCGTTATGTCCCAGCCACTCTGCACAGAAAAGGCGCCCACGGCTGAAGCATGAGAGCGCAAACGGTGCAAAAGCCTTGTCTCGCCCCACAGGCTATGTGCCTTTTACAAGTGAGGTGCCATCTGCTGCTCTGCTCAACTACTAGACGCACCCGCAGCTAGATACGTCTCTGCTCTCAGAAGTCAGTGCACCTCTCAAAGCAGGCGTGTAGGTTTTGCACCATGTCCCATCAAGCCTTCACCGCACTTTGTCCTCTGGTTGCTTCTGACGGCAAGACTACTGACCAAGTGACTAGGCTAGGTTTCACTACATTCTCTTTCCAGGGTTCGGATTCGGCCTCTAGCTGTAGAAGAATCTCAAAGACCCCAGTCAGGAGATGCAGGTTATTATTATAACTGAGGTGGACAATGTTGTTAAAGGCTGGTGGTAACAAGTGGTAGGTAGGAGACAGCGAAAACGGATGCAAAAAATTTAGGAGGAAAAAATTAAGCAGCTGTGAATTTGGGGCTGAATAGATCTTCTGAGATGCTCGCCTGTTGATGGGTGGGTCAAACAGTTCGACCTTTGGCACCATGTTCCTTGTGAGTCCCTGGTTCCAGCTCTCAGACCCTAGCCACTCATGCTCAGAATTCCTTGAATCAAGGGGCCTGGGCAGAGGCTTCTGAAGGGTCCTCTGTCACTTTTGGTGTCGAAGGCCTCTTGGCAACAGAGACCAGGCTGGAAGAGGGCAGTCAGCCCAGAGACTTCATGGACAGAATAGAGACAAACTACAGGCTACCTAGTCAATTCTCTTTTCCTGGTGGCTCCTGGTCCCGTACCCTCACCAACACTAGTTAGTCTTTCTGGGCTGGCTTGGTGACATTTTCAGTTATTTTGGATGGATTAGATTTCGTGAGTGGTGAAAGAGAAATCCTCTGGTTTTCCTTAAGTTACATTCACAGACCTCTGGGCTAATGTGTTTTCTTCCAGATATGATGCTGAGAAGTGGAGGAAAGGGCAGTGGGGAGTCCTCTTGGTCTGGATCAAGAATCTCACCTCTCAGCCTCTTCCCTGACGAAGCTTGCATCCGGTCCAAGGTGCTTCCCTTTCCCAGAGCTGCCCTGTCTTACCTGTCATCTTCTCTTTGTCCATGGTGCCTTGTCCTCTATAAAGAAAGCCTGGGTGATCGGAAGAAAACTATATGGGTGGGTCGGTGTGTGGGTGTGAGTGAGGAATGAAGCTTGAGGCACTGAAGCCATTAGAAATAGAATTTTATTATTATGCATATTATGCAAAGTAGGACCCTGACAAGCTGCCAGGAGAATTTCCCAAACAAATCATGCATCCCTGTATTACAGGCACCAAATCAAAGTAATACATCCAGAACAATGAAATTCAAATTCAGAAAGCAGAGTATCTCAGAAGACTGCCAGATCCCCAATCCTTTCCAAAAGACTCTGGCCAACAGCTCTGGACCAGTCAGGTCTTATTCATGGCGGCGGAGTCTGGATCTAATGCCGGGTCACAGTTAAGTCACGGTGTATCTTGACGGAGGTGTAGACTGTGAATGCTGGACAGCAGTACTGCTTCTTGGGAAGTAATAGCTGATAAAATTGTCAAGGAAGATAAATACATTTCATCCATTTAAAAGCAGCTTTATCAAACTACTAGTTCTCTCGTTTACTGATTACTGAAATGACCATTTCAGCAGCAGAATGCTTTAATGCCACTGCACCGCATCACAAGTACTCCTAGGACGGTCAGCAGTTACAGGGCTATCAGCACCCTATATACCAAACCCCTTTGATCCTGCTCGACTTTGCAAGAATATGGAAGATGGCTGCTCTATGAAGTTTTTATAGTGACTTAAACATCTTACAAATAATCATCATGACCCAAACCATGGTATTTTCAATCATCTCATATACATGTAAAAGTTGGGCATTAAATATGCAAGAATATGGAAGACGGCTGTTCTGTGCTCGACTTTGCAAGAATATGGAAGACGGCTGCTCTGTGAAGTTTTTATAGTGACTTAAACATCTTACAAATAATCATCGTGACCCAAACCATGGTATTTTCAATCATCTCATATACATGTAAAAGTTGGGCATTAAATACGGAAGACTAAAGAAGAACGTATGCATTTGCATTAGTGCTGACAAGAATGCTGGAAGTACCATGGACTGCCAAAAGAACAAGCATCTGTCTTGCAGGTACAG
>NW_022111366.1:1409787-1414292 GCF_000313985.2 Echinops telfairi
CGTATGCATTTGCATTAGTGCTGACAAGAATGCTGGAAGTACCATGGACTGCCAAAAGAACAAGCATCTGTCTTGCAGGTACAGCCATCCCGCTCCTTAAGAGGCAAGGAGGGCGAGACTTCACCTCACGTTCTTTGGACATGTTGTCAGGAGACCAGTCCCTGGAGACGGACAGTGAAACAGAGGAAAGCCCTGGACGAGATGGACTAACACAGTGACTGCAATAAGGAACTCAATGATTGTGAGGATGTTGCAGGACCAGATGGAGTTTCATTCTGTTATACACAGGGTCACTATGAATCGGAAATTCTGGATGACCCCTAACAAGAACAGCAACCAAGAAGTTAGACTAGACTTCTTGGTTTTGGGGCACTTTGAAGAATGTCAGAGTGAAGAGGTGAAGAGCATGGTAGGAGAGGACTTGGCCTTGGATTAATTACCAATACCACAAAACGCAAAAATCCCTGGTAGCATAATGGGTTATGTGTTAGGCTGCTAACCTCAAGGTCAGCAGTTCAAACCCACCCGCCGCTCCTTGGGAAAAAGATGAGGCTGTCTGCTGCTATAAAGATCTACAGCCTCAGAGACTCAGGGGCAGTTCTACCCTGTCTTACAGGATTAATATGAGTCAGACTGGACTCAAGGCAGTAAGAGACCACAAAATGCAACCCACTTCCCCTTGAGCTGGGATGGGACAGAGCACACCACAGACACAACAAACGGATACATGTACGTTGGGATGCCTTTGGCAGCCAAATGTTTCCGAATAAGTCGCTCAGTACCGTACCAGTTAAAACCTTTGGTGGCATGTCCAATGCGTGGAAGGTGCACACTTGCTATTAAAGGAAAAACAGTAGATGACGATGTCTTCATCAGGAGGTGACGGATGGGTACAAACTATACATAAGCAGATACTCTGTACTCCCAGAGTCACTGTGTGCCTCCAGCGGACAAAATATGTGTAGTCGTGGACACTCCCACCCAAAATATCCAAGTGTAATTGTCAAAACACCCAGGGAAGGGGCTGCAATAGGAAAACATGAAGTAATTCTGTGGGGTACAAGGACTCATGGGACGTGCGTCTAAATACCATGGGGAAAGAATATGGTCAAAATTAGAGATACTAAAATGCTCAAAGACTCTTTAATAGCTGGCCAACTCTGCGATACACTGGGATTGGAAACAAAATTAAACTTGCTGGGTTTGGGCACAGAACTATCTGCTAGCGAGACTGTGGCTCCCCAAGAGGGGGCGTCATGAACAGCAGCTCCCAACAATGTATGCCCAGCTTCCTTCCTCTCGAAACGTCTGCTTCCTCATCTGTAAAATCATGATGCAAATACTCTAGTCGACGGGGATGGTGGATATGGAAGCGAGTTGAGAAGGAACAGACGGCTGGGCTGGGTACTTCTACCACCTCTTATGTACTGAGTGGGATCCTGACATGACTCACCACTCTTCAGGCATCCGCGTCGGGCGCCGGTGCACAAGATCGAAACGAGAATGCACCTGCTCCTGAGCACGGCAGGGACGCTTACCTTTCTTCTTCTTTGCTGCTGAAAATATCTTCTTCAGGCCTTCTTCCAGCGCTGCCATCTGAATGCCCGACAGGACATTGGAGCGGTCACGGTGCTGAGCCACAATCAAGGCCAACTAAGGGGAATGGTGGACATGACGTTCAGTGGCTACATGCCAACTTGGTGACCTGCCATCAAGGGGCAAGCAGTCCCTCACAGGCACTGCCCTTTGTGGCTCCCTCTGGGCTTTAGTTCCACCTCCTTTGGGTGTTCTGGCTGAAAAGGCATGTCTTACCACATAACTCTTTTATCTTATGCTGTGTTAATTTTACATAGGTTGACCTGTCTCTTTTTAAGATAACATTAAACCTACAGGTCAAAAGAAACTGGGTTTTCTAAATGCTCTCAAAGGTCAAAAAGATTTTTTTCAGAGTCTTAGAAACAGATCAATTTTAAAGGTATTCTACTCCCGCCCTCTAGCTAATGTGTGTCAGCAGCTCCCGAGCCCCATGTGAGCAGTCACTCAACATCTGTTCAAATAATTCCCACGAAGGAAAAATGCCAAATATTACCTTATGTCCTAGTGGAGTAATGGACTAAACATTGAACTGCGAACCACAAGGTCAGCGGTTCAAATACACCAGCCAACCCATGGAAGAAAGATGAGGCAGTGTGCTCCAGTAAAGAGTTAGTCTTGGAAACCCTCAGAGCAGGTCTACTCTGTCCTGTAGCGCGTCACTAGGAGTGGAATCAACTTGAGCACAGTGGGTGGATTTCTGGTTTGGGTTTTAACCTCCGTGGGGTAACGGCACACCGAGTACCAAGGGAGCTTCAGGGACTATCATCTCTACAGTTACGCAGCAGACATGGTGTTCCACTCGGCGTGGCTCTCTTGGAGTCACCAGATTCTGAACTGAGGCACAGAGAGGCACAATGCCACACTCAATGCTACTGCATTTTGGAAATTACTATAAAAAAAAATCACCTTCTGAGCCACGCAGGCCACCAACCTCAAGAGAATGACCCTCTCTTACAGTCCATTTCCCAAATTTCTTTCCAAAGCAGTAACATTTAGCTCAGATTTTAAATATGAATTCAGCCTTTGAGAATGCCGAGGTGTATTAAATAAAGGTCATGACAGGAATCCAAAGGACAGGCAAGTGGGAGATTCTTTAGATGTGGAGAGAGAATTCCGAGTGGCAGAGGTAACATGGATGTATCCCCACTTCTGGCTGGCTAGACTCCATGACCTTGCACAGCACGTGCCCTGTAATAGCTGATCAAGCCCTCAGTTCTCAGTCCCCGTCCCTTCTTCAGTGTGCGTTCACTGAGTGTTTTCTATGAGCCAGTACTGTGCTACGACAGCTTGAAGATCAAAAGGAAGAGCGAGGTCCTGCCAGGAGAGGGATGCACAGCCTAGGTGAGAGTGGGAACAGGAAGCAGAGGACCATGCTCCAGGGACTGGGATGGGCACAGGCAAGCCCAACTGTCAAGGCCAGTGCGGCTGGAGAGGTTTCCTGAAAAGGCGAGATGAGCCAACTTCAGTTTGTATGAAAGATCTGCTTTTCAACTTACCAAATCTTGCCCTTTGCTTCTTGACTCCTTATCATCGATAGGAAATAGCAGGACACCTCCCAAACTCAAGTCTGAGGGAACATGAAAAGGACAAGAGAAAGAACATTCCAGTCCCTAAAGGCTGAGGCCACTGAAAATGACCGTGCAGAATCCTTATTCCTTGCCTTTTCCAAATCCAATCGACGTTCAAAGCCCACCCTTCCTCTCTTCATTATCTTTCACAGCCTCTTCTCCCTTTCACCAGCTAGACCACCCCCTCAAACATTACCCCAGCAAAGCCTCCCTGCAGGCACAGCGAGAGGCGCAGACCAAGACTGGAGGAGTCCAGGGGCTGGGAGGGCACGGAGAGCCTAACATTCCTTTGGAAGCTTCATGTTTGCCTTACACCATCCAGCTAGTGCATTCTACTGCTTCGCTTCCCAGCCCCATCAGAATCAAATCGAGCTGATGCTCTGGGGAAAAGGTGCTCATTTAATTCCAGGGTGTTGCTGACCGCAGTTTGAACCTTTTGTCCTCTCCATCCACTTGGAACACCCCAATCTTCTAAGTCATCCTACAACACTGTCTCTGCTATGCCATTCTTCTGCTTCAAATCTCCCAAACGGCTAGCCAGTCCTCACAGTTGGTAAGAAAGACCCCGCTCAGAAGTGCATCTCCTTGGACACACATGTACCATCTTCCACGATGCGGCCAAAGTCTCACCTTGACAATCCTACTCTCCCCCGTTCCTCACCCTCTACACACAATGACCGTGTAGTGGCCGGATCATCCAATTCTCTTCACCAATTGGAACCCTAAACCATCTTTCCACGTTGTTGTCAGGTCATCCGACGGGTCAGTTCCAAGTCACAGCCACCCTCGAACAGAACCCACAGCATGAACCTGGCCCCGTTCGGCACCGCCCTCAGTTGTTTCTGGGTCTGAGCGCACTGTACAGCCACTGTGTCCATCCATCTTGTCCAGGGCCTTCTGCTTTTTCGCTGCCCCTCCACTTTGCCAAGCATGATGTCTTTTCTCCAGGGACGTGCCCAACATGATTTTCACCACCTCCAAGAACCCGTCTCCAGTAATTCTAACCCCAGTGACTGCAGTACCCTTCTAACCTATGATGGCAGCTTCTGCCATATCCAGTCTCAATCTTCCCTAGAGGAGGGTCCGTGCTCCATGGGTTCTGTACTCACCATTGACACCTCCATTCTGTGCAGCCAGGCTTTAGTCCTCACAGACGGTTCAAAGTGTTCTGAGGTCAGATGACACCCCTCAAGCAAGCTCCAACAGCTCCGCCCCAGCGCACCGCTTCACTCCTGAGCCCCACAGCACAGGCCAGTTTGCCTCCTCGTCACCTCCTCCCCCCTCGCACTTCACACTAACTGTAAGGGTTTTTGGGGCACGAAGCGGAATTAAAGGTCCAAT
>NW_022111366.1:1414631-1436675 GCF_000313985.2 Echinops telfairi
TTTCTCTGGTTTCAAGCACGGACCCCAAACAGCCTCCAGCCTGCATCTAAAGTTCTGCCCTCTCCTGGGCTCGCTGTTTTTCCAACTGCCCATCAATTTCTAGATCTCAGTTAATTATCTCAAATTGGAACTTGTTTCTCTACAAGGACTATCTCCTCCAATCTTTACATCCCTTTCCACCCCAGGAAACTGGACTGAAGCAGCAGGAAAAACTAATCTCCAAAAAATCTGTAGGGCCAAGGTCCTTTAGTCTCCCAGGAAATCCTCTTGGCACTTTCTTTGTACGGGAGAAAGATGGGGCTTTCAACCCCAGTAAGAGGGACAGTCTCGGAAACCCACAGGGGCAGTTCCACCCTGTCTTGCAGGGTCGCCAGGAGTCAGCATCCACTCCATGGCAGTGAGTGTGTTTGTTTGCCATTTTGTGATTTCTGCACTTAAAAGGGAGGCGGCCTTTCCCCTCTCTGCCTTTTGTAAGCAGCTTCCCTTGTGTCTCAGGGAGTGCTGAGCCCCACACAGCACTGAGCTCCTCGGAGCACCTCTGCCCCTCAGCACCTAACCAAGCTCTCGTTAGCATTCTGCTGCAGTGTGATTTCTCTCACAGGTCTTTGACATTTTCTGGGATGGGGTGAGTTGGGCACACAATGGCACCATCTTCGGACTGACATTTTCCAGAATGTTTGCGCACTCATTATCTCGAGTCTAAACCCATGAGGTAGGCAGAACAAGTATTATTCATGAATTGGAGATGGGAAACCAAAGCACCGAAACTGATGGGCAGTTGGAAAAACAGCGAGCCCAGGAGAGGGCAGAACTTTAGATGCAGGCTGGAGGCTGTTTGGGGTCCGTGCTTGAAACCAGAGAAATGAGAGGGTGGAGAACAAACAGGGAGAACTCTGCCCTGAGGCAAGAATGGGAGCAGGAAGGAAGGAATTGTCCAGAAAATGCAAGCAGCTTGAGAAGGTGGTTAACGTGAAGTGCGAGGGAGGAGGAGGTGACGAGGAGGCAAACTGGCCTGTGCTGTGGGGCTCAGGAGTGAAGCGGTGCGCTGGGGCGGAGCTGTTGGAGCTTGCTTGAGGGGGTGTCATGTGACCTCAGAACACTTTGAACCGTCTGTGAGGACTAAAGCCTCAAGGTCACATTGCAATGAGCTGTGGACAGGATTCACCCCAAACCAGTTCTTGCGTCTCGTTAGCCGACAGGTTGTCGCCGTGTCCTTTCCTTTCTTATTCTAACCTAGCTCCCGCTGCTGTGCTTTGTACCTTTCATCGTCCCAGCCAACTCATATATTTTTCTTGGCTCCGCTGATCGTGTTTCCAGAGCTGTGAATAAACCACCTCGTCCCCAGCGGCCAGAGTCATCTGGAGAAGAGAGAGAAAATTCTCATCTGCTGGGAGTGAAGCCCAGACCATCCTCAAACAAACAAACAAAAGATCCAGAACACGAAAGCAAAAGCATTTCAAATAGGCTTGTGCTAAGAATGACTTTTCACAGGGAAGAGAAAATACCTGATCTAATAATTTCATGGCTTAGACTTTCCAACCTATGCTTAGGTTTTCGGGAAAAAGCACCTGGTCATCCTAACAGAACGCAACCTTCAAAACAAGTGTATCTGTGGCGCGTCTGCAACCCTGGGAGATGGCAACAGGAGGATGGAGAGCGGATGTACACAGCACAAAGCGAGTAGGGCAAGCACTGGAAAGGCAACGGGACCCAACTCCATTTCATCGGAAAAGGGGAGGCTCCGTGCCTCATTCAGGCAGGTCGTGACGTGGCTGGTGCAGACCTGTCGTTTCTGTTATCCGCTCTTTCCCCCACACTGGGAGCGCTGGTCCTCAAGCGCTATGTGGAGGGCACTGCTCTAGGAGCCAAAGACACAGCAGAGAACAAACAGACCCCTGCTCTCATGAAGCTTCTTTTCCAGTGCAGAGAGAGCGGGGGAAGAATGCAACGTCAGTGATGGTGCACATAATTCGCAGAGGCGACAGCAAGGGTGGGGGAGGGTCCCAGAAGGAGGGTGGCATCTGTTCTGCATGAGGCTGTAGGAAGCCCTCTCTGAGAAGCAGACAGTTGAAAAGACAACTGACTGACCTGACATTGCTGTCTGGGGAAAGAGGGTTCCAGGCAGAAGTAGCAAAGAGTGCAAAGGTCCCAAGGTGGAAACAAGCTGGATGTTCTGCTTGTTTTCAGAGGAGTTGCCTCATTTCATACACCTAAAAGCCATGTGGGGAGAGTAAGGCAGCTCTCATCCCATTTACAATAAAGATGTTGAGGCCCAAGGAGGTTAATCACGAGAGTCAAGAAACAAATCTCTCTCTCGATTGTGAAATCCAAGCTCTCTGTCCCCACTCTACCGCTGGGACCATCACCTGGGTCAGGATTCTGCCTTATCCCCACCAGTCCTGGCACCATAAAATCTGAGGCACCCACTGTGCCCCGTAGCCCTCACATACCTATGCAGTGAACGATGAGTGCGTCCTCGTCCCCAGCTTGAGGGTGGGTGACATCCCCACTAACGTACTTGATGGAGATGAGGTCTGGGTCTTGGTAATCCAGCTCAGCAGAGCTCTCGTCCTCCCCCTCCTCGGGGCTCTCAGGCTCGCTCTCCTCCAGAGGCAGGCAGGGTGACTGGTAATTGCTGGACTCCCACCAGGCCATCCTTCAGCAGGCCAGACAGAAAAGGGAATAAACTGGGCTGATCACCATTTCCCCTCGGAGCACGCTTTGTGCTGCTGTTCACAAACACCAAATGCCACGTGGAAATGCAATTAGAAGCTCGCCCTGGTGGCAGACTCCGGCGTATCAGTAAACAAACGAGAAGCCTTACCAATGCGCCCGACTGCCTCATGGCTACACTTCAACAGAGCCGAGAACCCACTCCAGGGCCCTGTTTTTAAGAACACAACTACAAGGGGTTGTTTGGGTAAAAGGTAAAAGGTAAAAGATCTTTGGTCAGGCAGCAACAGTGTGAAGTCCTAAAAATTTCCTATTGCAATAGAATGAATCTTCTCTGCCTTACACACTCAGGATTTTCCACACTTGACTAAAACATTAAGGTTAAAGATTAATCTTTTTTTTTTTCTTTTCTTTTTCTGAAGTATCCCATTGCCAACAGGGGAGCCCTGGTGGAACAGTGGGTACGAGCTGGTTTGCTAACTGAAAGGTCAGCGGTTCAAAGCCATCAGCCCACTCCAAGGGAACAAGATGGGGTTTTCTATTCCTGTAAAGAGTTTCAGTGTCAGAAGCTCACAGGGGCAGGTCTCCCGGTCCAAAGGGTCACTATGAGCTGAAAAGTGACTCAATGGCAGGGAGTTTGGGTTGGGTTTATTGTCAAGGAAACTACAGGCATTACAGCCCGTTTCTGTCATTGTAAAGGACTGAGGAACCGTAGACTCATATGATAGTGAGTCTTATGCCAGCTGTGCCCCGCAGCTTGACCAAGAAACGAGACAGACATACTTTTTCTTATGATCGGCTTCTTCCTTCTGCCTCTGTTTCTCCTCTAGCAGTCTCTTCCTCTTGGCTGCTGCCTCTCGTCTCTTCTCCCTTCTGTGCTCAAGCTCTTCTGGGGTGTGGACATGCTTCCTCTTGGTGGAGCCTGTCACCAGGCCCGGGACAACGGCCTGTAGGAAGAGCAAGAGGCATCACTGAAACGGTCAGGGTCCACCGGTCCCTCCAGGGCTTCGGTTCATCCCTAGAGCCCACACTGTACACCACCCTAAGCAGCACCCTTAACATCTTATAAAGCAGTGCTTCTCAACCTTCCTAATGCCATGACCCTTTAATATAGTTCATGTGGTGGTGACCCCGTAGGTGGGCGTATCTGCATGTGGGTGGACCGGCCTGAAGATGGATAGAGAAGCAGTGTCTCGGTTCCTAAGACCATTGGAAATACGTTCTTAGGCGACCCCTGTGAAAGGGTTGTTTGACCCCCAACGGGGTCACGACCCACAGGTCGAGAACCACTGTTATAAAGCCTTGTGTCTCCATGGCGCCCTGTGTGGGGGAAGTGGTGGCAAATACACCTTGCTGTGCTGTCCAGATCACACATCGCATAGGCCTGCTGACCTAAACCAGAGCACTTGCTGAGCACGGGACAGCAGTGTGTCATTTTGATTCATTTCACCAGGAATTGGGAACTACAGAAAGTTAAAAGCTTTTTTTCTTGATGGAAAGCACACCTTCGAGGATGCCATTTTAAGTTGGACCATTTTCCATGGAAATCTTCCTACAATGCACTTCCATCTTAAAAGAGTATTTCATCAACATCATTATCATCTTAATACAGCTAGCAGTTAGGGAGTACACCCTGTTGGGCTATGCAAGTCACCTGTATCCTTTACAGCTGTCATCAAACAAACCTACATCCCTGCTTTATCAGGTTGATCTTAACTTTTCATGGCCCTATAGGAGAGAGGAGACTGCCCCACCCCTAAGTCTACCAAGGCTACATATCTCAAAGAGCAGACTGCCACATCTTTCTCCCCAAAGAAGCCGGTAGGTTTGCATGGACCTGTTGGCCATGGAATGCTTTCACCACTGCGCCACCAGGCCCCCACGGGGTCGAGAATAACAGCAGCAGAGTACAGTGTTTTTGTGTAATTGGCGATTCCTTCAGAAGTGGCTTGGATAGAAAAGGCTGCTTTCACTAGCATTGAGTAGTAAAATACACTCACCTTGCAATGTTTTTTATGCCAACTTTCCATACAGTTTTTCAACTTAAAAAAAAAAAAAGGTCACCAAATTGGTGGCATGCAGTCAATTCCAACTCATAGCAACACTATAGGGCAGAGTGGGACTGCTCCCAGGGCTATACATCTTTATGGGAGCAGACAGCCTCATTTTTTTCCCCCAGAGAGCAGCTGATGAGTTTGAACCTCTGACCTTATGGGTAACATACTGGGCCACCGGGTTTCCTGAGGGTAGGGTACAGTTACTTACACTAACCCACTCATAGGCTTATTTCTTATAACATATCACTCCTGACCTCTTCTTGTTTTTCAGGAAAACAGTGCATTTGGAAGGATTTCTTTCTTTATAGAAATAGTTCTTACATTGCCTTTATTTCGAAGTGACCGGCCCTCCTGACTAGCTTTCTCCAAAAGGGTTTTCTGAAGATTCACCAGTTGCTCAAATGATCTTCTGTCTTCCTTACTAGGTTCTTTTGAGTAATCTTTACCTTCAAATATGTACATATGGTTTTCTAAGAACACAGAGCACAAAGAGAGAAATGTTAGATGCTAAAGAAAGGCGAATTAAGTCTATTCAAAGCATTAACTAAGTTGAACAAGAGCTTACATTCTAACGGGGCTAATAGCTGGTGATGCAGGCACTTAATTTCCAATCCCACGGACAGTCGCTGTTTTGGGTGCCAAGATTCCAGACAGTACATATCAAAGGAGGGAGCAGGGCTTAGCCCTTAGGGCCATCTCATGGCCTGTGAGTCTCAGCTGAGCCCCTCTCTCCTGCTGCTTCCTCCCCCACCCCGGCTCAGCATAAATGCTGCTGACATTGAGGACACTAATAAAAGCCAACCTATTAAAGAGAATACACCTTTTTAAAATTCCTAGAACAACCTTAATATTCAACTGTTTATATTTTTTCTGTGATACTAAGGGGAGCAAGTAGGAAATCTGAGAGAAAACTTTTAAGAGATTTTCAATCCTCTTATTAGAGGTCACCAAGCATTTTTCAAGATCTTAATGCCAATCCTGGTATAACAACCTCTGTTTAAGAAAGGAGAAACTGAGGCTCTGATAGGGGTCGAGGGACACTATTCATAAAAGGAGTGCATTTTGAAATCTAAAGCGCGCGTGTTCTTCCCAGTACATCAACGTGTCTATGAGTGGACGAGAGGACGGCAAGCAGTAATTGTGACAGCAACAACAACGGCAATAATCTAATCTTGACTCGTTCCACATGCGAGCACGTTCGCCTCTATTGTCAAAACCTGATCTTTGCAACTGTGAAAAGAGGAAAGCAGACATGAGTATCATCATTTTACAGGTGAAGAAAGAAAATTAGAGAGTCAGGAAGGGCCAAGACTAGGAACCACAGGTAGGTAAAATAATTATTTTGAACCAAAGCACATTGAATAGCACATTTTACCCCAAGAATGTATTTCATAACATTACTGAAATCAGCTACAAGTATGTTTTCCCACGAGAGTACAAGAGCAAAACATTTTCATTCTCAAGTGATCAATTGCTTCACACTTGTATCCAAATCCAACCAGCTAGAATTCTAATTGGCATTTGCTAATTAAATCAGCAGGGGGCTTTCAATGAAGCTCTCTATCAACAAGTAGGAAAAAATAAAGAGATGAGAAGTATCAACTATGATCAACATATACAGCTTCATAACATATACAAATGCTCAACTTACAAGTGTGTTTTTTTAAAAACTCTGGCCCTCAAGACAAAGTAACTGTTTGTTTAATTGTGATTAGGGCTGCTTTAATCACCAGTCACTTGTATACACTTACATAACACCACACGCCCTCTCTTCACAGTGCAGCCAGGAGACCTGACAGACCATTGGGCGAGACCCCCCATCTGTGTCAGTGGAAGCTTGCACGGAACAGTGACTACACCCATTCATCAAAGGCAACACCCTGACCTTTCACACAATGGGGAAATACTGCCAGGCAATTGAGTTGATATGAACACATAGGCATTAAAGCTTCATATATGTGTGTGTATGTGTATCATATACACATAAGAGGGCTTCAAAGAGTTCATGGAAAAATTTAATTATCTTTTAATTCCATTTTCCACATGCTTTTTGAAGCCCCCTTATGTATAATATATGCAGGGGGTGCAGAGAGAAATGTAATTTTCTTTCTGGAAAGCACTGAAAGTTTATTATATTCTAGTAAACATTAATAAGCTAAAAATAATCTAGATGGATGTACGAATGGCTGAAAACCACTATTGAACACAATCAAAATACAATAGAAAATATGACCACATGAACCATATGAATCTATTTCTTTTACCTCCTAAAACCACTAAATGGTTGTAAAAGGGTTGGGAGAAAACAACAAAGATACATGAGGCAATAGTGAATGAGAAAATGCACTAGCTCTTGGGAAAATGGAAAGTGGATAACAAATTCAGAAGAGCAGAGCAAGAAAAACACAGGTCAAGGGGGCAGTTACGGAAATGGAAATCCACACAGTGCCCCCCGCCCACTGCCCCGCCCCCTCAAGCTTAAACTTACAAACACAAGGCACCAGGGTGGGGAACAGAGAGGAAATCTGCATACCAAATCACATCCACACCAGGAATATTTAACTCAGTCTGTCTCTACAATTTGAGCAACCAGTTTACCCTGATTCTCACACCCCTTCCTTCAAGAAATTGGAGGAGTGATCCCTGGAGACAGGGTTGCCCTTTGAAAATATGTCAAATCCTGACACTTGGGAAGGGTCCCTTCCTGTGAAAGCTGGCTCACCAACAAGTAGTACTTGTATAAGGCCCAAAAGCCAATACACCTGCTCATTCCACACTGCCCACCAACTTTGCAGCACCTCACCTGTACATGGGACCAGACGGCCAGAGGACACGAGAAAGCCGGGGAAAATGATCAATCAATAAGAGATTCCCAAACAAACTTTAAGGAAACAGCAGCAGAAATTGGGAGAAAATAGAGAAAAACACTAGAGCAGGGGTCCTCAAACTACAGCCCGTGCGCGGGTCACATGCGGCCCGCCGAGGACATTTATCCGGCCCGTCGGGTGTTTTTGCCGTTCGTTTTTTCACTGCAAAATAAGATACGTGCAGTGTGCATAGGAATTTGTTCATAGCTTTTTATTTAAACTATAGTCCGGCCCTCCAATGGTCTGAGAGGTAGTGAACTGGCCCCCTGTTCAAACCATTTGAGGACCTCTGCACTAGAGGAATACTTTTACTACATTACTAACTTTAAAGTAATAAAACAAATACTCTCCCAGGAATACTTTCTTAAAGCTGTAATAAATATCCTTAGAGAAGATATTACGTACCTGAAATGAGAACAGGATACAGTTCACACAAGAAACAAAGAAAGAGCTTGTGGAGTTCTAAATGGAATACTAGAGCTGTCGATGGGAACTACAGGCATTACAGAGTTTCTGTCACTTTAAAGGATAACACATAAAAGACAAAATTGAAGTAAAAGGACAGTGTGCTATATAATGCCTGCAGCCTACAAATTCCAAACTTTCAGCTACACAAGGAAAACAAAACACCCTAGCCCAAGCCTACCACAACATTCAGACTCAAAGGCAAACACAAACTGCACACTGCAAGCCAGGGAGAGGAAAGAAGCTTTGGTTGTGCTAGTGCGGTGGCTTAGTGTTTGGCTGCCAACAGGACAGTTCAAACCTACCAGTCTCTTCATGGGAGAAAATTGAGGCTGGCTGTTTTCATAAAGATTTACAGCCTTAGAAGCCTACAGGGGTAGTTCTACTCTGACCCACAGGGTCACTATGAGTTGGAATTGACTTGGTGATAGTGGACTTGGTTTTTAGAAAAGGTAGCCCGAGAACCAGCCGGCCCAAACCCGTTTAACAATACAACTTAAGGAATATTATACTCATGAATCCATTTTGAAGAATTTTCTTTAAGAACAGAAGATGCTAATGTCTCCCATACAGGAAAACAAACAAAGAGACCAGGAATCCGAATTTTACTAGACTTCTCAATACAACATCAAACTCTAAACTACAGTGGAGCTAGATCTTCAAAATTCTGAGTTAAAATGACCTTAAATCCAGAATTCCTTACCTGAGCAGATTATCAGACAAGTGTAAGGGCTGAGTAAAGGCATTTTCAGACAATCAAACACACTGACAATTTCTCTTATGCTGGGTGGGGGCGGGGGAGGTGTTTAAGGAAGTTCGTGGAGCACGTACCAAAAGGCAGCATCATGATCAACGAAGAAATGTGGAAGTTGTCAAGGGTTTCGTCTTGCTTGGATCCACAATCAATGCTCACGGAAGCATCAATCAAGAGATCAAAAGATGTGTTGCATTAGGTAAATATGCTGCACAAGACCCCTTTAGTGCATTGAAAAGCAAGGATGTTACTTTATGGACTAAGACGTGACTCATCCAAGCTACGGTGTTTCCGATCGCCTCACGGCATGTGAAAGCTGGACATCAACTAAGGAAGACTGAAGAAGGCGCAGCTGGATGGAGGTGCTGGAGGAGAAGATGGGCAGTGCCGGGGACCGCCACAGAGCAAGCAAGTCTGTCTCGGGAGAAGGACGGCCACAAGGCACCCTAGAGGCAAGGACGGCAAGACTCCCTCTTACATGCTTCGGACATGTTGTCAGCAGAGACCAGTCCCTGGGACAGGACATCGTGCTTGGTAGGGTGGAGGGGCAGCAGAAAAGAGGAAGGCCCTGGAAGAGATGGGCTGACACAGTGGCTGCACCAAGGGCTCAGGCACGAGCACAGCTGAGGACAGGGCAGGGCCAGCTGGCGTTTCCTTCTGTTGCGCACGGGTCGCTGAGTCAGAACTGACTCGACAATGATGACCACAGGGCATGTGCCCCAGGAAAGCGGAGCAAGACAACCAAATACCCCGACATCCCTGAAAGCAGAGCCCAGAAGAGAGGAGAAACTCAAGTCCCCAAACAATACCTGTGGCGTAGGCAAATCAGTTCAGAAGGAAAGCCAAGGGTTCTGGGGGTGGTGGTGGTGGGGGGATTTCCAGAAAAATGCAATTGATAAACTCGACTATAATAAAAAATCTTATTATTAGGCACGTGACAGCGACTAGAGCCCTTGGCAATGACCGAGTTCATGAAAGTCATGGCTGCACTGACTACGATGTGCACGGTCACACGACGCACACACTGGCATGCACCTAGCAAAGAGTGCGACAGTTACACAACTGCACGTGCCGGATAACGTGGGAGAGCTAGTACCCATCTGCCACGGGAGGAAATCACTGATAGCCTGAAGTGGTCAATCGAAAACGTTAACGGTCCAAATAAACAGGCAAATAAGAGAGGAAAGGAGCAGAAGACCCGAGGGCAGGCTGAGGGCAGTACCACCGGGCAGCAGGACTGGGGAGGGGGTGGATATGGGCTTTGGACAGAGGAATGCCATGTTTCACTACAGTTATTTTAGTACTGTTTGTCATTGGATACTATGTGTATGTATTACTTTACTGAAAAGTTAAAATGAATGAAACGAGAACCTCATGTGAAGGAAGAGCAACAGAAAAACGATGTGCGAAGCACACGATGCGGTGCCTGGCACACAGCAAGTGCACACTCGGAATCACTGTTGCTCAGAAAGGCAGCGACTGTGCAGAGCCCCAACCGGTGGAGGGGAGCGTTTACTGATGCGGTGGAGGTGCTTGCAGCCCAGGAAAGCGTGCACGTTAGAATCCGACACTGTTACACTGACACTTGCGTGAGGACTTTAGTGAGCCCACTGTCTCCAAGTTCAGCAGCAGGAGAACGGCCAGACTAGTTTCCAGTGGGTCTGGGGAGCGTTCTCAAACCGGGCAAGTCTTTAGCAGTGTGCACAGGAGGAGAACAGGCCTGGGTCGATAAAGGTGTCCCACGGAGCAGAAGCGGGGACTTGCCCCAGGGACTCATCCCACCCATGTTCTCGCCGTGTGCTCGGCTCTCATCCCCAACTCACTCCCTTCCTCTTGCTCTCTGCTTCCTCCTTCTGCCGCAGGCGCCACGTCGCAGACCCACTCTCCGTTTTTTGTTTCCCCCAGGATGGACTCCAGGTCGAGCTCGTCCAGGGTGCTCCCCTCGGAGGACAGCAGCTTATCCAGACCGAATTTGAGAATCTCACTCAGCTTGGACAAAACAAAGAAGTCCGGTTAGAAAACAACAGTGGCAGGGCAGGGAATGGCTAAGTGGCTCCAGGACCCCAGGCACAGTCCTGCCCTGGGAGACAGCCCTCTTGCTCCCGACGACGGGCAGTTTAACAGCTGGATGACAGGTAGGCAGAGAGGTGCCAAAGGATCCGCAGAACTGTTGAGTTTGGCAATGCCTCATGACCAAAAGAAATGCACAAACCTTTTTTTTTTTTCTTGGACAGACCACTCATTTCCTGAATGTTCTTCTTCTTGTAATCATACCTTATTGTGCTTTTGGTGAAGGTTTGCCCAGAAGTTTAGGCTCCCATTCACTATCTCTACATACCTACTTCAGGGACGTGGGCCTCATTCTTCCCACTGCGTGGACAGCCTCATGATTTCCGTCCTAGTTGTGGGGTTTCCATGAATGGCATTCCATTCTCCACCCCGTGACCTCCTCACCCTTGATCCTGTTTTTTCTACCGCGCCCCTCACTGGCTCTAGCTCACCGGCACTCCCAGCAGCCACACGAGAAGTTGGGAGCCCACCCTGTGAGCTACTCTCTCACCAACCTTCTTGGAAAGAGAATGCTACACTAGGTGTGTGTGTTTTTTCTCTATCACCCACCACTTCTTTGCTACCACAGTACTGTTGCTATCTTTTACAGTCCTCTATGGGAACATCTCCACAGAGACCAGTAGCTCCTGAGGCCGAGACCTACAAAGCCTTTCTCAGTTCTAGTCCTCCCAGGCATCCTTCCACCACCAGTTTCTTCTCTGATTTCTCTCTAGTGGGCTCTCAGCGCACAGGTCATTCTTCCTGGCCATACGCTTCCTACTTCCAATTTGCACCATCCTGAGTATTAACTCTGAGACCCGGAACTACACTGGTTCACAGCGAGGTCTCATCTTGCCCTTGCTTAGCCTCAGTCAATTATCTCCAGATTGTTTACCTCGTAAATAACATGCAAACCAACTTCATTCTGTGCTAGCTTGCCAACAACTTGATCCACTTAAGCATGAACACACATGTTCACGTGTGACCTTGGCAAACATAACCAAAGGGACCCACGGGGCAGCTGGCATCAGCAACCAAGAAAAGGCAACTGTTTAAGAGGAGTCCACCCTGTGCCCTCCCTTCAGCCCACCTCGTGCTTCAGTTTGCTGCCTAGCTTTGCTTGGTTACTCCTCACGTGTGATTAATCAGGACTGAAGGGCTGTTTCCAGGACAAGTCATATGTTATAGTAATTAAGCATATACCTTAGAGGTGAGAATCCCCAAATCTGCATGACCTTTGGCAGGTCAGTTACAATGAGGATACAAACAGCATCTACTTCATTCTGTTGTTACTCATATGGACTGAAATGTTTGGGGGACAAGGGGGAGGATACCTTCGGCAATACTTTGCATACAAGAAATATTTATTAATGCTGGACACATCTAGATCTGCTTTTTATTGCACTCTCCCTACAGGATAAATCTGCTTCCCTATTTTAGGGCCAAAGCCCACAGATCTACCCAAACAGAAGCACATCTTTTACTATTGGACTTTTTTTTTTTTTAAAGCACACTCCTGCTTCCTTCTGCAGCAACACAAAGGAAGGGCAATCTCATGCCATCTAGATGGGGCAGAGATAAATCAGACACCAGTCAGAAGACAATCATCTGTGAACCAGGGGCTAAGAAAGCTGACAGATCCTTTCAAGTGGTCTACTTCCCACGACTACTTGGCCCGGTGTCTCGAAGCTATGCCTGTGGGATTCACTTTGATGTGCAGGGGCACTCCGGAAGGACCTCCAGCTTCTCCTTCTCTGGGAGAGAGCAATGACAATCCTTTCTCCTCCAACACCCGGAACCCACCCGTGCCAAAGCTCCACCAGTGCCTTCGCCACAGGCAGTGGGGCCTCGTCCCTCTCAGCATCCTAGGGGAGCGACTGTCTTTAAGAGACGCTACGGCCAGCTGGTCTTAGCTCGCTTTCAAGCGTTCATCCTACAGGGACCCGTGTACAGCACAGGGACAGCCTGCCCTGCCACTGGTGTGGGCGGAGTTGGGAACAGAAGTAAGAACAGAAAAGCATAACATTTCTGCGCTGAGAAAAACAGAAAGCGCAGGAACCAAACCACTGAGGAAGCTCACTTATTTTTTCAGATTGTAGTCCCAACACAGGAGCAAGCTGGGCCTTTCCTGGAAGTAACTCTCTCCCTGACAGAAGCTGTCTTTGGCAATGCTTACATTCCACACACACTGATCTTGGTGAGGAAGATAAGCCTGTGAGAAATTTGCTATGTTTAAGCCTAAAAAGCAAACCAAAAGCAAAACTGCCATCTAATGGATTCCAACTCACAGTGGCCCTAGAGGACAGAGTAGAATGAGCTCCCCGAGGTTTCTAAGGCTGTCATACTTTACAGGGACAGTCAGCCTCAGCCCTTTGCCTCTGGACCTGCTGGTAACTTTGAACTGCTGACCTTCCAGTGAGTAGCCCAACCCATACCCTGCTGCACCAGCAGGGTGGCACATTCCTCTGGTCAACAGCTGGTGGTTTCAAACCGCTGACTTTGTGGTCAGCAAACCAACAAGTAACCACGACACTACCAGGACACCTGTGGCTTTACATTTTTAACCCTATAACACTTGTTATCTCTACCTGTTTAACACTGTATGATTTTTACCCCCAAGGGCCCATTTTGAGTAGTTATTTTATCAAATTTAGTTCTGCAAATGAAACCAAGTGTTACGTTAACATTAGTTGTATTCAGACTGAAAACTCTGTTGACTAAAAGCTACATTCTTCTCATCTTCCTAAAATTCTGCCTTTTCCCATTTTCCTGAGTTCTATTTATAGGGCTAATTTTGTACTTTGTGCTTCTTCCACGATACAGTACACACAGCTCCATACAGGCGAGGGACCCTATCTTTTCCATATGTATGCCTATAATGTCTGACACTTGGTGACAGACGGTCTGAATTATCCAAAGATGGAGACTGAAATACCTTCACAAGGAGCGGATAAGGTCACTGTGACCTGAGGTGTTCAAATGAAGGCCAGAAGGTGGAGCCACTGGATGAAGCCTTGTGATGTTCTAACACCCGACACCTCCATTTCTGTTCAGAATGTCTACGGCAGGGGTCCTCAAACTTTTTAAACAGGGGGCCAGCTCACTGTCCCTCAGACCCATTGGAGGGCCGGACTATAGTTTTAAAAAAAAACTATGAGCAAACTCCTATGCACACTGCACATATCTTATTTTGAAGTAAAAACAAAACGGGGCAAAAACTCCCAGTGGGCTGGATAAATGTCCTCGGTGGGCCGCATGTGGCCCGCAGGCCGTAGTTTGAGGACCCCTGGACTCTAAGGCTTTATTCTGTCCACTCTTCTATAATGTCTCACACACTGCCTTGCGCTATAATCATTTGCACACATCTATTTTTTTTTCTTCATTTTTCTCTTAGAAGATCCTTAAAAGGGGGTTGTATCCTATTTTATTTTGGGACTCCCAAGAGTTCCTTCCAAAGTGGTCTGCATCTAATAGTTGTCCAATAACTATCTTGCACAAATAGAGTGAAATGGGTAAGCATGTTTGGTTTACATTTGTGAAAACGGAGCTGGTCCAAGATCACAGGTTAGTGACAGAACTGAGCCCAAACCACCTAGGCAGGCTCTACCTCTCGTGTTGTGTAAGAGTTCTACCCTTTCTCTGAGGCCACGACCTAATAATCTACATTCTCTAACTTGCTAGGCAACTCTGTTCTTGCATTTCCATACATCTTCCATTTTGTTTTTAAATCTAAAAAAAAAAAAATGGAGCTCATGATGTCCAGTAAGGGCTTACAAGATCTGAAAGGCTGTAAGCAGTAGGCCTCCTCAACTCTAAGAACCCTCAACACCTCACCCACCTGACAAGGTAAGTATCATTTGAGTGGTACATGCTGATCTCTGACTCCACCTCCGACTTTTTAGGGCAAACATGCTAACACTTCTCTCTTGACTTTCAGTCGAGTCTAGAATTTGTTAAAGAAACCTTCTTCTGTGTGGTATCTGAAGTATTTCTCATCTCTCGCCAGGATGCTTGGAGGAGTCTAGAATTCCAGTGTTAGAAAGAACATCACAGGTCCTTTACACAACTGTGTATCTGATGGCTCAAAAACACCTCAAGTAACAGTGAACTTAACACCTCACAGTGAATTTTATTTCGGATCCCATTCTGATAGTTCAGACTGTTTTTCAACAAGTATGAGACATTATAGACATATAAATGGAAAACAGATAAGGTCTCTCACCTGTATGGAGCTTACAGGTACCATGGAAGAAGTACAAATAAACAAAAAGTCCACAAACACACAATTACAGATGCACTGAGTGCTATAAAAAGGATGCAAGGCAGAAAAGGGGGTGCGAGGGGTGGCATGGAGAGTACCTTTGAAGAGGGGATGTTAGGGACCTAAAAGATGGTAACACGGGAGTTAGCTACATGAAGACTAGGAGAAAGAACCGGCTAGGCAGAAGGGACAATGTCTGCAGAGACCCTGAAGCAGAAAAGGAGCGGCTCCTCGCTGGCAGCTGTGGAGTCAGATTTGACTTGCAGAGCCCCCCCGTGTGTGAGGCAGCACTGCTCCACAGGAGTTTCAAGGCAGTGCCTTTCAAAACATATAGTCGAGGTTTGTCTTCCAGGGTGCCTCTGGGTGGGTTCTAACTGCCACCCTATCAGCTATCATCAAACGCTTAACCTACCTGCTCCACCCAGAGACTCCATACTTGGCCCCTCGGAGGATCTGAAAGAAGGCCCAGACAAGGTAGAAAACGCTATGTGATGAACCTGCAGATGGAGAGTGGGGCCAAGCCGCTCATGACTGTTAGGTGGGGTGGAATGAAATGTATTAATATGGTTCTTCTACTCAAGTTACTGTAACTCCCATCAAATGATTGGGAGGAAATGTGCAAACTGGGTGTGTATAGCACTGACGGAAGTCTGGTCAGTTCCCATTACCATCCCCCTGGATACAAGGATGGGCCATCTTTGACATAGCAGAGAACGGAGAAACCCCGAGGACCCTGGAAGAACAGGACTAAGATCTCTGTCTGAAGTGGCAGAGGCCCCTGAGACCGATGCCCCAGAGACCATGGCACAGAGACTCAGAGGGGCAGCGCCAGGAATAGGGGGTACCTTCTCTTTATCTGGCCGGAGACTATGGAACTATAGGACAGAGTGACAAGCAAGGAGGCTTCCTGGCCCATGGAGACAAAGACCAGGGGACCATGTGGCTGAGAGGCTGAGAAGAGAACTAGAGGGAGACTTAGCTGTGGGCTGAGGAGACCAATGACTGCACCCTTACTGTTTCGGATCCTGCATTGTGGAAACCTATTAACTTCCCGAATAAACCCTTAATGGTGAGTACCATCTGTGAGTTGTGTGTGGACGGCAGTAATTATTAAACCCAGCACAGATGCAGAGTGGTGTGGGAGGGACGTCTGGTGTCAAGATAGGTAAAGAAGGACAGACCACAATGGCTTGTCCCTGCCTTTTAGCCCCAGGGAGGGCAGAGGAGGTCAGATTTGGCCCTTGGGCATTCATTGCAGTAGGCTATAGAAGGCATGGGAATTTGCCTCTGAAGTGCAAGAAAGCCCCTGAACAGTCCCAAGGAGAGGTGTGAACAAGCTGATTGCTTTTGCTTTTGAAGACTGGTCTAGTCACTGTGTGGAAGACAGGCTGGAAAAGGGGAAGAGTGACACATTGGAGAGACTACCTCCGATACTACTGCATAGGAAATAACATCTGTCAAACAGCGGTTAGGTGCCAACCACTTCCCCGCCATAACATAAGCATTACAGCCATCTAATTCTCAGAACCAGCCTATGAGGTTCTACACAACCCACTGCAGGAATCGTGGGGAGAAATGATCCAGAGCAGGGGTCCTCAAACTTTTAAAACGGGGCCAGTTCACTGTCCCTCAGACCCATTGGAGGGCTGGACTATAGTTTAAAAAAAACTATGAACAAATTCCTATGCACACTGCACATATCTTATTTTGAAGTAAAAAAACAAACGGGGCAAAAACACCTGGCGGGCCGGATAAATGCCCTCAGCGGGCCGCATGTGGCCCGCGGGGCCGTAGTTTGAGGACGCCTGACCTAGAGACATGGTGGCAGGCCAGAGACAAAATGGAAGAGCTAGAAGATACTCAGAGACTTCAAGACCTCCATGGGAGATGGAATTAAAAGCTAATCGGAAGATTTCCACAAACGTCTCTTACAACAGGACCTGATTTTAATCCGAGGGCTTCGACTGCACAACTCTAAATCTTCTTCCATAAGAGAATGCTCTTCAAAATCGTCCACGTGAGCTTGTCTCCCACCCAGTGTTCCCTGCTTCAAGCAAATTAACTGACAAGTTCTTCCAACTGTTTCTCATATAGAAATATGAGAGACTAGCTCTCATATTTGAGTTCCTGATGGATAAGATTGCTCAACTTACAGGGTTACTCTCCTCTGAATCTGAAATAAGTAATGCATACACTGATCAAAGGCTTTGGGGCTAAGAAGAGGGGATAGCATTAATCACTCCTAACTCCACCTAGTTCTTCATCTTACCTCGCTCTCCTAACAGCCTTCTGAGGTAACTAGTGGTATCCTCATTCTTAGAAACGGAAACAGGGTTACGTAGTTCTGAGAGGTTAAGATACCTGCTCAAAGCCACGAAGTCATAAAGGCACAAGTGAATCCTAGTGAGCTATTCCACAGTCTGGTGCCTTTCTGTGCCGTATTCACTTGTAAGTCCCAGGCACTACGGCACATTGGAGTCTGGCCAGGGAACAAATGTGCGGTGACCCCTCAGGTCACGGGTGGTTAACACCACCTCTTTCCATGTACTACATTCTCAGCCAGAGAGAGCATGGACTACAAGTCCCACCATGTCCTACCTGGAGGCCAGCATTGGCCAGCGGTCTCTGGGCACCCAGCGTCAAATGGCCTCCTTCTATGATCATGTTGGTGAGCTGCAGTTTGGAGGCTGCTTTCCGGCAGACGATTTCCTCCACAGTGTCTCGGGCAACCAGCCGGATGACTTTAACAGACCTGGGCAGGAGTCAGAGGAGAGCAGTGAGTCTACAGAGCGAGGGGAAAACAAAACCAAAAACAGGTAAAGTCTCTCAGAAGGAAGCAGAACCAAAATGCCCTCCCACCAGGGGACAATGGGAGGGAGACTGCTTTCTCTGGACCAGAGCTTTGTTAGCGAGATCTGGCCTCAAATTCTCTCTGAATATCCCCAGACAACCAGGGAAGGAATAACGAGGTGTGGGTAAGTCAGGCTCCTCATCTGTGGCTGAGGAAAACCTCTGCACACCGCTCAGTCACCCTCAGGTAAGGGGTAATGCCTGCATTGTGCGCTCCATACCTCCTACCCGCATTGTTTCAGGAAGGCTGAGTGAAACAACTGCTAATCCTTCCACAGTTCAATTCTGCAATTTGTAACAAGGCAGGCTGGATTGACAAGAGTCATGTTCCTGAAACGAATATTACTAGGGGGGGAATGTGGTTCCCACCCAACTAAGAGCCCAACAGCAAGGGAGACAAGCAGAAGGGAGAAGAGTTTCTCAACTCCAACCTGGGAATGGCCATGAGCATGACATTCGGCACCCCCTTCCCCAACTCAGAACCACAGACAAGCAAGCCCAGGAAGCAGAGAAGCGCCGATGGGAAAATCTCTCACTTATTCTGGCCAATCCGGTGAGCCCTGGCAGCTGCTTGCAAGTCATTCTGAGGATTAAAATCACTGTCAACAAAAATAACAGTATCTGCTCCAGTTAAATTCATGCCAACTCCACCTGCAAGCAATGCAAAAAGGAAGTGATCAGCAGCACGCAGCACTAGGAACTAGAAAATAAAGAGAAAGGTTAGGCAGGACCTGTAGCAAACTGAAATCAACCAACGCAACCGGCCTCCTCCTTCAGACAGACACCTTCTCAACCCCAACTCTAGAATCCTGCAGTGGTTCAGAGCTCATGCTGACAGCTGACCGGAGAAGTTTGAATTCCAGCGTGAACACAGGATGAGGGCAGCTGGGGTGAGCGAGCAAAAACGGGTACTTCAGTTGTGCTGGGAAGCTCTTTCAGATCTCTCCCATTTAAAAACCTTGACTTGTTTCACATGAATAGTCTGCAGACAAGGGTGCAAGTGCTTTCAGAACATAGCTCTAGATCAGCCTGGTCTGCTTTGGGTGCTGCTGAGAAGAGCTTACAATGCTAGTGTCTAGGTGTCTAGTTAAAACTTAAGTGGTGAGATCTTCAGTACAATTTAATGAGGCGCCATGCCATCAAGAAGAGTCCAGCTTACAGGGAGAGCAGAACAGCAAGGCTGTAAATCTTTACAGAAGCAGACAGCTTCACCTTTCTCAGATGAGTGAGTGGCTGGTGGCTCTGAACACCTGACCTTTCAGTTAGCAGCCCATCCCTTAACCACGGTGGTACCAGCGCTCCTTTTCCTGAAGGGGGGCATGGTATGGGGATAAGTAAAAACACATTGCTGTTAGTGTCCTAGCTCCTGCATGTCTGAGTTTATTGCAAACAAAACCTGTGGATGCCACACACAATTTCTCTCACTTGTCTGGGCCTTATTAGGATGCCTTAAAAAAAAACAAAAAAAAAACTTAAAAGGCTACTTTTTGTGACAAGGGAAAAAATTATTTTCTTGTCAAGATTAAGCTCAAATTTTTAACAAAACACAAGTAGAAATCTTTCCAAATCATTGAAGTTTTGCAACAAGTTGAGGGCAATGCTGCTCCTTCTAAAACAACTTTTTAGATAGATCATGCGTCCTTATTCAGGAAGGTCAGGAGACTTCTGAGCTGAATGCAAGGCAGAGGTCAGCCAGGAGGTTATGGTGATGGTTTGGGGGAAGTCCAAAAAAAGTAGTCTTGATAGATTCTCCTGAAGCACATAGGGTAATCATGGGGCTAATGATGAAGTTTTTGAAAAACTGAAAACTGCACTGGCGAGAAAAAGGCAGAAAAGTTGTGCCAAGAATTTTTGTTTTCCATTATGATAAGGCAGCTGCTCATTCTTTAAGAATAGCAAGGTTTGTCCTACACAACTTTTGCTGGGAAATCTTACTCCCTCCACCCCCCAACCTGACCTTGTCCCCAAGACTTGTTTTTGTTCCCCAACTCAGAGAGGACTTAAAATAAGCACGATGTGAGTCCTCCCAAATGGCCCAAAATGCCACTTCGATGTGGTTTACGTTGACGAGCACAGACTTCTTTCGGGACGGGTGTGATAGAAACCCTATCTCCACAAGTGTGCAGACCAGGAGGGAGGGTCTGTGGAGAAACAACAACTTCACAAGTTAGTCTTTTTGTTTAATAAGGGGTACTGTGGTTTTTGACTACCCATCATATTACACTCCTCAGCAGAGTGGGAAACTGCCCTTCCAATTGGAGAAATCGAGTGAGTCCCTATTGTACTTCTTTCTACATGAACAGAAACAGTGGTGAGACAGAAGTTCTCCAGTAGAACAGCTTTCTGGTCTTTCTTCAGTCCTTCAGGAAAAGGGCTGAGGCAGCTCCTTGGGCTGCAGCAATTAATTAAGACAATTTTATAGGCAAATTACAGCCTGCTACTTAATGTGGAAACAAGCATGGAGCAAACGCCCTCACCAGGGTCTCAAAGTTCATTGCTGTGACAAGGCAACCTGCAAGGGTGTGTGTGTGCCAAGACCCTGCAGGACACACACACTTTTGAGAGGGCCTGTGGTGAGCCCTGGTGGAACAGTGGTTATGTGGTGGGCTGCCAACCACAGTCAGCAGTTCCAAACACCAGTTGCTCTGAAGACGAGGCTTTCTACTCCCACAGAAAGTTCGTCTCGGAAACCCTGTAGAGTCAACGGCAGTGAGAGTCACTGGCTGACTCTAAGTGAGATCTCCAGGCATAAGCATTCTAATTAAAACGCTTACATAGAATTACGTGTTGGGCTGCTAACCACAATGTCAGTTCAAATCCACGGGATCCATGAGCCGCTCTGCAGGAGAAAAATGCGGCTTTCTGTTCCCATAAACAGGTGCTCTCCCACAAGAGCAGTTTTGCCCCATCCTATTCAGAGGAGTCAGCTTGAGAGCAGCGAGTTGCGTTCTGGCTATCGAATGAAAGGCGGAGTAAGGCGATACTAAAGTCTGCCCTCTACTGGGACAAGCATGAATCCTTTTCCAAGAATTGGATGATGAACATGTCCAAAGTACTTAAGTTTTGGCCACTTCCCTTATGAGGAGCATTCTGGCTGTACATTTTCCAAGACAGATGTTCATTCTCTAGGCGGTCCATGGCATATTCAATACTCCTTGCCAACACCATCATTCACAGGCACCAATGCTCTGGTCTTCCTTCTTCACTATCTAACTTTCACAATACATATGAGGTGATTACAAATATCGTGGCTTGGGTAAGGTGCACTTTAGTCTTTGAAGCAGGGTTGGGGAACATCCAGCCCATGGGCCCTGTAAGGCCTGAGAAAATATAAAAAGCAGCTAACACCACATGCCTCACCAAAGATAAGCAGTTCCAGCCACGACCTTAAGAGTAAATTAAATGTTTGATCAAATAAAGTAGGAAATTTTTAACTTGATGATTTTGTGTGGTCCACAAATGATGTTATATTCAACTGCCCATGGCATAAAAAAGGTCTCCCCTCCCCATGCCTTACTATCTTTGCTATTCCACACTTTAATGAGATGTGTTTGCAGTAGACTTGCCCAATGTAATGGTACTTGGTTTTATTGACATGTTTGATTTTTAGAAAATTTAAGTTTCATCAGCACATAATTAATTCAGTATCATGTAGTTCAAAAGTTTAAACATATTAAAAAGAGTTGTACAATAAAAAAAAAAGTCTGATTACTGAGAGATAAATTACACCAACGACAGGTAACTTCACGCTGGTTACTATGTGGCAGGTACTAGTCAAAGCACTGCACAAATATCACGCCCTTGAATTCTCTATCATTCTCCTCAATTTGTAGATGTAGAAGTAGAGGCACAGAGGTTAAGGACTTATCTCAGGTTACACAGCTCGAAGGGGAAGAAATAGGATTCCACCCCACAGAACCTGTTTTCATCCCCAATAGATTCCTCCCAGGCATTTATCTCCTTAAAAACTGGGCTCCAAACATCTGACTTCTTACTGAGTTAAGGCTGCACAAGTTCAGCTCTTCTTAATTAAAAGGGTGTGTGTGTGTGTGTGTGTGTGTGTGTATA
>NW_022111366.1:1438077-1443907 GCF_000313985.2 Echinops telfairi
GCTCTGTTCCCCTTGCTGCTCTGTTGCACATCCTTAATGTTTTGACTCGGTGTGGTGGGGTCAGATTGGGCACAATTCCCACAGTGTCTCCAGTGTTGTCCCCTGTAGGGCCATCGGTCAGTGAGGGATGTCCTGTGTCATAGTGGGGCCGGCTATGGTCTTTTCTGTGCATTGGCTGCTCTGAGCAGGAATATCATCCTCAGGGCTCGGTGGGCCAGGACGTGCTCCACTCTCTCTCCCTCCCTCTTCATTTCTCCTGTGTGCTCTCATCAGACATGTCCCTCTCCCTGAGCTGAGCTTCAGTGCTGTCCTCTGAAGTGAATTCTTATGGGGGGGAGGAGGGACTGTCCATGTAGTTGGGATTGGGGCCACCCCTCAGACCTCTCTATCGGTTCCCTGCTTCATGCTGATATGTTGCATTCACGTCTTGGAGCACCGGGTTCAAGTCTGGTAGGGGCATATTTTTATAAATAAACTACATGCAATTTGTTTGTGACATATTCATGAGCCACCACTGCCACCTGGTGGCAGCATGATTCAATCACAGAAATATTCGAAAGATGGAGGGAAGCCTATTAAATACATGAAATGCTGGGAAATTATCGCAAAAACAGGGTAACAAGCATGAGTTAGTATTTAAACAAAACTAATGTCCAGGTCTGCTCCAGTTCCAAAAGATGTACTCTGTTGGGGGCTCAGCCTGAAAGCAGGCATCTCTTTCCTGAAAATTTCCTCCCTTTTAAACATGATGCTGTGCCTTGAGTATGAAGAAGACCAAGTCAGAAAACATAATGGAGCCACCGTCCTCTCACAGAAGGTGCACTGGCGCTGATCTTCCAGTTTTTCGCGAGATGATGATCCTGTGAGCTCAAATTAATTTCATTCTCACTCCAGGACATGCAGTTAAAGAGAAAAATTCCACCGCCCAGAACCGGCTTCATAGAATTTAATAGTGTGTGAATGTGCTCTATAACCCTTACAGCATTACAAATGCCGTATATGATATTCATGACTCGACTTATAGAGATCACATCATAAATAATCCTAGAGCTGGCAGTTTCATCAACATATTTCTTTAAAATCCAGATTCTCGCTAAGCATTTATACCACTATTTACTCATTAAGCTTACACCATAAGTACCTCTTGGAGGAAGGGCAACCAACAGGTGAGCATCTCATTTCTCAAATTCAGAGCTGTCTCCAGCGCAAGTGGCTACAGCTTCCCACAGAATTACAGAACTCCTTCGTGATAATCCCACAGGCAGTGGTCAAAGCACACTGGAATGACTTGCCAAGCTCCAGCCTGACTCTTGGTGACACGCTGCCTCAGGTTCTATGGAAGGGAGCACCCTGACAGAAGTCTAGAACCCTGGCAAACTTCTTTCAGTTGTCCCAGCTTTGCTTTCCTGAAACTTTTCAGCAATGACTTCCCCTTTCAAAGGACTAAGGAAAAAGGAATCAGGGGTTGGGATTTAAAGGACGGAAGCACCCATTTTTGCTGGCATTCATGAAGGCGCTCATGGCCTACCTGCCCTGGTACTCAGGAGAAAAATAAAAATGGGCTGCTGTCCAAAGTTCTTAATGGCAAGGTGTCTCTCTTCTCCTCTCACGGAACCGTCCACACGCTCATAGCTGTAGCCTGGAAACAGAGGAAAGGAACAGAAATCTTAAACCTTCCGTGAGCTCTGTTCTTTCCCACATATAGGTACACTCTGACATTAAGCAAATACCATGGAGAAAAGTCTAAATTAGGAGCTACGTTATTCCGTAACAAGCTCTCCCCATAATATACTCCTCTGGGTATTTAAAAATACATGTAGTTAATATACCTTGCACTCACGGAGTTAATATTCAGTCTTAACTATTCCAAGCAAAACTGAGTGGCCACAGGGCGCTATTAATTCCCACTTCTGGTGAGAAGAGTCCTCATTCATATAATGAGGACTCAAGGTGACTGAGCCTGCCTGAAGGGCCAGTATCTGCCTTTCAGTGAAGCTTTAGGGCTCGCCGTGGACCCTGGTCAGGAAGGGGCAGTGTACGCTATGACTGTGAGTAGTTTGTGAGTACCGAATTCCTCAGAGGGCCAGCAGGTATTTCCTACAAGTGCCCACTGGAGCCAGAGCCACCAGTCAAGAGAATCGGAGACTAACTCTGGACTAGTCTGTTAAGGTGACAGCGCTTTACCACTGTCCTCACACTCAACCAACGTTCAAGTTTTCTCCTATCATGCCACATACAATTCCTTAAACAAGTAACGGGGTCGTCAGGCAATAACCCTATTGTCTATATGTGGAATATCATCCCAAACTTTCCCCTCGACAGTATGGGGGATCTCTATAATTTCAACATTAGTATTTGCTACTCATTTGGAATAAGAGCTCAAACGCTGCTTTTCAAGCATGCTCCTTTACTACTACCCTCTGTAATATTCTGCCACGGATTGAACTGTGTATCCCCCAAACATAAGTCCATTTGGCTGGATCATGATTCTCGATGGCATTATGTAATGTGATCTGGCAGTTAGGTAATGAGGTTAATCGTGCACTATGATGTGATCGGGTATAAGAAAATTGGGTGAATGCAACATCCTTGCTCAGGTCAATGCCCTAAGTGTGCTGTGCGGCACACCTCTTATATCTTCATGAGAGAAAAATAGGTGAGAAAATGGTGGAGCCAGGATTGGAATGTGTCTTTGGACCTGGGGTCCCTGCACTCAGAATCTCCTACACCCTTGGGAAGATTGATAACAAGGATCTTCCCTCAGGGCCAAAAGAGAGAAAGAAAACCACCTCCTGGTGCCAGTCCCTAAATCTGGACTGGTAGCCTGCTAAATTGTGAGCGACTAAATTGGTTTGTTAAAAGCCATCCGTCCTAGTACCTGTGTCACAGCGGCACTAAATACCTCCGACACATTCCCCCACTCTGGATCACTGTTCATCAATCTCTGGGGCCTGTAAAATCTAAAGACGGTTTTTAACAATGTAGCGGCTCAAGAGTGTCACCTCTGTAATCCATGTAGTCCTGGAGAATGTCCAACATCTGGGTCATTTGGGAGAAAAGCAAAACTCGATGGCCCCTGGCAAGAAAAAGAGGAAAAGATTGCCTGTTCAAGTCTTATTGAAAGAGGGTTCCCTTTATGCAAAACCTACCGTGGAATACACGATTACAAATAAATGAAAAACTAAAGCAGAAATTATATAAACATCATCACCGTTTACAGAGACTTTTTAAGCAAATCTCAATATTTTTACAAGAGCCGAGCCCCACCTGTTGCCATAATCCCTCAGAGCAGGAGCCCTCAGGCGAGGAATGGGGACAGCCCCGGGTAAGGGGGGTGGTGGGGGGTGGGTGGGTATCAGTGTGCCAGGCAAGGGGTGAAAGAACCCAGCATGTCCAAGGAGCCTCTTTGGGGAATGTCAATTCACTCAATGGATGAACAGATGTCAAGAGTAAAAGGAAAAATTCAAATGCATAAAGAACAAAGAGAATGCTGGTCAGCTTCCTAGAGCTATTTTTCACTTGGAGGTACAGCATCCCTACATGGGCTGAAAAGTCTGAGAAGACTCGCTCTGGAGAAGCAGGGCACAGGTGGCCTCGGTCCCCATTAACTCAGGAGAACCCCGGTGCAGACAGGGGAGGCAGAGTGACAGGTGAAGTCAGGACAACCCAAGCCTTAGCCCGAACTCACAGCCATCCAGCTGACTCCTACTCAGAGCAACCCTATAAGTCAAAGAACTTCTCCCACTGGTTTTCAAGGCTGTAGACATTTATGGAAGCAAACTGCCTATCTTTCTGCTATAGTGCAGCCGGTGGGTTCCAACTGCTGACCTGTAGGTTGACAGTGGGATGCTCAACATCTTGTGCCACCAGGGTTCCTATGCTAAGCGTAAAGCCCCATAAGACCAGCTATTATTTTATGTAAAGACAGAAGCAGGAGCTGTCAGAACAATATTCTCATTAGGAACTCTGATTTAACGAAGAATTCGTTCAGCGTCTAGTCCCAAATGGGGCAGAAAGCCCACTTAAAGTGAAAGGACCTGTATTCTAATCACACTTTAGCCATTTGTGACCTGGCATTAATCACATAGCCACTGGGCTTGTTTCACCACCTGTGAGATGAAAAAGTTGCACAGAAGACAGTTATGGATCCTTCTCCAACTGACACAGGTGTTACAGACTTAAGAGCTCTGATACACTGATTTAACTTGTGCATGCTTAAAGTTAGTAGGTTTTGTCAAATTTCATGTTTTGGTTTGGTCAGGTAGTACCTGGGACTACTGTCACAATGGGGCAATTTTGAAGTCCTAGCCGCCCCTCTAGGGTCTAGGAGCATTAGGTCTAGACTGGGCACCAGGCAGCTAACACCAAACAAACCTTGAGAGGCTCCAACTCCGATTTCTGGGTAAGCTCATCCTGAATTAATTCCACACCCTACAGGCTAATAAAAATGAACATTATGATTTGCCAATGTTACACATATAAGCAATTATAAAAGAAATGCTCACTGTGCCTCTGTCCTTGCAGAGCCAAATATAGGGTTGGAACAATAAGGTTAGCATAAATCCATTAGAATACAGAAGATCAAAGCAGGCATTGCCCAGTGCTGAACTGAGATCCTAAGCATTGGAAGACTTCAATCAAGGATAACTAGAGCTGGAGTGAAGTTAGACAGGAGGTCACCTTGAACCGAGGTCTTGGAAAACGAGAAATTGCAAGTCCCAAGAAATCAGTGAGTCCCTCTTTATGAAGCACTGAACAGCCACCATCTCAGAGCAGAACACGTGAACCTACCTGGAGTACAGGAATGCCAGCAGCTTATCCAACAGGTGAAGTTTCCCACTGGCCTCAATCAGGTGGTCTCCGATTGCAAAAGGCTCTGGCTCCACCCCTAAAAAAGAAGGGCCCTTCTCCAGTGACACGGCCCTGGGGCCAAGGCAGAGTCCCTGTGTACAGAAGCTGATCTGAGTTTCCTCTCCCTTTGAGGCATTTCACAATATCTGTTGTTGCATGATGAAGTTAGTGATGCTCAACACCAATCACTGATCCTAGCACATCCAAGATGCCTAAGAAATTCAGTCTTCCCAAGGACCAAGCCCAATCTTCAGGAAACAGGGAGATGCTAACAGTCAGAGACCCCAAATCGAAACCTTGAGGCTCTCGTTCTAAAAATCGAATTAAGAAACAGACTCACATGTATAAACCAGTGATTCTCCAGGTGAGGAGTGACAGGGTAACCTTACAAAATCTACCTGTTCCCAGCCTCCCTTCCCCTAAGTAGGCACCTATCAGAAAAAGAGACTATGATATTATAAAACAGTTCATAGTACTATCTAGCAGAGATTCACTTAAAATGACTGCAGCAAACCCCCCATCACAAAACAACTAACCTTAACACATCAAAATTATCAATGTCTTTAAAACTTAAAGGCTTGAAGGTAAACAAGCTGCCGTCTAGCTCAGAAGCAACAAAGCCCACATGGAAGAAACACACAAGCCTATGTGATCACGAGGTGTCAAAGGGATCAGGAATCAGCTATCAGGCATATCAGAACAAAAAATCCTATCATTGTGAATGAGGGGGAATGTGGGGTGGAGACCCAAAGCCCATCTGTAGGCAATTGGACATCCCCTTATGGAAGGATCTCTGGGACGAGGCCAGGCAGTCAGGGTGCAGTGTAGCAACAATGAAACATACTACTTTCCTCTAGCTCCGAAATCCTGCCCTCCCCACCCCCCACTATCACGATCCCAATTCTTCCTTACAAATCTGGCTAGACCAGAGGATGTACACTGGTACAGATATGAACTGGAAACACAGGGAATCCAGGAC
>NW_022111366.1:1445286-1447166 GCF_000313985.2 Echinops telfairi
TGAATCTTTCAGAGCTACATTAACCTCCCAAATTTCAGGAAGGAATTGCTCTGAGAATGAACAGCACTTAAGAACAGAAGTGTTCTTAAACATCTGCTTTAGAGGGAAGCCTAAGCTATCAACTGAATTCAGGTGCACACTATTAGCCTTCAGGAAAATCCCAAATGCTTCTTTTCTAACAGTTGTTACAGAACCAACACACATAAAATGCAACTAAGAAATTGTGCCACAATCCCTTTCCAACCTCATTTCCTCACACCTCCCCATGAGTTCATTAATTAGTAAATCTGACGCAGCAAAACAGTCCTACACGTCACTAAATATCTGGCAGGGTGGGCATGAAAGAGAAGACGGGGACATTGAGGAATGTATCAACTACAGGCAGGAAGAAAACTGAACAAAACAAAAGAAACTCCCTAACTGCAGGCACCAATGAAGTCTGAGTTACAGGAAAGATACTACGGCACTCTGCCTGCAGCCGGGTACTGAACACACAAAGGGTTATTCCCTGTGTTTATGTGCAAAGTAAGTGTGATCATAAAGCATTTCCCTGTATCAAAATCACCACCCTGCTGAATTTCAATACGGGAAACACCCTCTGATTACCTAGGTCTTTCATCAAAATAGCCTTGTAGTATTTTTTCTGCAACGCTGACATGCCATGGTATATCACGACTTCTGTCTTCTTGGGAAGTTCTGTAGCTACCTCGGCTTTCACTCTCCTCAGCAGAAATGGCCTGAGGAGCTTATGCAGTTCACTTGCTGTGTGGAAACACAATAGTGAGTGCCGGGCAAAAATAAGATGAAGCTGCTTCTTTTTTGAGCTACTCAAGAACAAACATTACCATACCACTTCGGAGCCCTAGGTCAGCACAGTCGTTTTCCACAGTATTTCTTTCTTCGTTGAGTTCTTTTGTCTAACGCCTTCTGAATTCATTAGTGCCACTAACTCAAGAACTAGGGATACTTAAAAGGAGTTTGAATCTTAGCAATAATCATATTTGCATGGAGCTCCTATTTCTAGTATAGTCTGCTTATGAACATAAACTGACCAGCCCAATTAAGAAAACAAAAACAAAAAAGCCCCACTGCCTCCAGTCCATTCTGACTCCTAGCAACCCTGTGGGGCAGGGCAGAATCCACCCTGCGGTTTCTGAAACGAACTCTTTACAAGAGTAGAAAATCTCATCTTGCTCCGCCGCGAAGCAGCTGATAGCTTCGAACTGCTTACCTCATGATTATTAGCCCAACACTGCAACACCAGGGCTCTTGATCAACACAATAGGTTAGAAACATACAGCAATTTAATAATATAAGGAAGCTTCAAAAAGTTTTCCATAAGCTTTTTGAATAAGTCTCCCCATTTTTATAGCTGTGTTAACAGAGGCTCAAGAGAAATTAAGCAATTTGTCCACATGTTACACAGTTGTTTCTAGCATTTAAACTTGGTTCTTTAGAACCCAAATCCCATTTCTTTGCTAGGTTTCTTGAACTTTAGACTAAATAATAAATTGGAATTACATGTAGGTATGGGCCAATATAGGTCAACAGTTAACCATTTCAAATACGGAATTATTTGTTGAAACCATGTACATTCAGTAGTAGGTATTTGAATGAAACAGAACATTTTGGGAGGGTATGATGGGTATGGACACTGTTAGTTGGACCTATTTGTCCCATAGGTCACTGGTTCTACAATTGGTGGGATGAAGGCTGTTTTTTATTAATTGAGTTATACAATTCCCTACCAATTGCCTCAATAACTTAAATCAACTCGGTGCCATCAAGTCAATTCCAACTCATAGCAACCCTGTAGGACAGAGTAGAACTGGTCCTATGGGTTTCTGAGACTGTGACTCCTCTCTCTAGTAGAAAGCCTC
>NW_022111366.1:1447969-1461558 GCF_000313985.2 Echinops telfairi
AGAATCCTTAGAGATAACACAAATGTGGATGGGGTTGCGGGGAGAGAACCAAATCACTTTCTATTTCTTCTGAAAATGACTGAACAGGCCAGGGTCTACCGCAGAATCATGTGAAATAATGAAGACAGTCATGACTGTCAGGTAAGAAGAGACCCAAGGGATCTGACATCACTTCTTATTTGTGGGGCGCTTAATCTCTCTGGTCTCCGATTCTCTTACTTTTCTATTTACAACCATTACGCACGAGGGAAACTTCTGGGTCTGGCCTCTGGGATGTTTTGTAGGAAGGCAACTTGCCTGTCTCAGATTCTTTCTCAATATCCTGGTACCGCTGAACAAAATCTTCCACCTGCTCCTTGGAAAAAACATCAGGCTCCACAAAGCTGAGGAGGGAGTAGAGCTCTTGGAGGCTGTTCTGGATGGGAGTGCCAGTCAACAGGAGATTGAACACTACTGAGAACTCAAATAAACAAACAAACCAAGTAAAAACTCCCTAGCACTGGAAAGCAAGACACACAGATACCTACCCACAACCGTGACCCATGGAAAAAGGCAATGGGTTAGCAGAGTCACAGAGGCATGACATCACACTGTACACCAGCTGTTTGATGCAGGAAATGCTACGGCTTTAGTTTCAATATAAGAAAAACTCACCGCCGTCAAGTCAATACTGACTCCAAGCGACCCTATAAGACAGCACAGAACTGTCCCTATGAGTTCCTGAGACTGTAACTATTTATGGGAAGGGTCTTTCTCCCTCAGAGGCACTGGTGGTTTCCAAATTTGGACCTTGCAGTTTTCAGCCCAATGCGTAACCACTATGCCACCAGGGTGTCTTTCAAGATTAGAAGGGGATTAAAATTCTGTGAAGAAGATTCAATTATCAGGACTATAGTAATGGAGCAAGACCAAATCGCTCTGTCACACCACATGAGTATTCAACGCTGCTATCATCATTCGGTCTATGTGGTGATTCAAGTGATGTGAACTATCTGCAGAGGCATCAAGGGTGCAATGCACTCGTCCAGTTTGAAGCCCTACGCTACAGCACTAGGACCACACGGTCCAAACAAGAAGATTCATATCTTTTCGTAAAATGTCACAGCACCTCGGATGCAAGACACCCAAAGAATTCTGGCTATTTCTGGACATAGGGGCATACACAGCTCAAAATGGAAAATTTTTTTTTAATTTGAACAATAGATATTGAATACCAATGATAAGGGATTAGTAAATGGCCAAGAAAAACAAAAGCAAAAACAGATAATGGGTTACATAAACAATTACATCTGAATTGATATCAGTAAGAACTTTCACCCCTTGGACTTTAACACAACAAAATGGGAAAGCCATATCTTATGTGTATATATTAAGTATCAAAATATAAAATATTTTAAATAGGCTCATACAAAGAGGCTTCAAAAAGTCCATGGAAAGTTCTAGCATCTTTCCCTTATCCATGAACTTTGTGAAGTCCTCTCGTCCACAGCCTTATGTGCACACATACTGTTAGTCGCCGTCCAGTTGACTGACTCACGGAGACCCCACATGTACCTTACTGTACAGAGCACAACACAGGTGTGCAGAGTGGTGCTGCACCACAGGGGTCTCAAGACCATGACCTTGCGTTAACAGACCACCAGGCCCATCTTCCAAGGCACCTCTGGGTGGGTCTAAACCAAAGCTTCTTCAACTGTTGGGTTTCCACCCCACATGGGGGTCACATAAGTGAATGGGAGAAGAGGTCACAAAAATTCTGGCAACAGTAAAAAGTTTCTCATCTTGCAACCCTAAAAAAATGATACAATGAACACAAAGCATTTCTGGCAGTGCTTGCCAGAAATGTTGCAAATTTCTGGGGCAAAAAGAGGTCATGAGTGAAAAGTTTAAGAAGCCCTGGTTGCAAGCACCCACTCTCAGCTGGTAGTTGAGCTTGACCATTTGTGCATTTAGGAATTCCTACACACACGAACATAGTGCAGATCCTTAATAATGTATACTTAGAACTTCTAATTTAAGATCTACGATATATGCTTGTGTATACATGCACCACAAAGGATATGACAGATTATATACTAACAATGCTAATATATTTTATTGGGTAGAGCTGTATTCATTTGATTATGAGATTTTGGTAAGCTTTCAACTAGTTTCAGAGAAATCTGACTGGGTAAAAGTTTCAATTCATTTTGGAAAATCTAGACTTGTGAGTTTACCTCTGACAGTGTCTTATGCAGCAGGGAGCTTTGGTTTTTCAACCTGTGGGCTTCATCCACAACAAGGACACTCCAGGGGAAGCTGTGAGAGGAAAGTCAAGCTTTCAACTGTATGTAACGCAAACACACACATGCATACACAACCTAATACCTTGCCACAAAACTCTGTTGCTGGACAAACTAAAGTTAAAAGTACACCCAAATCACCTCTCTAAGGGGTCTCAGCATGGACATAAGACAATACTATCTGCCTAGTGTGGTAAAATTAAGGCATTTAAAAAAAATTCCAAAATAGCTATGACCTAAACATTAAAGGCAGACAAACTCACTCACTGCCATCAAGTCGATGGCAGCTCATAGTGATGCTGTAGGACAGGGTAGCACTACCCCAGTGGGTTCCTGAGAAGGTATTCTTTATGGGAGCAGATGGTCCTGTCTCTCCTGAGGAGTGACTGGTGCTTTCGAACTCCTAATCTTGCAGCTAGCAGCCCAATGTGCAACCAATACACCACCAGGGTTCCTTCTCCACAGGATGGGTGCAGAAAGGAGTGCCTGGTACTGTTCACCCACTGAATAGCACCTGGAAAGGCAAACGGGTTCAAAGAGACGGCAGGAGTTTGGAACACTCCCAGTTGGGCAGCATGCTCAGAGAAGGCACGAAAGCTGACAAAGGGCAAAAGCAATGGTTATGAGAAGTTGTGAGTAGGTATGCAAGTGGTCAAAATGTAGCTTTCAAAACCTGTAAGTTCTTATTCCTTTGTAAAGGGCTAGGTGTAGATATGTTCATCTATTTTGCACATCACAATCAATGCTGGCGTGGTCTGTCAAACAGGCTAGAGGGAGGGGGATGAGGCCCAGTGAAAAGGAAAAGGAAGTGGGTTGGACCACTTATCCCAAGTTGCCTGGCACTAAAGGAGGCTCCCTGGAGAGGAAGAAGGGGAGAGAATTCTAGCACTTATTGGAGAGCCAGAAAAAGGGCCTTCTAACCCTCTTGATTTACAAGTCTATTCACTAGCAAAACATAATTTTCATATTGTTAATGTGCAAGTCTTAATGCTCCCTAAGAAACCTCTTTAGGCCTCTTTGGGGCAGAGATGAGATCACACTTCCCTGCTGTTCAGAGGATGCCATATAGAAGTACACACCATGGCCTTATCAGATAAACGGAAAGAATACATCTGTGTTTGGAGCCTCATATTAAGAATCAGCACTAAAAATGCCCCTCTGTTATTCAGGTTCTTAAATCACCTGGAATGTACTCAGGGCAGAGTCTCTGAAATAGAAATACTCACACAGCTCCACTGAATAATGTGAAAGTACCAGGCCAACTAAATACGTGGAGAGGCTCGCTTCTAAGAGAACAGCGAGCTTCTGTCTATGATGACGGGCAATCTGGTGATGATTAGGGTGGGTGAGGGTTACCTGGCATGGGCAGAGCCATTCACACCATGAAACTGTACACCTGGAAAATGCTGAACTGGCAAACGCTGCTTTGGCTGTAGTTTTACAGCAATGAATAATAAAGAGAGAAGCTCCGTAGCCATGAGTGCTGGGTCTGAATGTCTATTTGCCGTTTATGAGCAGCGCTGCCTGTGTGGGTTACATACGCTTATTTTCCCCATCTGTAAAACGGGTAAGAACAACTCCCTACTGGGGTTCCCATCGTGATTAAAGTTCCCAATGACACTCAAGTCTCAGTTTTCTGGACTTTTGAAATCCCCCACACGTTACTTTGTGCAGGGGTATTTGTACACTTCTTAGCCCTCCGTGTCCCTCTATGTCCTTTTAGGGAAGCTCTGTTATTCCCTTTCCTGGTATTGCACTGGCCCCCAGTATGAGAAATTTCCAACGGTTATTAAGTTGAACATTACTAATACAAAGAAAAAGAGAATACTGGCACATACTCTTAAGAAAAGTAAGATAACAGACTCACTTAACAGAGCCTATCAAATACTGGACGAGTCCAGCTTTAAATGCCGGATAAACCAGATAAACCCAAAACCCAAACTCGCTGCCATCCAGTTGATTCCGTCCCGCAGTGACCCTGTAGGACAGGGCCGGCTTTCTGTGCCTGTTTGAGTTTCTGAAAAGCCCTGTTTTTCCTCCATGACGCAGCTGGAGGGTTCAGACTTCTGACCTTGAAGTTAGGAACTCACTGCAGAACCACAAAGCTGAGCCTTTAGTATTTCAAGAGAAGGTGCTCACAGTTATTTACTCACTGGAGACTGGATGAGAAAGAGCATTAAAATACTGAAAAATATTTTGCAAATACTTCTGAATATTAAGATGCAGAATACTGAGATGAAAAATCCCCACCTAATCAGGCCATAACCACACATTTTATGGAGAATGAAGTCTGGTCAGTATATCTTCTTTTCTGATTTTCCTGGTCTAGTTTATGCTACAGCTGCTATGTTGACATGGACATAAACAGCACTCAGGATGTAAATTCAGGTAGCACGAGGAGTGAAATCCACGTCTCCTACACTTCATAAGCTGGTATGAGGCCTGAAATCTAACTAACTAGAAGCACATGTAAAAGAATTTAGTATCTACTACCTTCCCAAACCATTATGTGTACTTTACCCGCATTTAATCCTCACAAGAGCATCCGCCAAAAGAAATTAAGTCTTCATGCTTTATAAAAGCAGCAGCTGAAGTTCACAGAGGTTAAGTAGCTGACCCAAGGACATTCGTTAATGAGCAGACAACTAGAATATGAGACTGTTGCCATGCTACCTGCTGGTAAATCAGATTCACGGAAGACACACATCCCCGGAAAGAAATGCAGGACAAAAATGTGAAAGACATGACTTTCATCACCCACTCAAAACCATTTATAAACTATTGCAACCTACTCACGATTTTAGAAATGATGCATCTTTCAAGCAAACCTGAAAAATTAAGGAAGGCACATTATAAAGGTTGGTATTAATATACTTCTGATATTGATAAACTAGTGCCAATGCTCTAATATTGATTCTCGTTAACTCTCCTAAATGACACTAAGTTTACAAAAAGGTTGAGCATAATTTCTAAATACCACTATTTTATAAGCCATTCAAAGGGAAGATCTTGCTCATGGTGACCCAGACAGCTTGCTGTGAGAGATTTAAAAAGACACCAGAACTACATAATTGACCTCCATGTCCCTGCCTGTCTCATTACTCCTGTTCCGAGACCAAGATACAACTCAAGTGCCACTCCCCAGGGAAGCCTTCCTCCCAAATCCAACAGGAAAGAGAATTTGGAGCACAAGGGTCCATGTTTGGGTGTTAGCACCTTTTTGAGCAGCTGATGAAAGACTTTCTTACCAAGAAAAATATATCTACTCAAAATTAAATATACAAGCAGTCCCCGGGGTATAAACATCCCTTAAGCGTATCTTTAATTCCCAGTCTTTAAGTCTAATCTGCCCGTAAGCCGAAACAGATGAATATGGTTCTTATTTAACCTTACTTTAGGACAAGGAAGGCTCAAGTCCTTTGCAATGATTTAAAAGCTGCATGTGCAGCAAGTGAAGGTGATTATAATAAAGAATTTGCTGCAAGTTAGGGCGGCTTCAATCATTTCAAAGTGAGGGCAAACGGATAACAATAAAGAGCAAATGTGAGTTTTCTGGAAGTCTGACATGGGTGATCCAAGGGATGTCTATAATGTAAGTGGGTTCTACAACTTCTCAGGCCCCAGAAGAAGAGTCCTTGCTAGAGAGACATAAATGTGTACCTCATAGGTAGTTAGCAGGACATGGAAACGGGACTCTTGTTTTAAGTCTGGCTGTAGGTGGGCTCTCTCTTCCTTGTCTCCTGTGTACACTGCACAGGAGAGACCTGGAGCAAATCTGAATCCAAGAAGAGAGAGATGAACGCATGCTCCACAACCAGAAACGAGCCTGGGCTTCTAGAACCCTTCCCAGGCATTACATAGTTATGACCCACTGTTGTTAGTTGCCAGTCGGTTTCAGCTCACGATGAGCTTATACAGCCGGTCCTGTGCCCTCTTCCTGGGCACTATGCTTGAGTCCACGGTTGTGGCTACTGAGTGTGTCAAACGACTCACTGAGGACTCCCCTCCCTCTCACTGTCCTCTACCAGCCATGTGGTCCCTTTCTAGCGATAGGTCCTTCATGACGACGTGTCCAAAGTAAAAGCCAGCTGAAGTCTCACCACCCACGCTTTCAAAGAGCATTCTGGTTGTATTTCTTCTAAGACAGATTTGTTTCTTTTTCTGGGAGTCGACTATATACTCGATATTACTCACTGAAACCACAGTTCAAATGTATCATGCTCTATTTTGTCTTACTTTTCCATTGTCCAGCTTTCAGTTACACGGTTTGGGTCAGGAGCAACTTAAGTCATCAAATCCAGTTGCCATCGTCGAGGTGATTCAGATTCAAAGTTAAGTAGGGTTTTTCCATGGCTTTCAGAAGCAAATCACCAAGCGTTTCTTCCAAGGTGCCACTAGGTGGCTCTAAAGCACTAACTTTTGGTTAGTAGTCGAGTCCCTTAACTGTGTGTGTGCCACCCAAGGATTCCATTAGTCAACATTCCAAAACAAACTTAAACCCATTGCCATCATGTCAATTAAAACTCCTAGTGACCCTGTAGGGCAGAGTAGAACTACCCCACAAGGTTTCTAAGACTATAATCTTTATGGAAGCAGACTACCTCATCTTTCTCCCACAGAGTAGCAGGTAGGTTTGAAAGACCAACCTTTCAGTTATCAGTGCAGCACTTAAACCACCACAACACCAGGACTCCTTTAGCCATCATAACACAAGAAACTCATTGCCATTAAGTCAATTCCAATCCAGAGGGACCCTACAGGAAAGAGTAAACCTGCCCCTGTGGGTTTCCAGAGGGACCCTACAGGAAAGAGTAAACCTGCCCCTGTGGGTTTCCGAAGCTATAAATCTTTGAGAGCAGAAAGCCTCACCTTTCCCCTGCAGTGCAGCTGATAGGTCAAACTACCTGGCCTTGCAGTTAGCCACCCAAGGTGCAAGCTACTACCCACCCTACCATGGGTCCCTTTGTCATCATAGCATCTTCTAAATGACATGAGTAATATAATGAGTGTTACCTGAATTAATAGTACAACCTAAGGCTTAGTCCCTGTGTGAATAGCATATGAACATTTTAAAAGGTCTTGTGCTTGCTGTTAGAAAATTAATTTTCCCATGTTGACTACTCCCTGTACTAATTTGAAAACGACAGCACAATTTACTAATAAGTTAGTAATGTACTTCTAACTGCCAAATGGTAACAGCAACACCCAGTGAACCAACTACCTTCATTGCTTCAGTGAGTTTTGTGGAAGAAATAAGACTCCTGGCTTACAAACCCCCGGAGTGACAAAATATCTTACAATAACAGAACATTACTTAATTCCCACAGGGAGCCTCGCCATGAAAAACAAAGTTTCTTACAACTACAGGTATTCTTTACCTTTCCATCTCTTCCTTCCAGTTGCTCAAGACAGACAAAGGACATAGAATCAGAAATGGTCCTTCATCATTTAGTCGTCCAGCCAAGTAAATGAAAAGAGCAATAGTCTAGAACACAGAAAAAGATGCATTTTAATAAAATCACATTTCCATGTGTAAAACCACCACAAAGTTCCCACAGCCCTCTAAGGAAAACAGACCCTCAAAGAAGTACTGGTTTGCAAAGAAATAATGTACAAATTCCACATATTAGGAGAATTCACTTCTAATGTGAAATCATATACACATGCAATTGCCAAAAACATCCTGGACTCAATGGCTACAGTAGTTAAGCAGCGATGCTCGATTTCTATATAACTGGGATGTTAGTGCAGTGTTTCTCAAAGTGGGCAATACCGTGCCCAGAGGTTCTGGACCGACCTAGGGGGCTACAGACGCAGATACCCGCGCTTTATTATGGATGATGGGCTACAGCACAAAAGTGTCTCAATGACAGGGGGCAGTAGGCTAAATAAGTTTCATGACCTATGCTTTAATGCGAAGAAAAAATCAGGAGAGGCCATAAAGAACAGCAAAAACCATGTAAAGAATGTACGGGATCAGGAATACTCTGAAAACATTAAACAAGAAGTGCCAAGACACAACTGTCAAGATGACAAACCAAATGATGGCGCCCAAGCTCTCTTCTAAGTGAGGATGGTTTCTTCTCCCTTCTAGAAATGTTTCTCTCTCCACATCTGTTTAGAGGGTATTCTTGGTGGGTGTTTAGGTGTTGTTCTCAGCTCCGTGAACAAAGCTGATAACAATACCAAAGCTACTCTTAGCCCTCCTGAAACATATATTCTAGGGGGGGAAACAGACAGTAATTAATGCCTCAGAAACTTAACTAGGGTGCAAAATGAATGTGTTTGTAAAGCCAAATGGCCATATGCTTACACACACGTTTGACTGGAAATGGTTCTTCAAAAGGATGCTGTAATGTACTGGAAAAAAATAGCACTCATTTGTAAAACAAAAATTATGAGGGCCCACCCTTCAAGCACTGACCCATTTCTGAGAAAATCTTTCCTGAAGATATAAGCCTATGAAATCTCTATGACTAAATTATGTTCACCTGAATTTACTAACACAAAGATCGAAGGAAGATTTTGTCATTCCTTATCTACGGTGTATTTAAAGTAAATTATAAACCAATAGACAATAATTATTGTGGGGAATATGAAAGACAAAATTATAATGGCAATGTTATATTGATCAAATGTAAACTATATTCGTATTGTAGTTTCAACAACGTAAAAATACATTATTACTCATGCTTATGGTTAGAGGGCTATGACTGTGGTGGCAGTTATTATTTTTTAATGTGATTACATTAATTGTATGTTTGTTTATTTGATATATATATATACCATCCATGGCCTCCCAGATTGGGCCCAGGTGGCCTCAATAAGTACTCAGTGGGTTAAAACCATTCTGTATGGCTTTTGCCAAGAGTGCTTTTGAGAGAAAAGCTTTCTTTACTAAAACCTGGATATGTCTACAAAAGTAATTTGGATTCACCAGAGAATCCTATCAAACATCTAAAGAAGAAATGATACCAATTCTATAAAAACTCTTCTAGAAAATTGAATAGAAAGGACTACTTCTCAAAAAAAAAAAAGGAATACTTCTCACTCATTTTATAAGGCCAGCATTATCTCAAGAATAAGGCAGACAGAGATATTACAAGAGGGAAAACAAACAGACCCATATCCTTCAAGAACACAGATGCAAAACTTCTAAACAAAATTTTATCACAACAAATTTTAAAGCGGTGTATTTTTGGGAAACCCTGGGGAGCAGTTTTACTCTGTCCTTTGGGTCACGAGGAGTCAGAACAGACGTGAGAACAGTGGAGATGGTTATATTTTTAGAACCCTGAAAGTAGAGCAATAGAGCCACCTTGGGGAAAGGCAAAGGACAAACGTGATGTGCTGGCTCTGGGTGAAATCAGGAGGGCAAATCCAGTGTGGGAAGCAAAAGAGCTAGCAGGAAGGGCCCTGCACCTGGTCCAAGACCCTGTTAGTCTGGCTCTCAGACACCTAGGAAGTTTCATCGCTCTCAGTTCAAGAATACACCAGGACTAGATTTGTCTACCTGAGAAAACTGAGGGAGCTAAATAAGAGGTAAGACCTCCGGGTGATACTCAGAGGTGATACTGTACACTGAACAACCCTGAGACTGAAAAGGTATACGTGGTTAAAATAAAGTGATCTTCAACACATATCCAAACTAGCCTACACGCGGACCCGCTCGTTTGATGCTTACGCATATGCAGCACAGCTGACTTGGCAGACGCAGGCTAAAGGAACTAATGAGACTCTCATTCATGCCGTGTTCACTAGTGACACCTCTTTTGAATGTGAAAACGGACATGTCTATGCTTCCTGATCAAGTTGCTCCTCTGCATGCCTACCTTTATTTGGTATTCCACAGATATGTAAACCTATACAATTAACCCAGGGGTTATTTGTATCAGACCTTTCCATCCATCCAAGCTTATCCCTGACATTTCTCAACACAGCTATCAATATCAAGGCACCATCTGTTTACTGACATCTGATTCTCTGCACCTCTAGACACTAGCCCAGCCCCCTCCAAGGCCATCAGATGACTGAAACACTTTGAAAAGCATAAAGACCTGCCTCTGTACTTCCTAACATGGCAGAGAAATGGGAAATAGCCCCACCAACTACTGAGGAAGAAAGAGTAATATTGAAATGGACCCAGTTAACTAGAAAAGGAAGGCACTGCTAAGGGTCTTAGAGTTAAGTGATCCTTGGGCAGGTGTGCCAGCTCTATAGAGAAAAACCAAATGTCTAGGCCTACATGAGGTCCTTGGATGATAAAATGGTTAAGTGCCCAACTCTGAGCCAGCGGGTTCACAGTTTGAACCCACAGAGGCATCCAGGAAGGTAGGCCAGTTGATCTGCTCCCCAAAAATCACAGCCTTGACACCCCGGTAGAGGCGTTCCACTCTGCACACGAGGTTGCCATGAGTCAGAACTGACTTGACAGCAACTAACAACAAAAACAGGCCCATCCACTGCCGTTCTAACTCAGGCATGTGTTCCAAGGTCATGCGCTCTTAACAAAGGTCAGACATTTCTCACCTGGGAATAAAAATACACACTAGTAAGCTGGTAGAACAGTGGGCTCAAACCTAATAATTGCAAGGATGGCAAAGAGCCGGGCAGTGTGTCAGTCTATTCTTGTAAAGAGTTACCGTCTCAAAAACCCACAGGGGCAGTTCTACCCTATCCTATAGGGTTGCTATGAGTCAGCATCGGCTCGATGGCAATGAGGTTGGCTTGTTTTAACAGCTAAAAATGCTAGTGGTTTGTAAGGCCTTATTTCAGGGAAAGTAAGTCGTTACTACATAGCAACATACCTGGCAGGTCTTACCCAGGCCCATCTCATCTCCCAGGATGCAGCCATTCTGACAATGGAAGCGCTGGGCGAGCCAGTTGACACCCTCCAGTTGGTAAGAGCGTAGATGAATCCCTAGAAATAAAACACACAGCAACTTCAAAGGACAGACAGTTGAGTACAGACCTAGGCTATGTTCTAAGACCTCAAATGAAGACCATGGCTTAATCCTTAGGAACCCCTCACAAGCCCAATGCCCAGAACTACTGCCATATCCATTGCTGTGAAAATGACCATTACGTTATCATAGGCTATTGGCTACTCTCAGCTCCAATCCATGCCAGCAAACCAGATCCCCAGTGCCTAACACTTATGAAGTCAGGACTACTCACCAACACAGAAACAACCGAAAACCCAAATCCCTCTTAGAGTGCCTCTGCTTCTCGCTTACTTCCCCCATTCATCTTTCTCACGGCTCCAACAATCTGGCCGAAGCCAAGTCACGTAAACAACAGGACCTCAGGGGAGTCTGGGAAACGCAGCATTCGATTTTCTAGCCAAGTCTACAGGACACATTAAGGGAAGCTTGTGGTGAGGGTAAAGTTGGGGAAATAAACTTCATTTGCAGATAAAGGTGTTTGAACTTGCTCACCCAACTCTCAGGTGGATAAAAAAATAATGAAAAAGCAAGCAAGACAGCAAGAAGCACTTGATTAACTGTATTTTGAATTCTAGAAGTTCACTGGGACATGGTGACACCATTCTGAAGGAAGTGTCCAGTGAATAATGTCTTCTATATGTGTGTGTGTATGTGCTAAGTTCCTTCCTCAGAAATTCCTAATGATACTTATATACATATATAATTACAAAATTATAATTGTACTTGAAGAAAAATATGAAGCCAATAATTATCAAACCAGAGTAAGGTTTCTACTAAGTATACTCAACAAAGGTAAAAATGCAGAAAAAAGGTCAAAAGATTTGAGTACACAGAATTTTTAAACTTCAATACTGTAGAAAACATACCTGTAGCACATGCACACAAGCACACAACTAAATTAAAAGGAAAATAACTAAAAAAGATATCCCCAATATGACAAATATTAATACCTCTAAAGCAAGACTATAGAAAGCGAAGACAAACACTCCATTTAAAAAATGGGCAACATAAAAAGCCAAGGAACAAAAGAAAGACAAATATCCAGTGTCCATCAATGTTGCTGTGAGGTGCCATCCAGTGGGGTCTGATGGATGGCCACCACATGAACAATACAATGAAACTCTCTCCGGTCCTCTGGCAGCCTCACAAGTGTTGCTGTGCTTGATTCCATTGTTGCCACCACCCTGTCAACCCATCTCTCTTGAGGATGTTTTTTGTCACCGACGCTTTAACAAGCATGCTGTCCTTTCCCATCCAGATAACATATCCAATGGACGTGTGACCAAGCCTCGCCATCTAAGGAGCAATCTGGTTGTACTTCCATGATACATTTGCTCACTCTTCTGGCAATCCATGATCGATTCATATTTTTCACCAACATTTTAATTAAGAGGCAGCAATTCTGGGGTCTTCCTTATTCAGTGTCCAACTTTCACATCCATACAAGGTTACTGAAAATACCATGGCTTGAGTCAAGTGCACCTTTGTCCTCAAAGTAACTTCTTTGCTCTTTAACCTTTTCAAGTGGCCTTGTATATAAACATACCTTGACCTAAATCATAATAAAAGGTTTTTAAAAAAGAAAACTAACCCCCCCCAAAAAAAACAAACAAAAAACTTAGGTCTTGTGCAGCAGATAGATATTCCTAACACTTGGTTGCTGCTTCCATGAACACTGACTGTGGACCCAAGTAAAATGAAATCGGCAATGGCAATCTTTCCCCGTTTCTCATGATGGTGTCTAGTGGTCAGTTGTGAGGATGTGTTTTATGCTGAGGTATAATACATGTTGAAGCTGCAGTCTGCAGTCGGTCGGCTTCAGTTAACTGCTCAAGTCTCCTTCCCTTTCATGGAGCAAGGTGGCGTCATCTGGTTACCATGGGTTGTTAACGGGCCTTCCTCCAGTCCTGAAGCTGTGCTCCTCTACATATCCAGTACAGCTTCTCAGATCACTGTCCAGCATACCCACTAGTAACTAAATAAACATCAAATAGCACTTCCTAAGTCCTCAAACTAGAAACTATCAGTGTGAGAGTGCAGTGAAAGTCCGCGTGTCCCTTGCTCTAGAAAATGTTACCTTGGAAGAATGAAAAATGGTTAACTATGCAACGATTTGCTTAGAAGTTTATTTAGCATTATTTACATGTATAACAGGAAAAAAAGTCAAAATCAATACTCATGGAAGCAGCAGTCAAGAAATCAATTGGCCGAGTAAATATGCTGGGGGGGAAAAAACAAACTGTTTAAAAATACCAAAAGGTTATTTTGAGGACTAGCGTGCCCCTAAGTCAAGTCCGGGTCTTTGGGGTCACCTCCTCCGCACGTGCACGCTGGGCAATGGAAAAGGTAGCCGGAGCCTCCT